>NC_058403.1:188313546-188489787 GCF_002201575.2 Neomonachus schauinslandi | reverse complement strand
CATCACCATCACCATCATTACCGTCAACATTGCCATGACTATTATCATCATCACCATCATTACCATGGCCATCGCCACCATTACCATGGCCATCACCATCATTACCATCGCCACTGCCACAATCATCAACAACATCATGGCCATCATCACAATTGTCATCACTGCCATCACAGGATTTCCTGTGATCCATCATCACAGGATTTCTCAGACTACTCACTTTCTTAGGTTGGAGAACTCTGTTTTCTGCCCTATTGTAGATGAAGTGACGTTAGCTATGAGTAACAAAAGCCACAGGCTCACCTAACTTAAAAATAAGACATTTCATCTCTCAAGGAACAAGAAGTCCAAGAAGGGTGGTTCCCAGGAGCTCAAAGACATCTTTAAAGACCCTGGTTCTTTTCTCCTTTCTGCTCTGCCATCCTCATTGCATTTACCTGGTCTTCAGCTGGTTCCTAAGATGAAGGATCAACATTCACACATCAACATTCGCACACAGAAATGTGTATTTGGTAGAAAACTGGAGTGTTTCTTTCATGAGGTTTTTTTGTTTTTGTTTTTATCAGCAAGTAAAATCTTTTGCTCCCCTACTGGTATTTAGTGGGTGGAGGTCAGACATGTGGTTAAACATCCTACAGTGCACAGGACAGCCCCACAGCCACCTCCAACGAAGAGTTATCAGTAGTGTCAAGATTGAGAAATTCTGATCTAGATAATTAACTGAGAAATAAAACCAGGCTTGCCTTTCAACCCTACCTCACAGGAGACATTTACTCTCCCTGTTTCTGTCTCTGTCTCTGTCTCTCATACAGTCTTTTTTCTTTTTAAGATTTATTTGAGAGAGAGAGGGAGAGAGCATGAGCAGAGGGAGTGGGAGAGAATCTCCTGCAGACTCCCTACTGAGCACCGGAGCCAGACTCAGGGCTCGATCTCACCACCCCGAGGTCATGACCTAAGCCGAAACCAAGAGTTGGATGCTCAAATGACTGAGCCACCCAGGTGCCCCCACACAGCCTTTTATTTTTCTAATGTCACTTTATAAGTGGAGAGAATTATGACAGAGACTGAAGAGTGGGCATTTTGTTTCACTGTGTCTCTGTCCTCAGCCCCCTCAGTGCTAACAGCCCGGGGCCTCTGGTGCCCCAGCATAAAATCTGTGAGATTTAAATGTATACTATGAGATGCCTTATAAAACATACAAAATGTGATCTGACAAGGTCCTTTCCCTATTCTGCACAAAACCTCCAGGCAGTAATTCAATTTCAGGGCTTTTCTCCTATTAAAATAGGTGCGCGACGACACCCAGACCCTGGACCCAAGCACAATCTTGTGGTTGGCACTGGGCATTTCCTTTTCTGGGTAATGGATTTTATTTCACCAAAAATGAGCATTCAAAGAGCTTTGAGGGAGACACCATTGTTTTTAGATGGTTTTGTTTGCCTTGGAAAATGCGATATGTCACTGCATAATGATAATAACCATTAACTCTGGGTTTGTTCTGAGGTTAATGGATTATTATAATGCTGTGGAAAATTATTTCCCAATAAATGTTATATTTCTTTCTTTTCCTTGAGCCTCTCTCTCTTTGCCACATGTTCATTGTTTTCTTCTTCTGCATTAAAGATGTGCAAAGCCCAGAAAAATGGGGCTGACAAAACCTGCTGTGTTTTCTTTATCATTTCTGACTCTTTTTTTTTAATATCCCACGTTAATGATTAGTTTGCCTTGGGGAAAAGGAACAGTATTAAGTATCTTTTTTTTTTTAAAGATTTATTTTTATTTATTTGACAGAGAGAGACACAGCGAGAGAGGGAACACAAGCAGGGGGAGTGGGAGAGGGAGAAGCAGGCTTTCCGCCGAGCAGGGAGCCCGATGCGGGGCTCGATCCCAGGACGCTGGGATCGTGACCTGAGCCGAAGGCAGATGCTTAACGACTGAGCCACCCAGGTGCCCCGACAGTATTAAGTATCTTAACAGAAGAAGTTTGGTGAGCTTTGTGGGCGCTTATTTCTGTGGCGCTCACATGCATCAAATGTTGGCTGTTTCCACAAAATTCCCAAGTTCGACCTGGTGGATTATGATGGCTTCGGTCACCAATGTAATCCTTTAAAAGTCATCCTTTATTTATTGTAGTGGCAGAGAATAAATGTGTTGGGCTGGTGGGACTGCTTTAGAAGGGCGTTTAGCACCAAGTCTCTGTATCACTTTGGCAGGGGTTTCGGGGTGGCGGCTTAAAGTTTTCAAAATGGGTTTGAGGAAATACACAGCTTTCCACATGACTTCTTCCCCTTATCCGATTCCTCTTCCTGCTCTCTCAGGTGTAATCACTGATTGCTTCTATTGAACAGCCAGGGGCCCAAAAGTCAATTCTTGGGATGAAACAACCGGCAGTCATCCCGTGAACATTGATGATCAGGTCCAGTGCGCCACACAGAGACGCAGCGAGGGTCCTGACTCCAAGCAGGTCACCGTCAGTCCTCTCCCAGAGTCTCTACAGATCAAACTCTCTTTAGCCCCCGAGGGCTGAGATAACGCAAAGACTAGAATGCCAAGTCAGACTTGCGGAGAATCAGGGCTCTCTTACCTAGTATCCAACTTAACTGACAATTTAAGGACACAAGTTATTGTCAGGCACAGGGGAAACAGGGAGAGGCTGGACCTCTCCTGCTACATAAGAATGCTCCCTCCTCCAGATTTCACAAATGAAGCAATGCCTTTGGGGCAACACTTATCTGAGAACTATTTTGATCACGAAGCATTTCTACTTTACACTCCGGTGAATACTAAGGTTAAGTGACATCTTCCGGGGAAGTACACCCCATAAATCCAGGGATTTCAGATTTGTTTGCTGTAAGCAACCCAGACGCCTCAGGTGCATCCCGCTGAAAGCACTCCATGGGGGAGGACTCTCTCCCAGTAAACACATCATCTGTGTTTTCCAGAAGGTCAGTCACCAGCATGTTTATGAGGGGATTTGACTGGGTCACTTTCCTTGCTTTCCCAAGGCATCCCTTGAAAAGGGAAGAATGGATTGCGGGCCTCGCTCACATGTCCTCCCAGGTGCCACGACGGACTGGCGGTGTCTGCCACAGGCGCGTGTGGAGGGGCTTGGGGCGGAGGGCAGCAGGTGTGTGGCTCTGAGCCCCTTTGAGCAAGCCTGTCTTGCTCATGTGAGGCTTTGAGAGAGCAGGCAGTTGCTAAAAGTCATAACCTGGTGTGGTAGGGAGAAGAGACTCACACCAGCGTCCCGGGGTTCCAGGGCTTTCCCCTGGTGTTCTTGTGTCTCTCAGTGGTTAAAAGTTCAGACTTGGGAGTGAAAGCACCATGCAGCCTCTACTCCTCACCAGTTATGATCTCCTGAGCCTTTAGAAATCCAGAAAGGAAAAGGACATTGCCGGGTTTTTTTAAATCAGGGCTCCTCTGGGCTAGATGCTGGGCTCAGGGCTTTATATCTGCTCCCTAATTGAATACTCCTCACTCCCCTATGGGGTGGGTCCTATCGTTATTTTCATTTTGCAGACAGGGAAACTGAGGCCCAGAGAGGTTAAGTGACTTAGCCATGGGCACATATCTTAAATGTGAAGAGGAGGTAGTCAAAGCCAGACACACTCTTGACCGGGGCATTTCAATCACACCCTGGGTTTGATTAGAGGGGCTGTCTTTGCAAAAGGGGCTTCATCAGGGTGCCCGTTGTCACCTCCAGCCCTCTACCTCCCGTCATTAAACAGTATGAGTTTCCAAGTGGCTCCTCTTCATTTCCTGTCCCGTGGAGAGTGAATAGTTGTTCTAAGTAAAAAGCAAGGGTTTTCAAACAAGTTGAAGGAAAAAGAAGGAAGGTCTAAGCAAAGAGTTGAGAATGGATTTTATAGGCCAGCACACTGAGTTGTGGCAACATTTATATGGGTTTGCTAGCAAAGATCCATGTTTGCTGGGTGGCCATCAAAGTGCATGGCGCCACTCCTTGGTTGGATCATGCAGCAAAAACAGTAGTGTAGGGAAAATAGAACAAACTCTGACCTCCAACCCTGACAGGTCATCTGTGACCCTGGCCCACTGTCTTTACCTGTCTCTCTCACTTCCCCAGGGCTCCTTTTCTCTACCTGTTGGATGAGATAGCCTCTGGGGAGGCCAGCTCAGTCCTGCCAACTCTGACCTGCTATTTGGCTTACCAATTCTTCTTTTGGACTTCTGATCAAGTCTGAGCATTTTGCAAACACAGATCACAAAGATTATGGGCAGTGTCTCTTTTATCTTTTTGGATTCTTGATTCCACTTGGGAATCTAATCTAATGTAAAACTACAGATCCTCTTCCCAGAAAAATCTATGTATATCCAACATTTGGCCCACAGTTTCAGGAGATCGTAGAACCTTCCCCCAATGCCCATGGATTTTAGGTTAAAAATCCCTGGGGTTGGGCAACAATACACTTGCAATTTGGAGATAGAAGCACAGGAAACTGGGTTCAGAAATATAATGCATGCTTAAAGTATGGACAGTTTCACAAAACTCCCCATTGTGGTAGGCAGTTATTGGCTGGCCCCCAATGATCCTTGCTCCCTGGTACTCATGCTCTTACATAGTCTCCTCTGCTTGAGCACCATCTGGACCCAATGGCTTGCTTCTGATGCGCAGAATTTGACAAGAGTGAAGAGATGTCACTTTGGAGATCAGGTTATAAAAAGACTGTGGCTTCCCTCTTGCTCACCCTCTCTCACTTGCTCTCTCTAATGGACACTGGCTGCCGTGCTGTGAGCTGCCCTATGGAGAAACCCATGTGGCCAACAACCGGCTAACAGTCTGTGAAGAACTGAGGCCCTCATCCGATGGCTCACGCGGAACTAAATCCTGGCAACAATCACGTGAACGAACTTGGAACCAGGTCCTCCCTCAGTCCAGCCATAAGATGAGGAATTCCAGCTGACACCGTGGTCACAGCTTTGTGGTGGACCTTGAGGCAGGGGCCCTTAGCTAAGCTGTACCTGGATTCCCAACCACAAGAATGCTTATGTTCTTAAGCTACCAAGTTTTGGCATAATTTGTTACACAGGAACAGATAATGAGTACACTCACAGTCTAATTCCAGGTGCAAGATACTACACAAAAGCCCAGGAAGCCTCTGAGAGGGATTCTCAGCAGACTCAGTGTCCTTAAGAAGCATGAAAGCAGTGTCTGCCGTGGGATCCCAGGCTGGGGGCTGTAGATGACCTTAACTCCACAGGCGTCCGATGCCACCCAGCCACTGCCAACGCTAGGCCTCTCCTGGTGTCTGAGACCTACTGGCTTTTCCATCTTGGGCTCTGGCTCTTTTTAATGGCCAAACACAATAGGAAAAGAAAGTTGATTGGCTCTCATCATTATGAATGAGGAAGTGGTCATCAATTCATCTCTCTGGGACAGATGTTCTGTTGCCACAGACAAGGGGCAACCTTTGCTCAACTCATAGATAAGACATTATTTTTTTTGGCCTCCCAGTCAGCCCATGGGAGTCATGTCACAAGGAGCCAAGGGCTGTAGTCTGGACAAATGGCTCTGGCAAACTGGTGGCTGTGAAGAAGGGCAGGTCATTCAGTTGTTGGGCGTGCCAAGCTAGATAACCATCAGAGTATAAATCATGACAGCGGAAAGACATAACGTCAACCACCGTAAAGCACGGAAACTACCAGTAAGGCTCACACAGGGTGGAGGTGGGCTAGAAAGGGGAAGGCTTGCCCAAGGACGATAGCACAGGTAGGCTAAAGCCTCCACTAATTTTTAAAACTTTCTGGCTCTGGGGGATCACACACGGATAGGAAGGAAGTCATTTTCCACCTCATCGGCTGGATGTCATCCTGTGAGTAGTAAGAAGGCCCAGCTGCAGGGAGACTATTAAAGGAGGCGGAGACATTGGGTACCTTCCTCTTGTATCTTCCGGGGTAGCTGCATTTCAACAGGGAACTCTTGGGGTAGGAAAAAAATTAAGGTGGAAGGGAAATGAGCTGCAAAAGTTGTTCTCTATTCATGTGTCTCTACTCTTGGTTCTAGAAATTACCATCCCTCAGAGTTGCCCATGCATCAGCTAGGAGAAATGGAAGGATTGGTTAGGACTTCTGTTGTGCCCCATGCAAAGAAACCTGCTCACGGTGCTTAGTTCAATGGAATTGAGGTTCTGAACCTTTTTTTGAGCCATGACCTTCTTTGGCAGTCAGGGGAGTCCTGTGGAAGAATGATTTTTTACATACATAAAATGAAATGAAATGAAATAAAATAAAATAAAGTAAAAGTAAGACTATGAAGAAAGCCAATTATCTTGAAACAGTTATCAAAATAATTTTCAAAATCCAAATCTGGGATATAGTGAAATATGTGCTTTTATTTGTTTGCTTATTTATTTTTAAGATTTTACTTATTTGAGAGAGAGAGTGCACGAGCAGGGGGAGGGGCAGAGGGAGAGGGACAAGCAGACTCCCTGCTGAACAGGGAGCCTGACACCGGGTTTGATCCTAGGACCTGAGATCATGACCTGAGCTGAAGGCAGACACTTAACCCACTGAGCCACCAGGTGCACCATTTATTGATTTATTTCTAAAGATTTATTTATTTATTTGAGAGAGAGAGAGAGTGTGTGAGTGGGGGGAGGGTCAGAGGGAGAGAATCTTCAAGCAGACTCCCCAGTGAGTGGGGAGCCCCACTCAGGGCTCCATCTCACAACCTATGAGATCACAACCTGAGCCAAAACCGAGAGTTGGACATTCAACCAACTGAGCCATCCAGGTGTCCCTATGGATGCATTAAATAACTTAAATAGACCACCAGAATCTCAACACAGGGGTAAGTATAAGTGATAAATAAAAATAAAGGCAACAATTGTAATGTTAAATGAAAATGGCTGTGATTTTTATTGACAAAGTCACAGGCATTACTGATACTATTCTGGTCTGTTGCCCACATTCATTACGGGAGGGAATGCAAAATGTTAGAGCTTTGTTAAAAAGATGTAACTTTTTCCCCCGCAAGTTTATGAAACCCTGAATTCTTTCTCAGTATGATATGGGATCTGTAGATCTAGAAAAAAAGGCTTATTCTTCTCATGGAGAATATGTTCTGGAGGTTGCAGTCCAGGGCTGGTGCAGCTGCTCAAGGAAGAATCAAGGGTTCAGACATCTGGTTCCTTGTTCTGATATCCTTGGCATGTGACTTTTGTCCTCATGTCCTCATGGTTACAAAATGGCTGTGGCACCTCCAGGCATCGCTTCTGCATTTCAGTTAGGAAGAAGAGGGAAGAGGAAGAGGAAAAAGGAATGTACCAGCTGAATTTGTCCATTGTTATCAGAAAAGCAATAATTTTTCCTGGAAGCCCCATTCTTTACTTCAGTTGACAGAACTGGTGACTTGGCCATCTCCAGCTACATGGGAATCTGGGGAGGGGGTATTCTAATGGGCTACACTGCTGCCCAGACTAGGGTCATATTAGTAAGACAAAGGGGAGGGGATATCGGGTAGCTCAACCAACGTTGGCTATGACTGTTGTCTGACTTCTTGACAAGTTCTCTCCTCGTAAGCTTCTGATTTCCAGCATTGCCATTTGGATTAGCTATGGAGGGATTAAGGTTGGCCTCATTCATTCATTTATTCATTCATACATTCAGTCACTGCTTATTGAAGGTTTGGGTTAGGCACTGAATCAACTATATTGAAAAAAAAAAGCCATGATCTAGAGCTCTCTTGGAGAGAGATGATAGAAAATGTATTGGGATTACAAATCCATGAATGCCACACCCAGAAGGTGAAGAAATGCAGCTTCTTTATTTACCATAACCCATCCCATCTCCCTCATAACCTCCCTCTGCTGGCAAGGGACCAAGTTTAAAGGAGTCAATTAATAATATCTCAGGTTTTTATGGTTTCAACTGTTTCTTTTCAGTTTGAATATCCAGTTTGTTCAAAGTTCACCTGCCTCTGCCAAGATGCCCCGTTGGACCCACCCCAGAGCATGTGGAAACAGCAGGGGCCTGCCGTATGTCCCCCAAAATGGTGGAAGGTTTGGGAAGCCAGACTCCTGCCCTGCCCAGCCTTCCAGTTTGCACCAGGCATCCAGTCCGCTGCATCTAGTGGCTGTGGATTGGGGCAGGTGAGCCTGGGAGCTGATCCCGCCCAGAGTGGTGAATGTGACGTGGCCAAGCCTCCTGCCATCACCTGCCTCAGGCCCCTCTGCCCCACCCCAGTCTCTCCATCCATTCCCTCTGCCACTCCTCAGTCGCCTGCCTCACTGCTTTTCTCCTGCATCTCATTTCTCCCTAAGCTGGCAATGTGGGAATACTCTGGTCCCATCCACCGGCCGGCTCTTGGTCTGGTAAGGAAGATCTTATTAGAAATATCGGCCTCGGGCGCATGGGTGGCTCAGTTGGTTAAGCGTCTGCCTTCGGCTCAGGTCAGGATCCTGGAGTCCCAGGATCGAGTCCCGCATCAGGCTACCTGCTCAGCAGGGAGTCTGCTTCTCCCTCTTCCGCTCCCCCCTCTTGTGCTCTTTCTCTCTCTCAAATAAATAAATAAAATCTTAAAAAAAAAAAAAAGAAATATCGGCCTCTTCTATCTGCAGAGCCTCGCCTGCAGGCTCGGATCAGTTTTTGCATTCTCAGTGAGATGATGATACCTAAACCCAGGATCTAGGGAGCGGGATTTAGACGTGTGTGTGTGTGTGTGTGTGTGTGCATGCGCACGGGGATTAAAAGACATTCCTTTGCTATTTGCCATCTACCATCCCTATTACTCAAAGAATTAATGCTTAGAAACTGAAACTTTTTATGGGTGTGCTGGACACGGCACAATTACTTCTTCTTTTTTTTTTTTTTTTAAAGATTTTATTTATTTATTTGACAGAGAGAGACACAGCGAGAGAGGGAACACAAGCAGGGGGAGTGGGAGAGGGAGAAGCAGGCTTCCCGCCGATGCGGGGCTCGATCCCAGGACCCTGGGACCATGACCTGAGCCGAAGGCAGACGCTTAACGACTGAGCCACCCAGGTGCCCTGGCACAATTACTTCTAATAAAAATTCAATCAATCTATAAACAAGGAGGCAGGACAATGTTTTGATTAATTCTCTGGCTAACTAAGGATTAACTTGATTGAATTCCTGCTTTGTTCCAGAATTGTAACGCAAAATTCTTAGAAAATGTTTTAGTGCTCTCCCTTTCCCTCTTCCTCTGTTGGCAGTTGCTAGTGGGGACTCTGCAGTCACCGTCCTGTAGGTGGACAGACGAAGCTGGAAATGCCTCAGGGCCGATGCTCCCAACATGGCTTGAGAAAGCTGCTTTTTTGATTCCTTCCTGGATTCAAACTTATTTTGCCACCGGCCTTTGTATCCCGAGTTAGGGAGACAAAAGTAGGTTCCCGGTGAATAGAGTTCTAGCACATCTGGGCCTTGGGAGGCTGTCGGCTCTGTGCAGATGGGGGCGGCATCGAGCTTGTGGGCCAGCTTCAGCACCCAACTGGTGCACAATAGATGCCTTATAATATCATTTAAATGAACGGATGAGTCTTGTTAGCACACAGGATATATTCGGTAGCCAAGGAAGTTCACCCCACAGGCATGAAAGATCTTGTGCTCTGCCCAGATTTTTCACTGTGCTCCTTCAGGCATCCCTGTGTGCAGTAGCTTCTGATAAAATGAAATCTTACCTGGTTGGGGCCTGAAGAACCTGTTTCCACCCAGTCCTCTTTCCTCCATGACATTCCTGGGAAGCTCGTATCTTCCCAGAAGAGCTGGAATCAGCTCAGGTTCCCCTGTGTTGTATCTTCTGGGTACAAGGATGTGAACCACAGCGGTCAGGACTGTGGGTTCTAGAAGCAGGCAGAGCTGCCTGACGTCTGTATCCCAGTAGAGAGACCGCCCGGAACACTCCCCCTCCACTCTGGCCTCCCTGCCCTTGAGCATGCCAAGTACAGCCCTGTCTCCAGACCTTTGCACCAGCTGTACCTTCCTACCCAGAAACCGCTTCCCAGAGCGGCCCACTCCTCAGCATTCAAACCTCTGGTCAAATGTCTCCTTGGAAGGGCTTTCTTGCCAACGCCCTCTCAAGAAAGGCCTCCTTCCCTGAGTTCCCTTGTAACTGGTGCCCTGCTTTATTCTCTTCCAGTACATTCCAGCCTGGGCTGTTGTCTTTGTGTTTATGTGGATCCCCCAGCAGTGTTATGAGGACAGGGGCTTTGACTGTCTTTTTCCCTGCTGACCCCCCAGTGCTCAGAACAGGGCCTGATACAAAGCAGACATTTGAAACCGATTTGTTGCAATGAATGGAGGAATGAATCAGGTTGTTTAAGTTTCCTCATCTATCCAATGGCTATAAAAATAGCTTAGAGGTTGTCAGGAAGATTAATTGAGATCATGTGTGGAAGTGATGACCTTCGTAGGAACTCAATACAAGACAGTGAATTTGAAGGCTTCCTTGGCTACCGAATATATCCTGGGCTCCAAGGATCGGTAGGGTAACTCCAGACCTTATGAACTGCTCTTTTAACTCTGCTGTGTGGACGGGTAGAAGAAATATCCTTGCAAACAATGAAATTGCTTAAAGGACAGTGTGGCCACTTGCACATTATTGTTATTTCAAAGCTGGTGCTCTGAGGCGTTTGGGAACAATCTCCTTGAAGGCATTCCTCCAGCTAGGCATTACAGCTCAGACTATAATTTCACTGTAAATGTGTCTTTCCTCTTTAAGCAGAGGGTCATTAAGTTTAATAGTGTCAAAGTGCTCTCTGTGTTACATGCAACTTAATTAGCGCACATGGTAATATTAAACAGCCCATTCACACTAAGAAATATATTTATACTTCTTTTTCCTTGGCTTATACTGATTTATCCTGCAGCACACCTTTGTAAATTACAAAGGAGTAATTATTTGCTCTTAAAAGAAAGAAGGAAATTGAGATGTGAATGGCCACATGCTTGGCTGGGATGGAGAACTCAGGGGGTCTGGGTGGGGAGGAAACCTTGGTGGAAATCTATTTCCTCAAGAAAGCTTTCCTCGGCTCCAAGGCTGGGTTAGGTCTCCTAGTTTTCTCTTCCAGAACCCTGCTTCCTTCAACACATGCATCCCATAGATTTCTCAGTTTATCATCTGTCTCCTGCTACAAATATGAGTTCCAAGATGGTGGAAGCATGATTGTCTCAGTCACTACTGTATTCCCACCCCTAATACTGTGTCTGGTGGATACAACGTGCTCAGTAACTATAAAAATCTATCTCAACAGATGTTTATTCAGTACCTTCTCTTGGCCAAGGATTTTGTAATTGTGTGTATGTGGGTTGGGGAGAGGGTTACAATGGTCATCAGAAACAGAGTTGCTGACTTTATGGAGTTTACAGTCCAAGATGAGAAGACAGATATTAAATATTAAACAATTACAACTGTGATAAGGTATTTGCTGCTATGAGTGTCTGTTTTGGGAGTCTGACCTAGTCAGGGAGCTCAGGAAAGTTTTTCACAAAGAAGCAGTGTTTAAGTTGAGATCTGAAGGATGGGTGGGCATTAACAAGATGAAGAGGGGAGGCAACAAGCAACAGCAAAGGCCCTGAGGTAGAGCAACCCAGGAAGAAGCAAGAGAAACCTAAAGCAGGTCAGTGTGGCTGGAGAGAGAGGGGTCAGTGGTCCAGATGAATCTGGAGGGGGTGGGGGGCTACACCACCCAGGACTTTGATGCTGGTTCTCGTGGAATACTTGCTGTCTGGATGTTCCGTCTTGGGAGGACCCAAGCCCTGTGGAGAGGCCACATGTAGACACTCCAGTCAATAGTCCAGTTAAAGCTCAGCCTTCATATCACCCCAGACACCCCAGGCACCAGACCCATGCATGAAGCTTCCAGATGATTCCAGTCGTCAGATGTCCAATCACTTCTGCCCATTCAGCCTTTCTAGCTGAGGCCCGAGACGTTGTGAAGCTGAGGTGAGCCATCCAGCTGATCCCTCTCTGAATTTCTGACCCACACAATTCATGAGCATGCCATCATGGTGGTGTTTGGCAATGCGTGGGCTTGGGTGGTTTGTTATGTAGCAGCAGGTAAGCAGAACACGTGTCAAAGGAGACAGGATAGGCAATGTTGCCAAGGGCAGCAGGTAGCAGCTCCAATCACCTGGACACCTAATGTCAGACAGGAACTCCGAGGTTCTGCTTCCAGAACCTCATTCTGCAGGTGACGGGGTAGAAAACCTGAGACATGCCATCTTCAACTCAACAGCTCATCTCTCCCCTCTCGGGCTGGGCCAAGGCAGGAGAGGGAACCAAGGGGGAGAGGGACAGGCCACTCTCTCAGATTTCTTTTTTTACCTTTCTTCCAGGTGCGAATGTCACACACCACCTGTGATTATCTGCCTGAGTCCTTATTTAATTGTTATTTTGGGATCAGTTGTTTTTGAAAGATTCCCCCCGTTGATATACACTGCTGGTGTTTTGCCAAGAGAGATAAACAGTCTCAGCTTGTACTGTGATTGGATTCAGTGTGAGCAAAATACAGCAGCTGCCTCCCAGCGGAGCTTTCTGTCCTGGAAATACCTGGGCAGCCTGATTCAAATTCACCTTTCAAATCTTTACCGTGTCCATTTCGGGAATGTGCAGTTGCTACGTTCGTTCGTGATCACCTAATTGGGTTGCTCAAACCTCAAACAGTCGCAGTCCCTGAGAAGTGTGCTGGTGAGCGACTTATCTTGATCACCCCAAACTAGTGATTATTCTATTCACCCCAAATGGGGAAGCAAAACCCAATGCTGAGCAAATGATCACTTCTGTGGTCTTTAAAAAATGTTATGAATTAAATTGAAAATCAAAATTACTCAGCACAATAATAAATGCTTACTGAGTGTTGTTATTTTGCACATCAGGTGGTAAAACTGTAACTGTGAATAAATTGCTTATAGTAAGATTTTTTCCCCCCTTTAATGCTGCAGTGGCAGATGGGCTAATAAATATGCAACACTTTGTTCCGACATTTGCAATTTCAGAGGGGTAAAGGCTTCCCCCCCACACACAAACAATATGCACAATCATCCAATATTATACTTTTTAATGGAAAAACTCAACTCATGTAATGTAAATAGCATTCCACTTTCAACAATTTTACTAGCTTAGCAACAGTTATAATGTGAAAGAACACATAAGCTGGTATTTATGTTCTTTCTTTGCAGGAGCATTTCTTTCTGCATGGGAGAGTTTCTGACTTTGAATTTAGGGAGCATTCTTGTACCTTAATTGGCAACTAAGGCGGGGGGGGGGTCATCGCTAAGTAAGCATTCATGATACAGTCCTGTTTGCTTCTAGTTGATAGAGGCAGTGTGAGTGATGGTCAGGAGCAGGCTGCCGTGACAGGCACGTCTCTGGCCCTCCTTAGCTGGGTGACCTTGGGCAGATCCCATTTACTCTCTGATCCCCAGCATTTGCATTTGCCCCTTGGGCTGTAAATTCACATGGTCCCTCAGGGCTAGGGAGCGTGAGGCTTCAATATTGCGGGTGGTGCCTGGCCGCACTCAATGCAGGTTTGCTTTCATGACGATGGAGGTGGCTGAGAGATATAGAGCTGAATAAAACCTTTGTTCTGAGGAAGGACAACCTCAGTTAAAAATATCCTAGTAACTTTTACCGGGAGAGACAGGCTGCTCAGGTACACTTTTCTGTTGTGGTTCTGGGGTGTCCAACACGGTTGTAGGGCAGACCTTTGCAGGCTGGGCTCGGGGAAGGTAACACAGCTACAAGCCCTGCGGTGTGGGATGCTGTGGTTAGCTCCTTCGAGAGGAGGCTCCTTGTTGGCCGGAAGGCAGTGAGAGTGACGGGGATTGGGAGGAGGAGAGGTGCTGAGTAACTAGGAGCTTGGGAGCAGCTGTGGTCAGGACCGGGGCTCGGCCCCAGCAAGCAGCCAACTGAGCTGATGTGTGGAGCCTGTCAGCTCTGCTGGGGGAGTCCCAGAAAGAGCTAGGCCACATTTTGATGGGGGTGGGAGGCACAGAGGTTCTGCCATTATTACCCCAGAGGGAGCTCCCGAACCATTAAGCATTTGGGTTATGTTAACATCGATGACAATTAATGCCAGTTGTAGCTTGGGAGGCACCAGCACTCTTAGAGGTCCGAATAATTGCATTAAAGAGTCATCGCTTTCAGATTAAAACAAAGCCATCTATAGTTTTATCATAGACACAAGGGGAGGCTTTTCTTTCTAAAATGTCCTCAACTTCTTTTATTCATAAGCGGGGCAGAGGAAAAAAGTGCCTTAGCTGTTCTTGAGAGCTGGGCAGGGCACCACTGCCTCGGGGCTTGTGTGGGGTCTGATGATTTCAACACCGTTTTAGCCCCTGGATTCACTAAGACACATGACGTCTTCAGAGCAATAATTGTATAGGGTAAATCCTTGGGGTTTTTCCAGAGATGAGATTCTTGGCTCCAACAGTGTATCCTTGAGAACAAGGTTATGCTGCAGAAACACACGACCCTCAACTCCAAGCTCAAAACAATAACGGTTTATTTCCCGCCCATGCTGCGTGTTCTTGCAGGTGGCAGGGGTTCCTGCTTGTCACAGCCTCTCAGGGACCCAGGCTGGCGGAATGACGGAGGCCTCCATGCTAGAAGAAAGAGAGGTCTGGAGGGCCTTTCAATGGAAAGTGAGAAAAGTGCTCAGCAGGTCAGTGACACAGCACCTGCACTCACGACTCATCAGTCGGAAGAGATCACTTGGCTTCACCTGACCCCAGGGAGGCTGGAAGTAGAAATCGACCATGTTCTGGGATGCAAAGAGCTGGAAATTTGGTGAGCAGCTTTCGTGACAGCCACAGTCCACCCTCCCCTGCTCACCAGGTGTTTGGTCCCTACCCCATCCTGCAGGCAAAATACCCTCACCCTCTTCCCAGGAGAGACAGTCCCCAAGTCCCATCCTGTCATGGTGTCCAGCTTAAAGAGTAGGATCTTGGGATAATGGACCAAGGTCTCTACATCAGGTCTAGACACGATTTCTGTTAATTCAGAGATCATGAATTAACAGGACAAGTTACACACAACACCCAGAAGGCGGTGGTGGAGAAAAGAATAATTGTGATGATGATGGGGTGGCCTCTGGTCCATGGCAATTCTGAATTTTGCTGGCAGATAACCCCGCCCTGGGTCTGGGGACTACTCCTTGATTAGGGCTGGGTTCTGTGGTTTCCCAGTCCCTCTGGCTCCATCTTCTGGGTGGTTTTCCTTTACCTCTAATCTCCTTGACCACATCTGAAGGAAGCATTGGAGAACATGCCTCCTTGAGGGCCAAACAGCTTTCTCAGCCTGTTTCCTGCCTGAGGAAGATTGGAGGTCCAAAGGTGGTTTTAAATCTTGAACAGTTGTAAATGTTTTTAGTCCAGACTCCTAGTTTCTCTGACTATACAACTCTCTCAGAAACTTAATTGGATTCTTATTTATTTGATTCTGATCAGCTTCATGTGCCCATAGTTATACTCATAGATTTTTTTTAAGACATGCCTTTCTCTTGACTGGAACCTCTTGGGTTTGACAGGAAAGCCATGTTCTCAGTCTCTTTCCCAGGGCCATTTTGATCTCCTCATTCTAGCAGCCAGGCTGATGGGGAAGCCAGCACTTGGAAGAGTGCAGGTACCAGGCAGAGGGGAAAAAGCAAGTAGCAAAGTGTGCCAGCCCTTCATCTCCTACCTGGAAGTGGGTGCGTATCACTTCTGCTCACATGTTATTGGCCAAAGCAAGTTGTGTAGCCATTCTTCACTTCAAGTGGGCAGCAGAGTGTAGGCGGTAGAATGGCAGAATGCAGTCTGAGTGCAGACAGAGCTGGAATGTTTGTGAGCAGCTCAAGTGACCACACATTTTTGCGCTCTGATGAGCTCATGTAGCTGTACAACCAGAAAGTAGGAAGTGAGATTCACAGTAAAAGCCATTGATTATTCTGGTTAAGTAGGCCAAGTCCAAAGTAGCATGTTTCTGAACCATAGAAAAGAGCATGTTTATGAAACATACCTGTCTTAAAGGTTTTGCATGGGAAAATACCTGTGACTGTTCCATTGGGACATAGTTGAAAGAGGGTTCCAAGTCCTCATGCTAGAGAAACAACCGGTTAGAAGGAAGGATTCTTGAAAATTGGTTGTTCCATGGAATTTATGTCAATCACTAAAAATTTTGGCGTTTCTTTGTGTTATTCAGAACTTCTAGGTGGATTATTAAAAACTTCTTCACATGGATTGAGGGAGAAGATGCCCTCTCAGATATTATTTGGGTTAATGAAGAAACTGGATATGACCTTGGGACAAAATGAAAAAAAAGGAACAGACTTTTAATTATTGCTGAATTAACACAGAACCTAATCAGTAATTAAAAAAAAATGAATGAGTGGCAACCTTCCATTGATTTTAGACTTCTGATGGCAGAGAAAATTGCATGCCAGAGTTTTGATAAACATGTTGACTTTACACATTATATTGGAGAGAACCGACATCGTTACTGAATTTTCCAATCCATGAACATGGAACATCCTTTCAATTATTTAGGTCTTTGTTGTATCCAGCCTCAAAGATGACTCCCTGCTTCCTGAAATTTACACTCTTGTGTAGTCTCCACCCACATTGACTCAGAGTTGGTTTGTGTGACCAATAGAGTATGGCAGGATGATGGTATGGGACATCTGAGGCTAGGTCATAAAAGGCATAGTGGCTTTTACCTTGGCTTCTTGTATCATTTCTCTGGGGTGAGCCAACTTCACTGTTCCAAGGTCACCTAAGCAGCTATGTAGAGAGGTTCGTCAGCCTTCAGATGACTGCAGCCTGGGATGAAATCTTTTTTTTTTTTTTAAGATTTATTTATTTGAGAGAGAGAAAGAGAGAGAGAGGGAGGGAGGGAGTGTGCCCACGCACATGAGCAGGGGTGAGGGGCAGAGAGAGAAGGAGAGAGAGAATCCCAAGCAGACTCCCCACTGAGCATGGAGCCCGACAGAGGGCTAGACTTCATGACCCTGAGATCACAACCTGGGCAGAAACCAGGAGTGGGATGCTCAACAACTGCACCACCCAGAGGCACTAGCCTGAGATGAAATCTCGACTGCAATTTCATGAGAGCACCCCAGCCTGAACTGTTTAGGGCTAAGCCACTCCTGAATTTCTGACCTATAGAAATTGTGGGAGATAATGTTTAATCTTGTTTTTTTTTTTTAAGATATTTATTTATTTATTTATTCATTTGAGACACAGAGATACAGAGAGAGAGGGAGCATGAGCAGGGGGAGAGGCAGAGGGAGAGGGAGAAGCAGGCTCCCTGCTGAGCCAGAAGCCCGATGCGGGGTTCAATCCCAGGAAAGATAAGTTTCTTGGGATCATGACCTGAGCTGAAGGCAGATACTTAACCATCTGAGCCACCCAGGTGCCCCTAATCTTGTTTTAAGCAACAAAGTTTTAGGGAAATTTGTTATGCATTAAGAGATAACTAATGTAGTTTTTAAATTAACACCAATAAATATTTATCATTTTTGGTGTAGAGAACTTTCATATTTTCTATTAGATTTATTCTTAGGCATTTGTTATTTTTTGGTGTCCTATAAGTAGTAGTATATTTTATATTTAGTTTTCCATTTTTGTGTGTGTTCATTACATAGGAAAACAATTGATTTTTATGTATTGATTTTATATCCAACAAGAGTAGTAATTAATTCTCTCAATTTTTAATAATTTATCTATAGATAAAATAAGTTAAGGCACTGTAGATAAATTTGTTAATTTTAGTAATTTATCTGTAGATTCCTTGGGTTTTCTATGAATAGAACAGTGTCATCTGCATAACGACAGTGTTGTGTCTTCCTTTCCAACTGACATCGCTTTTATTTCTTTTTCTTGCTGATTGCACTGGTTCAGACTACCAGGACAATGTTGAATAGAAGTGGTAATAGTGGGCATTCTTGTAACATTCTCAGTATCAAGGGGAAATCTTTCTATGTTTCAACACTAACAGTTTTGCTGTTTTTTGTTTGTTTTGTAGATACCATCTATCGGATCATGGAAATTCTCTTCTATTCCTAGTTTCTAAGAGATTTTATCATGAATGAATGTTGAGTTTTATCAAATGCATTTTTTGCATCACAGTGATTATATAATTTTTTTCTTGTTAATATACTGAATTAAATTGATCGATTTTTTAATGTTAAGCCAAACTCACATTCTTAAAGTAAATCTGACTTCATCATGATGTTGGGTTTATTCCTGTTTATATATCACTGAATTTATTTTGTTTGTTGCTACGGGCTAAATGTTTGTGTCTTCCCCAAATCCACATGTTGAAGCCCTAATCCCCAGTGTGATGATATTGGAGGTGGGACATTTAGAGGGGATGAGGTCATGGGGTTAAAGCCCTCATGATGAGATTGGCACACTTATAAGGGGATGGAGAGATCAGTGGTCTTTCTCTGTCATGTGAGGATACAGAAAGATGATTGCCTGCAAACCAGGAAGAGAGCTCTGAACAGACACTGCATCTCCCGGTATCCTGATCTTAGCCTTCCTAGCATCTAGAGCTTTGAGAAATAAATGCTTGTTGTTCTAATCACCCATTCTATGGTATTCTGGTATGGCAGCCTGAACTGAATAAAATAAAAAAAATTTTTTTATGAGGTTCTTCAGTGGTTCCCATTGGGAAGATTGGTCTATACCAAACTTGTTCACCATTATTAGAAATAAAATTCCCTGGAAGATTTTGAGCAGATGAGTGACCTGATATGTCATATTTTTAAGGGCTCACTCTGGCTGCCATGTTGAAAATAAATTGGTGGTGGGGTTCTGGGGCAATGGTTAAAGCAGGCAGAACAGTAAGAGAGAGGACAATGGTATTGGTCCAGGGTGATAGTGGTGAGCATGGTGAGAAGTAGTTGGATTCTGGATATATTGGGGATAAAGCCTGTGGGATTCCTGATGGTCTGAAAGTGGAGTGTGAGAGAAAGGGGAGAGTCAAGGTTGCTTCCAGGTTTTCTGGTCTCAGCAACCAGAAGGATTGATTCGTCATTGGTTGAGCCAGAGGAGACTATGGCTGGAGAAAGATTATGAATGGAGCAGGTTTGGTGAATTTTGAGTGTTTCATTTGCTATATTAACTCTTTCAATCTTACCAAATACAAATGCAATGTAGTTGAGATTTTCATAAAATAGAGTTTATTTTTTAAAAAGTAATTCATCGTACACTACAACTGAGGTGGTTCAGTAATGCGAGTTCATTTTGAAGATGAGGGATGACCACTTTCTTTGCTGGAAGCTGTGGAGTGTCCCTGCGAGTGTGTGTTTAACGCGACTTGGAGATGGTGCAAATGCCTTTGTGATCATGAAGCCCGGCTCGGTGGGGCTCTTCTGTTTCTGCCATGTGACAGGCCCTGAATATAGACTTTATTTGATTATTGATGTGTCAAAAAAGCTTTGTCAATCCGGTTCTGGAGAATGAAGAGCTAGAAGCTTTCTAGGAAACAAACAAACAAACAAACCCCAAACACTGACTTTAGAAAAGATAAGTTTCTGAAACTTTCCTTTCTTGAATGTGACTGTATCCCTGGTCAGTTATAGTTTTCATCATGAGAGAAGTAGGAGAAGATAACAGGCATGAAGGGCCCTAAGTTGACTCCCCAGATCCCAGCTTGGTTCTTTTTATTAGTTACAAAGCTGAAAGCTGAATCCTACACCACATTTCCTGATATTTTCACTGCTCTGAACATGTGAGTTTAACTCAAGATAAGAAATGCTTCAGGTCCTGTTAAACTTACACACTATCTGTTGTGTTATGAATTGAAGGGCACGTTTCAGAAAAAGTGGAGGACTGACTATAAATGATCTTTTAGTGCCAACAGAAAGGTGGTAGCTGAGGGTGCCAGGTTACTATAGAAACACCAGGGGGATGAGAAGAATTAGAAGAATGCCTTGTGGAGAAGCAGATTTTTGAAGTGATTGATACTGCATGCCTTGTCTAACATTTTCCTTTACAAAATGGGTAGATAATAGGGAGGAATTCTCCTACTATGCAAAACTATCAATAATGTTAAAATGTATATAGGTGTATATATAGTAAATTTTCACAGACTTAGAAAATTTTTTTTTAACATAGACTCTAATTTTTAAAGTAAAAAATGCAACAGATAAATAGGAAAAAATATTCCTCAAGCTGCAGCCATGGAGATAGCACCTAAGCAGGAAGCAAGGGGTCAGGATGAGTAGCTTTCCTCTTTTCATGAGCAATAGAGATTCCAGCCACCTCAAGACTGACTGCTGGTCAACAGTGCTGCTCACAGCTACGTCATGAGATGTGACCTCAGCCAGCCTGAGAGATTCCCGCAGACTCACTCTGGAGAGCACCTGAACCTGTCTGTGCCTCAGTTTCCTAATTTGTAAAGTTAATGTCTATTTAATGTCTATTTCAAAGAGTTGTTATGAGTATTAAATGAAATGCTTGGGAACACAGTGAAAGCTCAATAAATCATTGTAGTGATGACAATATAGATGATGAGGACAGTTGCCAAGGAAGTCATTGTGATAATGGAATTTCTGGGCTAGAATAAAGACTGAACAGGGTCATAGTCCAAAGCCTACCCTAATGAATCGTTAGGTTAAATGAAAACAATGGATAATTTTCCCTTTGATATGTAATCTGATGGTATTTGTCAAATTCAGGGTGGGAGAAATGCTATAAGAATACTGTAAGAATGCATTTTAAAAACCATTGAGTTTTGCATATAAACCTGAAGTGGTACTTGTTATGATAAAGATGTAGATGGTTCTGGAATGTGACCACAAGGCAGAGTGACACCAGAGCCTCAGGTGGTCTAGGATGAATCAAGGGAAGCTTTAAATGCCCTTTATCACTTCAGGTGGATGAAATTATAACTTCCAGAAAGCATTAAGAGAAATTTACTGTACACACTGTTTTAGAGGCTGATGGGTACATATTTTCTTTCTTTCTTCCTTTCTTTCTTTCTTTCTTACAGCTCGGTGTTGGAAATGGAAATAAAACCCGATGGTGCTGGAATTAGCAAGAGAATAAAGACGAGAAAAGCAGCTTCTCTTCCTAACAAGTTTCTAACACCCGATGTGGCATGAAAGCCGTGGGGAAAGCAGCTACGGTGGGGGGAGGGCTTGTGAACTTCTCTCTCTCTCCTCCATCATGGAAGGCAGCAAACGCCGCCAAAAAGGTTGGGAAACTGGGTATTGAAGACATTGATATCTTTTTGGTAGACTGTTCTGGGTCTATAGCTTGTGTTGAAGTTCTAGACAGAAAAGTGAGGAGAGACATTTGTAGATGAAGGCTGACCTTCTGAAGAGCAATGGAATGAAAAGCTGGAACCAATGATTTCTGTAACTTCTTCACAGAATTTACCCAAATATTAGAAAAACCTCATTAATTTATCCTATGGAGAAGAAAGCCAGACTGAAATGATACAAAATCTGGATTACAGACTCTGTTTAAACAAATATAGTTTAATTATTTCAAATACTTTTCATATGTCCTAAGATAAAATGTGTGTTAACAGGTAAAATGAGATGAGCTAGAAAGACTGCTTGGAATAATCTACACCACACCATGAAAAATAGAAGGAAAAACCTTTAACATACATGACCTGCATGGCTTGGAATTCATCATTCCTAAAGTCTTGTTTGAAAAGGAACCGTTGATTTGGAAGGAAGGAAGGAGGAAAACTCTGAAAATTCATAGTGGAATCAATTATTTCTATATGGGTCAGACCCAAGTTGTCACAACTATTGAATAAGTACAGCTTTGAAGAATTTCTGGAGTGTCCATTTTTCAACTACAGGTACACAGCCCCAGGTGCTGAATCTCTAATCAGTGTCAACAGCGTTTCCCCCAATTCTTAGTTTTCTTTATGGCTTTTGCATGAGGCTGATGGTCCTTTTCTTTCAGAGCCCTGACAAAAAATTTTTTAAAAGATTTTATTTATTTATTTGAAAGCGAGAGAGAAAACATGAGCAGGGGGAGAGGCAGAGAGAGGGAGAGGGAGAAACAGACTCCCCGCTGAGCAGGATCCCAGAACTCCGAGATCATGACCTGAGCCAAAGGCCAGACACTTAACTGACTGAGCCACCCAGGGGCCCTGACAAACATTTTTTAGCCTAGTCTTCTAGCAACATACAGAAATTCTAGCTTACGTACATAAAAGTAAATATGTACCATTCATACTGTTAGGCATAATGCCACAGCCAAGTATATCACCAGAGGTCCAAATCTGAGAGCCCCTTGTTCACTAGGCCCAGGCATACATAATAATCGCAACGGCAAGCATTTACTGAGCGCTCACTGTGTACTAAGTGCTCTTTCATAGGTTCCTCATTTATCTGTATCTTGTGTGTCTCCATGTTTGCCCGAAAGCCGGGTTAAATTGTCTCCAGATTAAAACAAACAAACAATCCCAAAAAACTAACCTACAGTCTCACCCCATTTACATTCTGCAAAGATCCTTGGGTAAGGGGCCTGTGGTCCTCCAAGTCCCCCCCTGACTCTGGAGGAAGGCTTTCTGGTTTCTTGACCTCTACTCCTACTGTCCCTTCCCCTTCTCTCCCTCTCTGTCCTGCACTTCTTATTCCCCTATTCCGCAATCGCCTTAATTCCTTCATAGCACAAAATACCTCCCATTCAAGACTGCGTGCAAAATAGACTTTACAAAAGACTTATGACTCTCGAGGGAGTGATTTAAGCACATTTTTAAATTCCCAGGGCCTCTCCTGTAGTCTCATATTTAGAAGTACGCCATATACACAGGAAAATTGAAAGCCATTGCTCAACATCTCTGCTCAGATTGGGAAAAAATGCTATTTTTATATGAAAGAAAAATACATCTGACTCACTAAGAGCTACTATAAATGGAAAGACTCCAAAACTTAACAGTATTTAACTTAATGATACCAATTCACGAGTGGTTTTGCGAACTGATGGATTGTAGTTAAAAAATACACACTCAGGCACATGAACACACGTACTGATTTCAATAGCCTAAGACAGGGGCTCCAATCCCTTCCACACAGTTACTCGATGTTCTTCCTTTGTTGGTTTGGAAGCTGGAATGCAGATATGTTCATGAACATAAAATATAATCCAAGCCAGGAAAGAGAATGAGTGGTTTAACTTGAAATGTATACTAGACAGAGTGAAGAGAGCAAAACCAAACAAAACAAGCCATATTTTCCATTCCAGTGGTCATCAACCACACAAGGCTAAAGCAAGTTGTTAGAATGGTATTGGATTGCCCGCAGATGAAATCCATCAAATGATGGTTAGTTTGTTGATTGGAACCATTGAATGTCACTGACACCATATGCCCTTTGGAATCTTCAAACTGTTCAATCTGGCACCACAGGAAGAAAAGAGGAGAGGTTAGAAGCAAGCAATGAGAATGGGTTAGGCCAGAGGGTCTCAGCCTTGGCTTCTCTGAAACACTGCCATGCCCAGGGCACAACTGAGGTCAGAAGATAGGAATCCCTGGGGCTGGACCTTGGTAGCAGCAGTGTTTATACTTCCAAGACAATGCAACATGTAGACGGTTGAGTTTTCAGATTACACTGAAAGTGACAATTGGCAGTCCACAGAAAGGAATTTCAGAAATTATAAGACATGCTAGCAGTGCTATCCTTTTGCATTAAGGCTATGGACACTGACAGGGAAATGCATTTACTGATCAGAGCCTATTATAACAGGAATCTCTGGAATGAATTCTTTTTCTGTTTATCTGGACTTTGAAGCATCCATAGATCCTTACGTTTAGCTAACAAAAGAAGCTATGCTTTTTTTTTACTTAAATAGAATTTCTTTTGATAATGACAGATGTTCTTGAAACGTACCTGACCTAAAAGAATTAAAACCTTTTGAAATAAGTGAATTGAAAGGTATTATAAGTATATTGTGTAGACCTAAGCACCTAGATGAATTTTAGAAATATTTAGATATCAAAAGTCAAAGAAAAGACAAGAATTAAGGGTGAAAAGATATTCTGCTTACTAGAATCAGTCTGCAATAAGATGCTATCAATTTCTTTGACCAGCTAAAAGGTTTTAAAGGAAAAGGAAAGCTCTTTTCAATTGACTTGGCTAAAAGGTTTGTAAGTTTCCAGGGGTTGAAATGAATGAAGCACATTTGCGTATTATAGGAAAACAGAGAGTGGAATTTTGATTGATTTTCTTTAATTAAGAATCTTGCGTTTAGGAAGCTGCAAAGCAAAACTGGAGATGATTTTAATCCCATCTCATGATTTATTTATGGATTATTAAAACTCCATCATTAATAAAAATTATATTTCAGAATGGCAAATTATCAGAAATAAACAAAGAGTGATTTCCCCTCCTGGACTTCCTAAGCCAAATATGCCTAGATGATTGGGCTTATCTCAATTATTAAGGTCCCAGGGGCACCCTCCCTCCCACCACCTTGCCTTTGGAAATATCCTTTACAGCAAATTAGAGATAATTTCCCCTGATCTACAGATTGAAATATCGGCAATACTTATTACTATTAGGAGTGAGTTTATATGCTTACATCTTGCCAGGTTCAGCACCAACATTGACAATGATAAGTTGGGCTGATGAAAACTGATCAATACTATTTCCCACACTTCACTTCTGTAATGCTCCCCAGGGTTATAGGTGATTAACTACAGAAGAATATGTCATCAGTAAAAATTAGTGTTATCTGTGGCCTGTGTTTATTGGTTATTTAATTCTTTTAAGTTAAATTATTTTGACTTAATGTGATTTTGAATTATATTAAAACCACCCAAACCAGAACCAAAATATTCGTTAAGATATAAAGCTCCAATATTCATGATGAATGAACTTTAGCTTAGATTTATCCTTTGTCGTAAGTTAACTGTATTACCTGCGGTTATAAGTTTGTATAATTTAAAACATGAGAAAGAAAATTTCTTCATCTTAGGTGACCGAAGTTTCTGGCTTAAGGAAAGTTTAGGCATCAGCATATCTTGTTTTAGATGAAAGGTGGGTCTGATGAATAATCCTATAGTGTGGTCAGGGATCTGTGAAATATCCGGGCAAAACAAAACAAAAAGCAAAAAACCCACAGCCATCACCAAACAACACATACACACTCTCCCAACCAACCCCCCAACTTGGGAAGACACATTTCTGGGAGTTGTGGTGGAGGTCAGGGCTCGCAGATCTGGAGAGGTGGAAGATGATCTTCTGCAGCATTTCTCAAAGGAGGTTCTGGGGGGGGATAAACCCCTTGAGATGTTCTATTGCAAAAGGGTTCTAAGGACAAGGAAATTTGAGAAATGCTATATATTCCCCTCCTTCTTAGACATTCCCTCTGCATGTTAATTTATTAAAGCCATTGATAACTTTTCCAGTTAAGACAAATGACCATTTCTGCTTCTCCAGTATTAATCCAACATGGTTTGACCATGGGCTTCTTCCCCAAGCCCATAAAGTTTATTAACCTTGAATGGCACTTGTTTTTTGAAACACACTTTGGGAATGCTGATCCTTGAGGTATAAAGGCTGACAACGGAGGGAAGAAAGAATCTGCACAGAGCAAAAGAGAAGGAACCAGAGAGCGCAAACTTCTGGCAGGGCCCTCGTGTCCTCAGGCAACCACTGTATAGTGTCTGTGATGTCCACCTGACTCTGTCATTTGAATCCTCACCTTAATTCCCTCAGGGTGGGAACAGAGCTGGGTTGGAAGTGAGGAGTCATGGATTCCATTCTCCCTTCTGCAACTGAGTGCCTTTGGACAATTAACTTCCTAATCTGAATCTCGCTTTTCTCCATTATAAAATCTGAGTTTAAAAAAATAATCTTGATTGGCCTTTCTAGGACCAATTAGATGATTCTACCTCAACTATTATAATGGGAGGAAAAGAGAAGATAGGATTTGCTTGAATTCTCTTCATGACCAACTTCTCTGGAGTGCAAAAGGAATGATGAATGAAACAGAAATCCTGTAATACAACCTTATGTGGATAGGTGATTTCTAGTCCTCATTATTCTGGCCATTGTGTTTGAAGATTGAGAGTCATGGGGGCAACCTGGATGAAAGCTGGTTTTAGTACTGTACTTGCTGTCATTCAAGTCTTTTTCTCCCCTCAGACAGTCCAGAAACTTTCAGCCGCTAGATCTTTAATTAAAGCCAAAGGGCAACTTTAAAATTAGTTCTTTTAATTAATTGTCCTTCAGGTTGTACAATCTGTGATTGCACTATTCTTGGTTATTAAATACAGTTTGCACTTCAAAAAAAAATCAAGATGTGGTTGAAACGACTGATTTAAATGAAGCTAATCTAAAAATATGGAGAAACACAATAGGACAAATTATTATGCAAAAGTGTCTATGTTTTTTGCATATGCCAGTATTTTCCTTTAATATAAAATTAAATTACATTAATTGGAGAGAGAAGTTATAATCGCCAGGGAAGCTAAATCATTGATCTGATGCCACGTATTAGCTGACTGTTGTTTTTCCATAATTCTCATTACCTGGCTTCTGTAGCTAAATAATAATTTAGAGACTGAAGACTTAAAGTCACTTGCAAGTTGCATCCCAAAGTATATGAAACAAAATGAGTGACTCCCAAAACTGATACCAGATTATCTTAAGATGTATTTTCATAGTGGATCAAACTATTTTTTCAGGATCCATCTGTAATAATCAGTTTCAGATATGATATTCAGTATACATTTGATTAGAAAGGTAGAAATCAAGTTCTTGAAAGTGGAAACTAATCCACTCTTCCCCTCTGATACATCTGCCATCAAGCAAATCTTCTGCCCTCTCATCATGTTGGATTCTGATCTCTAGCAGTGGTTCTCAAGCACTATGGCACATTAGAATTGCCAGGGGAGGTTTTAAAAATTTCCAGTGCCCAGATTGCACTTGAGACTAATTAAATCAGACTCTTTGGGGGTGCAACCCAGGCACCAATATGTTTATAAACTTCTCAGGAGATTCTAATATGCAGCAAAATTTGATGACCAGTGAAGCAGTATCACCCAATGAATTTCCAAGTTAACTGGCTATACAATTTTGGTTTAAAATTAGCAGTGTGAAACACCTGTTTTTATTTTTCAACACTTCTGTAGAAATTGCCTCAACATAGGGGCACCTGGGTGCTCAGTAGGTTAAGCACCTGACTCTTGATTTTGGCTCAGGTCATGATCTCAGGGTTGTGGGATCTAGCCCCACATCAGGCTCCACGCTCAGCAGGGAGTCTGCTTGAGATTCTCTTCCTCTCTCTCTCCCTATACCCCTCCCTGCTCATGCACGTGCTCTCTCTCTCTCTCAAATAAATAAATAAATCTTAAAAAAAAAAAAGGAAATAGTCTCAACAGGAATGAAGCTACTCCTTAAAAAAAAAAAGACAAATAAAATGTAAAAAGTGGATAAGAGCTTGTAGTAGATGCCTTTGGTGTCTACTTGTTTCATGAGAAACTCCTTAATTGTGTTCCTTTCCCATCCACACCAGAGGGTTCTGGTGGTCACTGGACAAAAGTGGCCAACCGGAATACACATCTGGGATTTTTGAATTGAAATTCAGAATTTATATTTCTTTGTGGTTGGATGTATGGGCTGTGGAATGGCTGACTGTTCTGGCAGGTGGACTGGGTAGCTGAGAATTATGGGGAGAGATAATTTGTTTTGCAAACAAATCAGAGGTGAGTGGCAGAGACAATGCTCCTAAGACTCCAAAAGTAGACATCCGTTGTTTTTGCTTGGTTGGCATCCCTCCCCATTTTGTTAACAGTGCCTTATTCTTCAGGGACTATCTTGCTCCCATTCCATGTGGTCCTGGGGATAACTGACAAATCAAGCCTATCAGCCTTTGCTCCTTGAGCAGAGACTCAAGGCAGAAAAAGGGGGCACCATCATTTTGGTGACCACTGTTGGGAGAAACTGTTAGTTTCTGCTATAGGATCCCTGGAGCTGTCTGTATTCCTGTGCCTCCTGGGGTCAAATTGTTCAACAAACCTTTCAATTCTGAGATCAAGTGTGTCTGCTGCTTGCGATTTAAGAATCCCAGCACAGTGTTCTAGGTCCTAGCTCAAATTCACATGGAGGTTTGTAGCATTCTGTTTTGGGGCTCATGAGGCACTCTTGTATCCTCAAGTATTTTTAGCTCATGGTGTTTTTGATATTTATAACTACACATCTTAACTAGAACAGACCTTTAGTTGACTCCCCTATTTATGTGGATGGCCCTGAGACTGACTAAAGCAAGTTCCAGTCTCTCCAGGTCCTACTCCAATCTTCAAGGTCATAGCCAAGATAGCCCAACTATTTTATCATTCTGTATGCTTTCTGAAAACCTCAGTTATTTATTTGCATTTTGTAAGTATGAAAATCTTGGGGAAAAATTCCTAACAAAGGTATACTTCGTGAACAATAGGATTAAAAGCTTATCAAATAGAAACATGGTTCTAAATAATGTATGATCCTTTGAACAGGAGCCCAAATCACTTCCTGAAAAAAGAGCTCTTATTTCCTCTATCAAGCAACATTAAATGAAATTATAGTACTGCCATTAAATCCAATTGTACACCAGTAATTTTTCATTTCCAATGGTACTCTTCTTTATTAAAAAATCTTTATTAAATAACAAAATATTCCAGCTAATATAAGTACTTCCTTGAGCTCAATATTAATATACTTGGCACACAATTCAAGGCTGTCTCCTCAAACTCAGGAAGTGCATGATTTTTTCCTTGTGATGCAACAAGCAGAATTATAGTGAGCCTCCTCTGTTTCTCCAGGCCTAGTCACAGAAATGGTGAGGTGTGTGGGGCGTTCAAATGGGTGACTTCTTAAATCTGGATCCATGGAGCTAGAGTTGGATCATATTATTAGAATTTAGAGATAATTGGTAAAAAAAAAAAAAAGCAAAACCCAAAACCAAAAAAGCACAGCACAGTGCTAAGCAGCTTAAGTGATTAACAATGTTTTGATCTTTGGCAAACTCTGGATGAACCCTTATGAAATGGAACAGTGGGGCAAGTGCTAAAAAAATGGGATAATAAAGTCTGACCAGTTCACAGTGTTTCCTTTTCTAAGAGTCTAAGGAAGGGTAAATATTATCTTGGAATATTCTGGTAAGGAATGCAAGCAAGGCAACTAAAAGGAGGCAGTTTAAAAGGTATTCCTTTGACCATTATACTTTATTTTTAATACAAATAGGTAATAAAATAAAAGGTACCCAGGTATCTTTGAAACAAGAATACATTTTCTGTATATCAAGCCATCATTTACAGATTAACACTGCAAAACATTTGAATTAATAACTCTTAATTTGCTTCCGTAAGATTATAGGCAATAAAAAATGATATGTAGGATGAGAACTAACCAAGAAGAAACCAATTCAAAAGTCCTAAAATCTTGTCTCTGTATTAATTCCTTCACTGCCAAAAAAATCACATGCATCTACAAAGAGAAGGTAGGTATCCTTAACATCATACGTTATTTACAAAACAACTTCATTTCTTTCAGTTACTCTGGATACTGCGGGCCTGCCCCATACACGCACTGTGGGGCCAACGTCACGGTCAGCTTGGCTTGCCTGCTCCCCCTGGGCGTGGCCATTCTAGGCCCTGGAGGGACGCCTCACACCAGCTCGTAGTATTTCCCCGTCTGGGGATCAAAGTAGCAGTTCAGACACGGGTCATACAGCAGAGTCAGCACCTCCTCGTCCTCTTCCACACTTGGGTCTTCTTCACCTGTGAGGAGGAGAACCACAGACACGTTAGCCGCCTGCCCGCCCGGAACTGCTGATTGCCGGGGGAGAAGGGCAAGGAGACAGGCACCTCTAACCCTCCTGGGAGATGCACCTTGTGCGGGAGGAATATCAAGGCCAGAATGGAGGAGCACAGCAGACGTGCGGACTCTGTGCACACAGCGTAAGACAGGGCCGGCTTCGCTCTGAAGGACAAGAAAAGCTGAGTTTGGAGGCCAGGCAGGGAGGGAGAGAAGAAAGGGACAGGGCCAAGGGACTCATGGGATCAAGGATATGAGAGGGATTCAAGACTTGGGGGCGACAGTTCCAGACTCGGTTGTGGGCCAGAGCTGTATGAATGCACCCTAAAAGTGCTACCAAGTAAGCCTGAATTAAAATGATAATGCTGTTTAGGAACACAAGACACATGAAGCATAGAACACATACAGAAAACGGTCAGGTGATGGGTAATTTTATTAATGGTAGGAAGGTCTGTCACATTTGCTAGTAACATGGACGTGGCTTCATGTTTGTCTCTTGTGACAACTGTTTAGATGGTTTGGAGGAACTCCTGCTGCCTAAGTTATTAGCAGGTTTGGTTGGTTTCCAACCCATGGCATGGACTGGAAAAAAAAAAAAAGACTGTTTTCGTAAGATCTTCCCTGAGCACCTTATACATGCCCAGTGCTATGCTAAGTACTTGTGCACTTGGTGCCATCACCAGCAAGTGAGTGACTTGTGACTACTTCTGAAAACCATGTGATAGGAGTCCAGAAGCTAGGAGGGTAAGACCTCCCTGAGCTGGAGAGGATCAGAGCAGGCTCAGGGAGGAGGGGCAGGCTCAGGGAGGAGGGGTGATTAGGAGAACACTCCTCTCTCTTCCTTAGCACAGGCTACTAAGGACCAGAGAAAACCCAGTCTCTGGGGCTGTGAGCTCACCAGGGTTACTTTGAGAAAGGCTCAGGTGTGGGCTTGGGGCAGGGCTGACATGTAACAGAGGCTCAGTCAATACTGAATGTTTCTGGAAAGGGTGAATACATGACTGTGAAAGCCAAGTCTATGGTTATAAGTGTCACTGCCTAGAGTGCGGGAAGGTGGTGGGACTCCATCTTTTCCAGCCAAAATCAGACTGAGCTGGTGCATGGACGGTGTCAGGACAGTGACAAAACCGAGTTAAGTCCCAGGGGGCGGGGCCAAGATGGTAAAGTCGGGGGTTGAGATTCTACCACAGGCATGTCTCTGACCCTCCAAAGACCCATAACATGATCGCCCCTGCACCAGGCACTGAGTCGGGTGCTGGGGATGAGATGGTCGACGAAGCAGGCGCTGTTCTCAAGGAGTGTGCAGTGACGGGCAAAACCCAAGAGTGGCTGACTCTCTTACGGGCAGCACACAGCACCGGCAGTCCTTAAAAAGTTGAACTAACCGGAGGACTAGGTGCCTCTGCCTTGCTGGCTAACATCTCAACTGGCGGAGCCCTGGGTGGTTTAGAAAGCACTTCGTGCGCAGTAGCTCGCTTGACCCTCCTGTGAAATCGACAGGGATTATGGTGCCCGTTTGACAGACGAGGGAAGCAGGGTCTGTTAACCGGCTCACCTGAGGTCACTCTGTTGAGTCAGAGGCAGAGTCAGGGAGGAACCTGGGTTTCCAGACTCTCAGTTCCGTGTTCTTTCTACCGTATTGGCGCCTTGCTTTCATTAAGAAGGTGGTGGAAAACGTTCAGTTGGGAGCTATTATATTATGGGAATTTAAACATGGAAGAGGGTAAAAAATTGTAAAGGTGTCCTTCATTTGAAAACTCAGGTTTGGAAACAAAAGAAATTTCATTTCTCATACTTCAAAAATCACAAAGATGAGAGGGTCCATGTGGGAGGGCAGAGGCAAAATCCAGGCTTATTAGCTCCAGAAAAGACAAAGCTTGAGGTTACAGCAGCCCTTCTGGCCTCAAGTACATCAAGGGTGATAAATGAGAGAGAAGTTAAGAAGATTCTGTGGGGTTCCAGGAGGAAGCAAGAGGATCAACGAAGGAAAGTTATGAGGAGACAGATTTTGGCTCAGCACAAGGAAGAATTTTCTAAACAGTAGAGCGGACCAGGAAATGGGGGGGGTGGACCCTGGGGAGGGTGAAGCAAGGACTGGGGCAATCACTTGTGTGAGATTTTATTGTGCACAGGGCAGGACCAGATCCAATGATCCCTGCAGTGTCTTTGATGAGTTTCTGTGACTCTTGGCTGCAGTGGCTTATGTCCTTGAAGTATGACAGGACTTTGCTAATGGCCACGTTAATGGTGGTAGCTGACCTGAGCACCCCGCACAGTTTCTAATTAAGAATAGGAAATCAGAGAAAGCAAGCTGCCTTTCCTTTACTTTCTATTGTTACCTCAAGAGTGGTCCTCAGGGTCCACCTTCTTCCTTTAAGTAGGAGAGGTTGGGAATGCTTTTCAAGTGACTGTTTCTCATGGAAGATGACCCCCTTTTAGGTCACTTCTGCACCTCAAAGGGAGGGTGTGCATGTCCTTTACCTTCACATATTCAATCCATCATCCCTTTCTTATTTAGGCTTCTTCAGAGAACAGAACCAATAAGTAACTTATGTGTACCTGCTACGTGAAGATGTCTATTAAATCTGTACCATGTCTAGGTGTGGATGTGACATTCACACACAAAACAAAAGCAGCTAGTAAAGATTAATGAGGGGGGATGGAAGAGGCAACTGCAGAGTGGCCAAGAGAGCCCTGGGCCCTAGGATCTGGCAGACAGGACAGAGAGGAGCTTGGCCGCTGCCTACCCAAATGACCTTCAGGCAGTTACGGTTTATTTTGCCGCACTGGACCCTCATTTCCTTATTTACCAAATGAGAATAACAAAGCCTGTTTCATAGGGTTTTGTGGAAGATGAAACCGGACCCTGGATAATATGCATAGCACAGTGCACATAGCAGTTGTTCAACAAATGATCGTTACTGTTACTATTAAGGATAATGACAATCTTGAAATAAATCATGAACTACAGGCTCTAAATTGCTTAGTCACTCAGAACAGAAACACTGATAAAGCTTAGAGTCCTAAGATAAGGCTTCATAGAGACGGGCAGCATGACACTGAGACAGTGGAGTCAGAGAGACCTGGGTCCAAATCCCATTCTACCACTTCGTATAGCTGTGGGACATTGGGAAAATTCAGCACTCTGAGCCTTAGTCTTCTCATGTGAGGATAGTAATACTACCTGTGATAGTACCTATGAGAACTAAGTAAGATACTTAGTAACACTCCACACACACAGTGAATACTCAATAAATGTTGTTGATATAATTGTCATCATGAAAAATGGAAGATACCTGAGTTAGACACAAAAGGGCTATGTCCACTTATACCTTATTCCCCATCCCAAAACTATACCTGTTTGATTTTTCACTACCAAGAGAAAAAAAAAAATAGTGGATTTGAATGAAATACAAAGACCCCCAACTAGTGTCATAAAGGACATTATCATGAATTCATCTTTAAGTAAAAAGAGTTCTTAAACCAAAAATCACATATTTTTCAAAAAGTAAAATGTATTTTTCCATCAGGTGTAATGTTAAAACCATGTATCACAGAGGTAAATGATTACAAGTCAACCTATCTCAGGGGTCTGCTGTCTGATGCTTCATTTTTACTCCATCCACACAGTGGGGGAAATTCTGACCTCTGGCATGTAAGTTACATGCCGTATAACTGCTTAGCGCACTCGGTGCTGGTACTTTCCAAAAAGATAAAATTTTAAGCCGGCGCTATTAAGTTAGGAAACTCAATACATATTACGACCAGTCAGGAATCTTTCTAGATGAAAATAACAGTTGTAATGGGCCATGGGTCTTTATCACCCAACTGCAAAGGGATCGAGGTGGAGCCAATTCATTAGTAGGGGTTTTGCTACATAATGCATAAAAACTGAAGCAGTAACTGCTATATAAATGCATTCGTTCCAATACATATCACTATAAAACGGGAACCTCATGCATTATAACCATGGGACCAAAGCAGGTTTTGTGGTTTTTAGTACTAAAGCTTTAAATGGATGAATTTTAAAACTCTACCAACAATGACACTCGTATAAAAATTGGGTGACATTATGTATAATTTTACATTGAAGTAAGTGCTTTAAACTTGCATAAAAGGTTTTGTTTTCATTATAACTCAATTTTCAAAGCCTCCAATTTACATCATTTTAGGCCATTGTAATCCCTACGTAATGAAATTATAATATCATTAAGCAATTACCACTATGATGTCAAGCAATGGGAAATGTTTTGAAAGGTAATTATTGTGCAAGGGTATGGGGTAATTTTCAATTATATTCTTGGATGGAACAGAGTTTGTTTTTCCCCAAAATGCTAAATTGCTCTATTTAAAGACTGGCTACAGAAACTCTAAAAGGACAAATTAACAAATAAAACCATTCTCTGCTACCAGACTAAGAGCATCTGGACAGGGGTCCAAATTACATTTTTATTCTTCTCCACATAATAAAGTCATTTCCAGTGAAATAAAATTGCCTTTCAGATAATAATCTGTTTACAAACTTCCAGCTTCATCCACTCTGAAATTGGTTAACAGCAATAATAGAAGAAAAACCAACAGAGCCGGACCAAATGCAGCAATATTAGTTGCCCTCCCCTCTGTTAGATCAGTTCAGGCAAACAATTCCTTCAGTTCACCTTTTGAAAGTCCATTAATATAAATGCTTAATTATCTATATTTATTGCATTTTAACCATAGATAATAGAAAACCTATATGCGCGGGCTAAGTCCTCAAGCTTGAAAACAAATGATGTGGCACCACTTTATCAGATTTAAAATCTCTGAATCAAGACGCTGCACTTGATTTTCGATTTTCTGACGCTGCCATCCAGAATTTTTTTTAAAAAGTTAATGCGTTTTCTCTCTCATAGATCTTGAGAACTGATTGACTGTATTTTTATGTGCATACTAATACACTATTGTTTAAACAATTCAATGGTGAGGGATCACCATTCCAAACAGTCAGCCTCAGGATCAATAAAGATGACATTTTAGATAAGATTCTGCTGAGCACCAGGTGCTTGCAAACTCTTCCACCAATGCCTCTCACAGTAGGGCAAAATTAATTTGCACTAAAACCCGAGAAAGTCTACTGTAAACTGCTGAATTTTGGTTTTCAGCAAATACGTGTCCTGGGATGGGAGAAAGATAAATGACCAAGCATGGGATAAAAAGGATGAAAAAGATACTTTCTTCTATTAGAAAACCATATTGTTTCTCGGACGGCAAATAACATGCCATGATTATAGTTCAGGTTTCATTTGGGAAATAAGTACATCAACTCTTTTGCAAAAACCAGTGGCTATATTTTACTTGGAAAATGCCACTGAAGACAACATGTTGAAGGATTTGGAAGATTAACTGGGAATTAGTGCAATTTCATTCTTTCCAGGTAGTCTCTACTTACAAATGTGCAGTGATTCAAATGTGTGCTTGTATATCAAATCATCAGTTAAACTTACACAGTGTTACATCTTAAACTTACACAATGTTACATTTTAATTTTATCTCAATAAAGCTGGGAAACAAACTTACGAAACAATTTGCACTAAAGAGATGCCTTCCTTCTAGGAGTACTAGAAGTAAGCCCGGAAGTAGAGAAGTAAACACGTTGCCGATGCCTGAGGCTCTCTCTCTTACTCCAGAACCATCCCCACCTACTTATTACCCAGATGCACCCCAGCAAGGTTCTTAGTCCAGGGTGTGATTTCAGCTTCCCTTGCTGGAATTGGGATGCGTTTTCCCCTAGCTATGATGTTGCCACCTCGCCTGAAATCAGGCCATTGAGACATTATGGGTTTCAGAGCTCAATAGTCTGGTTAAGGACTTCCCTGGTGTGTAACAAAATGCATTCAGAGTCATAAACTGCACATTTCCAAGTGCAACGTTGCCACCTTGAACTCTTGCTTTAGACTTTTAGACTCTAATAGACTTTCCTTCGAAGCAGCTTCTCCCAACGTCCTCCTTTTTCTCTACAAAGTAATGCTCCTCTCCTTTGTTCTCCAGGTTTGCCCATGCTTTGCTGCAGCTTGCATGTCCCAAATTGCCATTCTTCTGCTATTCCTCAATAAACTCTTTTTGCTGGTAAAATAACCCGCTCTTTTGTTGTTGAGGTTAACACATGCACTTACTTTCGTATGGCCTGGGGCAAGTTTTCTAGAACTAGGCATTGGTCAGGCCATCTTTCCCTGCTGTTCAACTGCAGTTATGCCTCTAGCTCTGCAGATGCATCTTGACCTCTCCACCTCAGCTGCAGCTGTGGGGGTTCAGCACGTTACTTCCTGGCTCTAAGCCCCAGTGTCCATGTGCAAAAGGCAGGGAACAGCAGTATCTATACTTCAGGAGGCTATTATGAGAAGTAAAGGGTACTTGCAGGTGGGGGTCACAGGAAGGTGAAATAAATATTAGCTATTATTATTTTTATCCTAGAAGTCTAAAGATGGGAAGCCCTCCTTCCCTGTGAAGCCTTCAAAACCACCTTCACAGGTTCTGCAGAAAGGCACTGATAGGGAGGAAGCCTGGGTCCTACTCCTAGCTGGGGCTCTGATCAGGCATTTGACCTTAAGCAAGGTCAAGTTGAGGGTGTTGTACTGCATCACTGTTCTTAGCTGGTTCATCAGAGCCCCAAGGCAGGGTTCTGAGACCCTAACTTCCCCTTTAGCCAGAACAGTTCTGCTTTTATCTCTTTTATATGTTGGAATTTCATATGAAATTCATTTGAAAGAAAAGTTTTCACTGCTTATAAATATAGTTTAAGAACCACTGCCCAAGGTGACCTATCACTGTTTTAGTTGTGAAAATGCTAGGGTCTAGGTTCAATGCTCTCATTGTCAAATTTTAGAAATATACCTAATATACTAAAATACTGGAATGGGGGAAAACTGAAAGTAAAATGAATTACTCATTTTTTTTCAAGGATGGTATAAAAAAATGGCCTTTTGAAGAACATTTCTCTCCCTCTTTTTCCCCTTTCTCCCTTCCTGTCTTCCCTCTAACAAAAATTTAGAGAGTAGCTAATAACCTATAGAAATTGCATGGGGTACTTGGGATCCAGGAGTGAGCACACTGATAAAGTCTCTGCTTTTAAAAACTCACAGGCTAGGGCGCCTGGGTGGCTCAGTTGGTTAAGCGACTGCCTTCGGCTCAGGTCATGATCCTGGAGTCCCTGGATCGAGTCCCACATCAGGCTCCCTGCTCGGCAGGGAGTCTGCTTCTCCCTCTGACCCTCCCCCCTCTCATGTGCTCTCTCTCATTCTCTCTCAAATAAATAAATAAAATTAAAAAAAAAAAACCTCACAGGCTACGTAGGAAAGAAGACATTAAACAAGCAAACAAATCACGAATGACAAACTGTGAAAAGGGCATGAAGAAAATGTACAAGGCGAAGGGAGATGGACCTACTTAGATAAGATTGTCTAGAAAGGCCTTTGAGAAGGTAGGTGACAAGCAAATACCCAGGCCTGGCAGCTCGGCAATCCAGGGATCCTGTCTCTCAGTCAGGCCCTTGCTCCCTCAGATTTGGTCAGCACAGCAACTTTGCCCCTGAGTCCCTCACTCCCATGGAGAAAATGCTGCCACTTGTCATTCCTGACAAGCATGGATGGGCAGGGGAGGCAGGTCCAGTGCTGAAACAGGGGACTAGAGGTCTGCTCTTTTTTTCCCCCCCTTAAAGAACTTAGGTACTTAGCCCTTGAGATGTTTCAATTTGTTTTTTTTTCTGTAGATCAGGAACTCTGAAGAGAAAAATAAAATTTCAATTCCTGATTTTATATATATTAGTTTTAGAGTAGGTAATTTAGGTACTTGGTTCAAAATCGAAAAAGTATAAAAACAGTGGATGGGCTCTGGGCCGGGCTGTTTGGATTCCCTTCCCAGCTCTGCTGAGGACTGGTGGTGTGACCCTGGGCAAGGCATTCAAGAACTTTATACCTCAGTTTTCTCAGCTGTAAAGACTAACAATTACACACGCACACAAACAGTACCTTCCTTGTGGTGTTGCCATGACAGCTGATGTTAGGACTTAGCACGGTGTCCGGCATATCTCCCTAAATTCCTGGTATCGTGGGACAGAAGCCCAGGAAGAGGCCCGGACTGCCTGCAACCACGTCTCCCTCTTGCTTCTGGTGATACAAACTGGATACTTGAACCCATCATTTTTCTTTGACCAACAATTTATAAGAACACTACCTTGGCATATTGATATGTTTTCTACAACTAAGCCAATGACATGTAAAGAGTCACCAAATAGGAAACACTAATTTTTGATAATACTAATTAGCTACAAACCACTCGAGCAGATCAGAAAAGGGGAAAGGGACAGCTGATAGAAACCGAGGCTGACAGGCAGGAAGGGCGCCAGATCTGGTTAACATCGGCCAGAACATTTCTACAATCTTCTGAATTTAATTTGTTAATTTGCCCTCGATGGAAGTTCTGTTTACCTTCAACATAACTGAGCTCCTGCTGTCAAAACCTCACTTGGCAATGGTGACTTGAAGCCATTCTTTTCCAGCTAATTCTCACTAATATATATCTTGGGTGCCTTTGCTCAAGGACCACGCTCTCTGTTTCTCTGGTTTATTTGAGACACTTAACATAACATATTATTTGTTCCCTCACAGCAAGGTCTCCTCCTGACAGCCAAGATTCTATTTTTCTGTCATAAGTAATTATAAATGTACACCTCTAAAAAGATTCCCAATTTGAGGGGCATAATCTATTTCAGACAGTAAATCATGGAGACATCTCCATCCCTTGGGCGGCAAAAATGTACAGCTCAGATGTATGAGCTCTCACTCTGAATTTTCCATACCTGAAAAAAAATGGGATGCTCCACTTTCTCCTTGGGGCAGTTAGTGGGGGAAAAACCTGGCACCTTTGTTGGAGCAATTTATATTGGCTCCAGTTCCTGTATTATTATTTTTTTAACTTCAGATAGCATGCTTCCCTCTTCAGAATCCCAACTCAAAAAGCCGTCTCAGGGAGTCTCACTCTGAGGTTATTTGTCACTCCAATTATGCACTTTAGACTCTCCTCTACCCCTTCCATTCCAATCCCTCTGTTTCAACCAAAGGCTTCTTTTCCCTTCCTCCTCTATGCACTCCTGACAATCACGTTCCCTGCTCACAACCAAAACCTGATGGTTCCTTTCTATGACTCTCCCCAACAAAGGGATGCAGGCAAATTTTCATTCCTTCTTCCTTCCCATTCCTCCATCGCTAACACTACTTGCTATAACTCTGTACCAGCCTTATCTTTAAAGACAAGTATCCCTGTATGAATGAAAACATGTATCTAGTGATCTAGGAGTATCAGGTCTGCTTTATAATAATATGAACAGCTAGTGCTTTGTGCACAGCATACCTTATTGAATCTTCATGAAAAACTTTCAGGTGGACACTATCTATTATCAGTCTTACTTTACAAATGTGGTAACCAAAAGTCCTAAAGGCCACACAGCAGGAATTGGTAGACCCGGAATCCAGATGAAGGTCAATTTGATACCAAAGGACTTATCATCCTATAAAATGAGGCACAGGGTATCTCATTTTGGGGGTGTGAGCCTAAATGATCAGCATTTAATAAAAACGGTGGCATCTCAAAGCGACTGATTTTCTCTATTTGTAGTTAATGATTTTTATTTTTTTATGCATAACATTTTCCATAGTCTCACCTTGAGCACTCAAGCTTCCAGAAGAATCCAGATGCTGGTCTGTTGGCTGTTGACTGGGAGGAATAATTGGTGGGCTCAACATATTTAACCAGTCCCTAAAAAGACAAGAAGAAAGTAAATAAACAACAGGTCTGCAATTTCATATATAAATTTTACCTTTCCCTTGGATTTTTCATTTCCCGGGGCTTCCACAAAGAAACATTTTTCCCCCCTCCTTCATATTTCAGAAGGACAGAATGTTCAGAGGTTAATATTCAGTTCTATAAATGGATTAACATAATGTCAATCACTGAACTAACTAGTGGTTCCACAAATACATTAACTAGATTAAAGATGACTACTCCTCTCGAAAGTTTCTTATTGTGGCTATTAAAGTGTACACAGATCCTCTCCTATAAGAAAATTATTTCAGTAACTCAGAAGGAGTGCAGCAGAGACAAAGCTTCTTACGATCTTTGGGTAAGGACGCCTAGCAAAGTCACATGTCACCTCCATGACAACATTCCAGATGTGGTCTGAAACAGAAGCTGGTCTTGGAGCGGTCAGGGACCAGCCACAATGGCGGGGTCAGCAGGCACTCACTCAGGTCTTCAGAGCATCAGAGGGCAAAAGAAGGTAGAGTGAGGGGAGCCGAGCACCCAAGTTACCCATTCCTTCAGTTCTCCTATTAAGAACGGGGGCAAAACTACTGCTACATTCCCTGTTCTCTGCCTCGTTTCCCAAGTTCTTTACTCCCTTCCTCCTCCGTTCTTTTCTGGTCTTCCCGGTCCCTCTAGGAGGTACCTGCATGGGTGTGATGCAAGAGGGTGACATCCAGAGGGCACGAGTCACTGTGTGTTCTACTTCAAGCCTTTCTTGTCTCTCAACTTGTTAGTGAGCTTCTTCAGGGGAAGGGAGCAGGAAGGGAGAGTGAAGGCTCTTCCAACATGAACTCTCTTGCTTGCCTTGATATTAGCATCTGTTTCATTTACCTTATTATTCTCAACAGGAGCATGTTCTCATGACTAAACAACTTCTTTCTAGATTTCTGTACTTCTGTCTTTATCTACAGTGGGAGCCAGTCCCAGCAGTTCGCCCCGTCAATCCCGGCACCATGTTTCCCCATGCAAAAGCTTGGCCACACCGCTTACATCATAAGCCTCTTCAATAAAGAGGAGATGATGACAGTACCTCAGAGTTTTGTTGTTAGGACTAAATGAAAAAAAAAAAAGGGTGAAAAACATTTGGCATGGATCTGGGTACAGAGTCGCATTCAGTAGATTTCAGCTATGACCACCATCGTCTTCATTATTGGTGAAAATCATAGTGTGGCTTTCCCTACAGTGATAAACCAAGAGAGCAGGAATTGGATTTTGTTGGAATTAAACCAGTCAAGGAGGGAAGAATGGTTACAAGTCTCTGTAGCAGAGGTTTTCCATGAAAGTCGTTCACTCTTCCTGCAAAAAAAAGTATCTCAACTTAAAAATTACCTAATTCTTATTCGTGATATTTTAAGACACTTTCAGTTACTCCTCATCTTAGCTATCACTATGGCTAGTGAAATAAGCAAGGTGAACGTGCTGTATAATTGAATTTCATAACAACACATTAAGGACATCAGAAAGGAATTGTTGCAGACTTCCAAGCTAATGGGGCATTTTCTGGTAAGCGCCTTTCATTTAGTACATTTCATTACTGTAGACCCAAATCCCCACATTATAGAAAATTACAAGGTCACATACAAATTACCAGCCCTGGTGACCTCGTTACTCAGCAAGAGTGCTGAAGAGCAATGAGGAACACCAGCAACAGAAATAATAATGTTATCATATGATGACATCCCCTGTGACAAATCAGAAACTCTAAACACTGGCAGGAGGAGCTCCTACTCAAGGTCCATGGACATGGGGGTTGTGTGACTGTTATAAAAGGTAAGGTATTCACTTCTTAGGCCAATGACTTGATTGATTAATGTTTTTCCTTCTCTGTAGTAGCTATGAAAAGTGCAGAGTTCTTCCTTTTGTGATTTTTTTGGTTGTTTAAAATAATTTCAGATTTATAGCTTTTCTGTAAGAAAGGTACGAGAGTACTTCTTCTTTGCAAGAAGAGTACAAAGAACTCCTACATATCCTTCATCCAGATTCCCCAACTTAGACACTTTATCACATTTGCTATCTATTATCTATCTATCTATCTAGCTAGCTAGCTAGCTAGCTAGCTATCATCATTTCTCTAAATGGGATTGGTAAACTATGGCCTGTGGGCAAAGTCTGGCTCAATGCCTGCTTTTGCACAGCCTGCAAATCGAGAATGATTTTTACATTTTTAAGTGGGTGAAAAAATTAAAATAATAATGTTTCATGACATATGATAATTTTATAAAATTCAAATGTCAGTGTCTATAAATAAATTTTATTGGAATAAAGTCATGTTCACTCGTTATGTATTGTCTATGGCTGTTTTTGTGCTACAATGACAGAATTAAGTATTTGTTATTTGGCCCTTTACAGAAAAATGTTTGATGATCCCTGGTCTAAAACTGTGGGCTCATTTCTTCAATACTAATACAATACCACAGATTCATTCTCATCTCTCCTCTTTCCATATTTGTAACTGCTTTTGACAGTAAGGAAACTGGCTCCCATTATCCTCAATAAATTTACTTATTTTCTGAACTATAGAATGTGTCAAAAGTAGTTTCAGAACTGTTAAGCAAACAAAACAAAACAAAACAACCAGCAGAAAACCCCAAACCTACTCTCTAGAGTTCTGTTCATGATTCTTTTTATTCCTTTGTTAAAATAGTATAAAATAGTAAAATAGTATGGTCTAAATTTACTTGGGTTAGTTCCTCTCCTTCCTCTTCAGTTGGTTGTATTATTTGTTTAAAATGTAGTTGGAGTCATCCACTTCTGTTTTTTTCTACATTAACTATTTATTTTTATTATTTTTGTTGTTGAGTATATAAATGTTAACAGTTCAAAAGTCAAAATACACAGAGAGTCATATTCAGGTAAGAGTCACATTTCCCCCATGTCTCCCAGTCTGTTTCCATCCCCTTATCACTTCCATGCCATCCCTACCAGCCCTCTATAGGAAATCAATTTCATTCTGGTATCTCCTATGTTTCTTTTTGCAAAAAGTAAGCAGATATGTGTCTAATGCAAAAGGTACCATATTATAATGACTCTTGAACTTTCATCTTTCAACTTAAAATATAACCTGGAAATCATTCACCCCCCAGTTAATAGAGAGCATTTCATTCCTCTTTTTTTTTTTTTTTTGAGAGCATTTCATTCTTTTTCATGGCTGCGTAGTACTCCACGTGTGGCTATGCTATCATGTATTTCCCCACTCTCTCATGTTTGAGCATGTTTTCAATATTTTGCAATTACTGCAATTAATGCTGCAGTGAATAACCTTGAGCTACTGATTTTTGTATACTTGGAGATATATCTTCAAGGTAAATTCCTAGAAGTGGAATTTCTGGGACAAAAGGTAAATAGATACTTGGTTTTAGATACTGACAAATTCCCTTCTCAAGGGCTGTGCCATCTGCATTCCCACCAGCCATGCGGGTCAGTGCTGGTTTCTCCACAGCCATGTCATAAGAGTATGTTGTCAAGTTTTTAATGTTTTCCAATCTGAGAGATAAAAGCTGGTATCTTAAGGTAGTTCTGATTTGCATTTGTTCTCAACATGAGCATTATGAATGGAGTCGACTGTCTTTTCAAGTGCATAGAGCTATTATGTAATATGTAGGTATATGCATATATGCATTTTATTTCTCTACTTTTTGTGTGTATTCATGTCTTTGCTCCTTCTTCTATCAGGTTTTTTGTCTTTTCCCTTCCCTTTGTCATGTGTCTTTGCTTAGACTGTTTTTTTTTTGCCATGGAAAAGTTTAAAAAATTTTTTCTGTAATCAAACTCCTTTCTTTTATTGCCTCTGTACTTTGAGTTATAGTACATGGTGTGAGTTTATTCTGGTGTAAGGTGAATCTAATTTTATCTTTTAAAAATGACTACAGAGTTCTCTTGACAGTGATATTATTTTAACTTAAGACTCAGAAGATTTTATACAATTAAGAAATTTTGATCAAAGCCATGTGTTTGTTTGGCTTTTTACTAAGTATGCATTTATAAAGTGTATTTTGAAAAAAAAAGGGTTCTTTGTTAACTATAAAATATGGAAAATATTGGGCTAAACACAGTCAACCGGGACTTTTTCTTGCAGGACGTTTGAGAGCTTTTAACACACTGTGAATCTCCCAAGAGGAGGACAGCCCGCATGCATGCATCTAGAACGGTCACATTTTTGGGGATCATAAGCTCATAGACCACACCTTGAGAAATGCTGCTTCAGGTTATACTACTTTCCCATCCTGGTGGCATTGTTTTTTGTTTGTTTTGTTTTTATTTACTTTGTATATGTTTAACAATTTCATCTTCTCCAGAGCATTTTTTGGTGCCTTGTTGATAAGCACAGGTGCATAGACTAGCACCTGTATCTTATATGCTGACATTTTCATATGTGATATTTAATATGAATTGACTCGACCCTTGATCAACTTCTTTAAACCCCATGCTGTCCTAACTCAGGAAGCAGCAAACATCTAAGGAAGTGGGAGTTTAGCTGAGGCACACTCACAGCATGCGAGCCCCGGCTAGAGTTCTGAACGTCTCCCTGGTCTGCTCTTACCTCAGCTGCTGTGCTCTGGAATCTGTTCTTGCTCTTTGTTCAACCATTTTCATACTTGTCTTATCTTTTGCACTTGACACTCCGGTTCCTTTCCTCAGCTCTGATTATAACCCTTTTCTCCCAAGGACTGACTCTATCTACCTGTTATGAAAGCCTCTAACTCCTTTGGTGGATGAACAACACCCTTTTCAGTCAGGCCTGCTCTCTGAGCATGTTCAGGTACTGCTGTGTCCTCCCCTTTCCTCTTGTGGACTCAGGCAGGCCTCCCACCCCTGCCTCTCGTCTTGAAACTAGAGAAAGGACCTCCAGGCACACCTATGCATGCTGAGTACTGTCACCAGAAGATATGTTTTATTTAAGAGTCAAGGCAATGGATTCACATTAAATACCACATATAAAAATATAGAGCAGATGAAGAATAAATACCATCTTGTGAATTTTCACAATGGTCAGATTTATCTAATATTAAAATCTTGGCCAAAATAAGGATACCTCATGTTTTCCTCCCACTTGCATGCTAGATTTTTTTGAAGTGAGGCACTGAGCATTAACTGAATCAGGTATTTTTACAACTGAGGAGGATGTCCTCAGTGAAGATAGACTATGGTTTCAGCTCCTTCATTTAAAAGCACAATTTTGTTTACAAGAAGAATTTTACACACATTTATTTCATTAATGTGTTTCCTCTAAGTACATTATGTGTGTACATACATATAAACCTATACACAAATACATGACATGAGGCCAACAGTTAGCTTAATCATCTCTCTACATACTCAGTAACCGTTTACTGAACTCCTGTGTGTCAGGTCCCGGGGAATCAAAGAGCTCACAGTCTGATGGAAGAAGCATTCTAGGCAGCAGAAAATGAATTAAAACATGGTTTGTACACAAAGGCTGCTGTGGGTCGATCAGATCACCTGCTTGTTCCCTTCAGAGACCTCCCTTGTAATGAAATTATCTACAATCTTGTATATACTGAAGTATTTATTTGGGGGGGGGGATAATTATTTGAGAAATCAAAAAAGATGTATGAAATCTAAAGAAATTATTCATCTAATTCTCATTTACAGCCCTGAGCTACCTGCTATCCTAAAGCTCTGGGTTAGAGGAGCCAGCCAGTCAAATCTGGGTATATGAGATCTTATATTTGGAATTTAGCAATATGCAGCAATTTCTATCCAATACTTAATGATACTTAGCATTTGGTGCCGGTGTGCATTTCTTAGTCACTGAGAGAAATGTGGGTTTTAAAAGTCTTGTATAGCCAGGGACAGAATAGGGAGAGGCTTGGGAAACATCTTACTCTGGGGGGGATTTCACAGATTCGTCTTAAAAGCTGATGAATACTGTTTTCCCAGAAAAACATACATAAATACTAAGTTTTACTTCCAATTTCAGGAGGTCTGAGATCACCTAAAGCCCACTCATGGACTTTTGGACTCCCAAATTAGGCACATGTACACCTTGGAATACCGTGGAGGTGCTGTTTTGAGCAGTGTAAATTCCATGGTTGGCAAAGTTTTTTTGTGAAGAGCCAGACAGAAAATACATTGGGCTTTACAAGCCATGAGGTCTCTATTGCAACTATTCAACTCTGCTGTTGTAGTGTAGTAAGCACACATAAACAATAAGTAAACGTACGGGCATGGCTGTATTACAATAAAATCTTACCAAAAATTCTCGCAATGAACAGGATTTGGCCCACAGGCTGTAGCTGAACGACCTCCATCTTGGAGGAAGGGATTGTGAAGTGAAACATTCTGAGGGCTTTTATGAAAATTCCTGTCAATTTTCCTCCTAAATGTGTTTTGAATCCACCTTTTTCACCAACTCTACTTCTACCACCAAAGCCCAACGATTACCTTGCCTCATGTTATCTGTAGCAAAAACGCTTGATGGATCCCCTCATCGCCATTCATTCTGGCTTCACTTCTCTGCTGTCCACACTGTAGCCAAAATTCCAATCTGATTATGTCAACCTCTTGTTTAAAACCCTTCAGTATCATTGGGAAGATACTGTACTTCAGAGTAAAACCAGAATCTTTATGCTGGCCTTTGAGGCTTTGCATAAACTAATCTTTATGTATTTTTCCAACCTTGTCTTGCATTATTCTCCCTCTCACTAAGTTCCAGCCATGCTGGTCTTCTCTCAATTTCTGGAATATGCCATGCTTCCAACTATCATGGGGCCTTTGCCCAGGCTGTGCCCCCTTGTGTAGAGTACATTCTCCTCCCCTGTTTCTACTCTTCCTTGGCCTGGTAACTAATCCCAACTGTGATGGTGTTTGGAAGCGAGGCTTTGGGAAGTGCTTAGGCCATGAGGGCAGAGTCCTCATAAATGAGATTAGTGCCCTTATGAAAGTGAACCCAGAGAACTCCCTTGGCCTTTCTGTCATGCGAGGACAGAGTGAGAATACGGCTGTCTATGAACCAAGAAGACAAGCTGTGACCAGATTATAAACTCCATCAGGCAGGCAATCATGTCTGTTTTCTTCACCTTGGGCCTGACGCATAATAGATGCTCAACAAATGTTTGTTGAATGATTATACTGGAATTAAAATTTTAAAAAATGTTGAATGAATGAATGAATAAATACTTGTAGGAAGGCAGGCCAGGGCTATAAGAGAAATACCTAGAGGTGAGAGTGAAAAGATTGAGAAATGGATGAATTCTTGAGAAAGATCTGGTAGAGAGGAGGTCAGGAGAACATGCTCTGAGAGCAGTGGGAGCAATAGCAGAGGCCAGGAAAGGCAGCTAGTTCAAAACAATATGGGAATTATTCTTCCCAGATATTTCTTCTCCTCCCCTCCTAAAAGTGCTCAGGGGATGTTTACATTATGGTGGGATATGGCATAGGATTGCATTTCTTCCATAGCAAAAGTTGGGAAACACACTGCATAAAGAAGCACTGTATTTTCATTTCACATCAAGCTATGTTATTTGGAGACATGCAACAAACACTCACACAAAAGGGAAATCATACTCTTTCTTCTTCTGGCCTCTACAAAATCATCTCTCCTGCCCATACCTTTGTCAGAAAATCCATAAAATGGAGAGGACCCAGCTCCCTCCAAGTGCTCAATGCTCCAACAAATCACAGAAATCATTGATTCCTCTTACTCTACCAAATATACTTTATATGTTCTCTGTAGAGCTGAATATCTTTCCTGTTTGGCAGTGTTTTCCCTCAGGCTAAAAAAAATATTAATGACATAGCATCTTGGGACCATTTTACAGACACTGACTTATTAGATATGGCAGATAATTCAACTCTGGAGACACAAATCCAAGCATCAGCCATCAAATTCAACTACAACGTGTGAACTGTAATAGCCCATTTCCTTGAGACAGCATGGAGAGAGGCTGGACCCTTCCTTGTCTTCTCTGCACTGTTACCAGCATAGCTACTTTATGATATCACATTGAATAGATGTTTACTGAGCCACTGCAGGGTCAGACTTGATGCCGGGCACCAAGGAGTAAGACATGATTCTGCCCTTGAGGAATTCAGTCTCCTGGAGACAGACTGTTTGTTAGATCAACATTTAGAAGAAGGTGAAATAAGTATTTGTAGATAAAGTTAAGCCCAGGGAACCTTTTACAGTTAGGAGAAGGTTTTAGGCAGGGGTTTCAGCAAAAGTGATGAAAGGGTTGTTCCTGGAGGATGAGAACGAAGGAGCAAGACAGAGAAAAGATAGAAGGATATTCTAGAAGAAACAGCATGCACTACAGCAGAAAGGCCTGGGGAGCCAGGAGCACTCCTCGCAGTGTGAAATGATGGGCACTGGGCATATGTATGTGTTAGATGACGGGAGTGTTGTCAATTGCTAAAGAAGGCAGGGGTTTTAGGTGGCACACTAAAAAGTTTTTACTTCATTCTGAAGGCCCTGAGGATCTTTTGAAGGATGTTAAGCTATAAGAATCTTGGATTTGCCTTTTAGAAAGTCGCAGTAGCAGTTGTGTGGAGAATGGATTGGTGGGGAATAAAAAGGGGGCTAGAAAGATGAGTTAGGATTTCGTTGCTGTATAATCTAGGCAAGAACTAATGGTATTATTTTGGAAATTTAGTACATGTGGGTATGAAAATACACTCTGTGAGGAACACAGAGCCTTCCCTTTGACAAAACTGATTTCCCATTGTATCAAAATAAGGTCCTACTGTACAGAAGTCTCCTAAGAAGACATCTTGTTTTTGTCATTCTATGAGAGTGAAGGCTCTAGAAATGGCAGTTTTCCTCAAGTATCTTACACTCTAATTAGGACTATTTTAGATTCTTTCTGTGTGTCCCATATATTATCTAAGTAAAATTCAAATAGTTATTGAAGGTCCATGTGTCCAATGCTGTGCTGGGTATGTAAGGATACTGGATAAAAATAAGACATGGTCCTAGAAAAGTAGGCAAAGATATGAATGGGCAGGTCAGAAGAAAAGACATATAAATATACCCACCCCTCAATATGGAAAGATGTTGGCCATGTATATAGTTGTAGAAATGCAAATTAAAACAATGAGATACCACTGACACATAGCAGCTTGGCAAATGTTCTGAAGTTTCATGAAACTCAGTTTGAGCTGGTAGGAATGTAAACTGGTGGACAATTTGGTAATATCTATCAAAGTTACCTTTCAACCAAATAATATTACTGCTAGGAATTTATTGTAAACATATACTTGCCCAAGCTCACAAAGATATGTGCATGAGGATGTATATTACAGCACTGTTTACAGTAACAAAAAGCTAGAAACCACCTATATGTCCATCAGCAGAGAACTGGCTAAATAAATTACAGTACATTCAAACAATGAAATAACGTCTGGCAGTTAATGAAGAATGTGTTCATCTATATGTGCAAATTCAGAAAGATGTCCAAACTCTACTCAGTAAAAACCAAAAAAGCAAGTATAGGAATAGTAGAAAGTCTTATCCCATTTATGTTTAAAAAATATATAAATAAAATATGTATTTCCTTATAATATGCACAGGAAATTTCAGAAGGATGCCCAAGAAACTGTTAACCATCAGCATACCTGGGAGCAGAAATGTGGGTTTGGGGGTGGGAGGAGTAAGATCTGCTTCTCACTTTCTATCTTTCTGCTCTGGTTGAATTTTTTTCTACTTTCCTTTTCAAAGGCAGATTCTCTCTCTTCAGGAGCTTTCAACTTGATGACATCTATAAGAAAACTTCTCTGAAACACAGCGTCAAAGTATCTTTTAAAAAGTGTTTTAAGTGATGAATGATTACTGGAAACAGGAGTCTAGATTGGTCCCTCGACCAATAGGGGAGGAGAGAGGAAAACAGTGCCTTCCTCATGCCAACATGTACCATCTGAGCTGATCCTAGCAACCTTCCCCATTGGAAATACCAACTTCAATGATGAAAGCAGAACATTTTGGGTCTTTACAAATGTTGGTAATGTTCCTGGAAATTGTCAAGTTTTCATTTGCATAAACAACAGCTGCTTTATCTAATGCTATAACTTATCCTTTACCTTTCACTGGAGGGGAATCATTTCGGGGTAAAAATTCTCAAGAAAGTCAGTTTATCTCCTCAAAACAGAAAAAACTAATCAAGCATTGTCTGATTAATTAGGGACACTTGAAAAAATGCTATCAAGGCCTACAGCTGTAATCAATTTAATCAACATGCAGAGAGGCAATCTGGTTTCCTTGATTAACAAAGCTGAATGTTAAACAGAGAAGTGTGACACTGTAGTGCTATTAGCTAAGGCTACAAACTGAGCATTTTCCCTAAATGTTCAAAGTCAGGTCAGGATAAAGTAAAAACTCTCTTATGATGAGGACCATGGGCATGAACATTGCAATTCTTCCCCTTGATATTTCCATGCCGGAAGAACAAGTTTCATCTAAGGAGTAGAAATGGGTAGTAACTTCAGAACGCTTCAAGGAAGACACACACAAAATCAACTACTTGAAAAGATCACACAATAATAAAATGAGGACAAAAAAAGTGATGTGAGATTTCTCTCAGTTTAGTGTCACCCAAGTTGGTTATGGAATTCATCAGGCACAGACATGCCAGACATAAAGAGATAAAATTTTTCTTATTACATTTTTAAGATGTGGATGTGAAATGCATCTATATAGTGTCTGATGAATAAATTGGAAAATTCAATTTGCTTATTTTATTTGCATGAAGTCAATTTAAATGTCAAGATGTCTAACGCAAGACTGGCTTATTAATGGTTTGTTTCTTGCTCTTAAAAATCACAGTTATAACTATAAAGTGATGATTATATTTTGTGTAGTTGATCTTCACAATACAGTCTGGAATTCTGTCTGTGAAAATGGCAATTCTCAATCTTTTGGGGATAAAAAAATTCTCTTTTTTTTGTGCTTGGAATTTAGTGAGAGCACAAATAAATACTTGCTAACTAATGTGTTGTAATCAGATACTACATTTGTTGCATGTAATGTTATCAAAATAGTTTAATTATGGAAATATGTAAATAATTTACCTAAAAAATAAATTGAAAAGAATTCAAGGTAATCTCAGTATCATTCCCATTCACATATGTTTTCTCGAAGAGGGGTGGAAAGGAAAGAGTATGCATGGCACATAGAAATCACTTCATAAGAGTTCAAGCCTGCCCACTAGTAATATATTATAGTATCTGTGATTTTGGTTGGTCACTTTTCTTCTCCTTCTTCTGAGAATGAAGCTCTTCTTCTTTTTTTTTTTTAAGATTTATTTATTTTGGAGAGGGGGGTGGGGCAGAGGGAGAGGGAGAGTCCCAAGCACACTCTGTGCTGAGCGTGGAGCCCGATGCAGGGCTTGATCTCAAGACCCTGAGGCCACGACCTGAGCCGAAACCAAGAGTCGGATATCTAACTGACTGTGCCACCCAGGTGCCCCTGTAGTTATTCTTTTTTATGGGCAACCCACCTCATGTGGTTTGGGGGGGGGGTTGCTAAGCCTTCCTTCACTCTCAGTATGGGGGCAGACATGAGACCTAAAGTAGACCAAAGTCTACTCTTGGGCTTTTGCTGGATTTATGAGCAGGGCCTTGACTTGTGTTCATGAAAATATGCACGTGTGAATTATATTTATTGAGTACACTTTCCCAACAGAAAATGAAAGGTTGAGAAAAACTGTATGAAGCTGTGATATTTTTAAAGAGGTCCTTCAGGAACCTTATATTTCTTTGGGAGACAAATACTGTTTTACCCAGCAGAAGGATGCTCATAGAATGAGCATTTCTCATTCAAAATAAACGTGACATCTTTGAAGACGCAGGGCAAACATCTGTCCCCTGAAATAACAGGTTTTATCTTCATATCTTTGAAGGAACATTCAAAAAATATCTGAATGCCTGCTTTTGCCACTTTATACTTTTGTTCTAAGTATTGATAATAGAGTGGTGACCAAGCCACAGTCCCTGCTCATAAGGAGTTTACAGTCTAGAGGTGGAGACAGATAATAAATAAGTATACAAATAAGTGAAGGGGTTCAGACTATGCCACTCCAAAATGTGCCACTTTGACATAAGGATTATTTTGAGCTGAAGGCAATGAGAAGAAGTAGACACAAGAAAAAGTCTTTGCCCTCTCTTTCTCTACCAGGAAGGGTTGGATGATTTTTTTTTTTTAAGATTTTATTTATTTGCGAGAGAGAGAATGAGAGACAGAGAGCATGAGAGGGAGGAGGGTCAGAGGGAGAAGCAGACTCCCTGCCGAGCAGGGAGCCCGATGCGGGACTTGATCCCTGGACTCCAGGATCATGACCTGAGCCGAAGGCAGTCGCTTAACCAACTGAGCCACCCAGGCGCCCAAGGGTTGGATGATTTTTAATCACTGGAGCCAACTCTAGACTCTTACCAGAGATGACACCAGAGCAATCTACACAACAAAACTTACTAACTTGCTCTTATTTTCCATTAATAATAATTGCCCTATAAATATATATATATATTTATCTCCCCTCCCATAATCTGCCACCTCTGGAAAGAAACTCAAAGTCCCTTTCCTTTGTCTTGTCACTGCTACAAAATTTATTGTTGTTGTTGTTGTTTTAAGATCCTATATAAGCCCAAGTTCTAACCACTCCTTTTTTTTTTTTTTAAAGATTTTATTTATTTATTTGACAGAGACTCAGTGAGAGAGGGAACACAAGCAGGGGGAGTGGGAGAGGGAGAAGCAGGCCTCCCACTGAGCAGAGAGCCCGACGACGTGGGGCTTAATCCCAGGACCCTGGGATCATGACCTGAGCTGAATGCAGACGCTTAATGACTGAGCCACCCAGGCGCCCCAGTTCTAACCACTCCTTTGAGTCACTCATCACTGAGTACTTCTGTGATTCTGCACAATGCAGGTTGTTTAATAAATCTCTGTTTTTCTTATTATTTGTCTTTCGTCACTCTAATTTTCAGGAGAGCGTGGCGGGGGAAGAGGGAATAAGTTTTTCCTCTCCTTCAGAAGGAATATTATTTCAGATAACTAAAAGTGCTCTAAAAATCTAAAATAAAATTAGATTTCTTGAGTATATCATATTAACAGCTCTTGCACAAAGTAAAGGTGATAGGTTCTCATAAAACCTCCAATCTGTTGCATACAGACCGATCCTAATGTACAGGGAGAATGGGAACCATAGAATGGCTGATTTGGGGTCATCTGTCAGAGATGGATGCTTCTAACATAATGAGCCTCTAAGATGAACAAAATAAATTCATATTTAAACCATTTTTACCAAGGAAGTACTATCACTGAGAATCCATAGATATTTTCAAGCTCTTACATCGTAATTACAAGGAGGAATGGGGAGGCAATGGGGAATTGGAGAGAAGTTCATGACTTTATTTATTTATTTATTTATTTTTAAAGATTTTATTTATTTATTTGACAGAGAGAGACACAGCGAGAGAGGGAACACAAGCAGGGGGAGTGGGAGAGGGGGAAGCACGCTTCCCGCTGAACAGGGAGCCTGATCCAGGGCTCGATCCTAGGACCCTGGGATCATGACCTGAGCCAAAGGCAGACGCTTAACGACTGAGCCACCCAGGCGCCCCCTTTATTATTTTTTTTAAAGATTTTATTTATTTGAGAGAGAGAGAGAGTGCGAGCACACAAGTGGGGGGAGGGGCAGAGGGAGAAGCAGACTCCCCACTGAGCAGGGAGCCCAATGTGAGACTCGGTTCTAGGATCCTGGGATCATGACCTGAGCCAAAGGAAGATGCTTAACCAACTGAGCCACCCAGGTGCCCCAGTTCATGACTTTAGACTGACCACCTCAACTTCTAGGATTGATTTCCTAAAACCCAGCAAGGCTTGGCTGGTCACAAAATGGAATACTAACATATTCTTATGCCTCATATCTGGATGAACCAAGTGGCTGTTGGGGGTTGGGTAGAGGGAGACTGTAGCAATTGCAACAACTATCCCCACCACAACTGAAAACACCTCGATAATCCAGTGTAGAGCTGGACATTAGACACATATTTGGGGTACCAGCATACCATATAATTTAAGTTGCACAGTTTTTGATTTGAGTTTAAATTTCCTTTTAGGCTTGCTACCTTTGGGTTAAACTCTACCTTTTCACCTGGAATATGGGAATAACAGGACTCACCACAACCAGGTTGTGGCACGGATTAAATGAAGTAATACAGCCTATGGGAACTCTCACCACTCAGGGCCTGCTACAGAGATGGAGCCAGTAACTGACAGATGTAGTAATAGTGTTAGTAGTTACTATTATCTGAAATTACAGAAAAATATTCACTGTCAAGCAACTTTATATAATACCTTTTCTGGAGTTATAGGACAACTATGTGTTAAATGCATTATAACTAAATCATTAGCAAATCAAGAGCAGAAAACTTTGCAGCTTTCTCTAACTTTAACTAGAGAATAATTACCTTAAAATTAGAATACAAAATAAAACCATCTAAGCCTTTCTACGGGATGATGGGTCTTAATGTTGCAGAAAGAATAAGTGGGGTTTAATTTAATGCACTAGTTTAGCTCTCCGGGCTTTTGTAAAGAATACCTACAGGGTATCATTTTCATCATTAAGTGTGTCAGATTATCAGATGCCATATTTATGTACTGATTTCCATTTTCCTTTCAAAGTTTGGTTATTCTTTTATGTTCAGTAGTCAAATAAAACAATGATATGCTAAAAAGAAGGCTCTGTGAGGTGAATGACAATTTAATTTTTCCCCAGTGTTGGCTGGTTGCACAAGAAAATAAAGAACTGGGGAAAGTTGACAGGATCTTTAGTTGACTAGATTTATTCCCCAGCAGTTGCAGGGTGTGTTAATTGTAACATTTTGGTTAATGAAAAATATTGTGATTGAACGCTGATATGGGTGATAAACGGACTTTTGAACAGATATGATGGTAAAATGCTATTTTTAAAACATCAGGAGGAAATAATCAGAATTCTTTTGTTGCTTGGACCATTCTAGTGAGTAAACTGGGCTTGCCATAAAGGACAATAATTCTTTCACATCACGAAGCTACCATCATCATCATGATTATTCATGGTGTTACTCCAGCTGTTATTTAACCTAAGTATGGTCCTTGTTCTAAGGAAAGCTTACATGGTAAACTAAAAAAGGCAGGAAGATACAGAAACACTAAAATACCAGAAAGAGCAAACTGACTATATTAGACTAAAAGTCACACTAATGGTTCTTATCAACAAATTCTTTTATTCAGAAAATGTAACATACACGTAAAAAAGTGCACAGATAATAAATGTACAACTCAATGAATGATCCCAAAGTGGCCATAACCACCACCTGGACCAAGAATAGAAGCTTCCCTCACTCCTCCTCCTGATCATTACACTCCCTGATCCCCAAATGTAGCCCAGATGGTAACTTTTAACACTACCCACTAGTTGGCCTGTGTTTAAATTTTATATGAATGCAATCAAACAACATGTATTCTTCAGGTGTCTAGATTCTTTCCCTGCATATTACATTTATAAAATTCATCTATGGTAACTAATATAACATAATAAAATTAAATTAAATTAAAAAAATATAATTCAGGGACGCCTGAGTGGCTCAGTCGGTTAAGCGTCTGCCTTTGGCTCAGGTCATGATCCCAGGGTCCTGGGATTGAGTCCCACATCGGGCTCCTTGCTCAGCAAGAAGCCTGTTTCTCCCTCTGCCTGCCTCTGTCTCTCTCTCTCTGATAAATAAATAAAATCTTTAAAAAATATATAAAATTCATCCATGTTTTTGAGTGTAAATAGTATTCCATTGGTAAATAGTATTCTGTTGTGTAAATATAACCCAAATTACTTAGGCCTTCTACTATTGAAGGGGATTGGGTTGTTTACAATTTGGGGCTATCATGAATGTGTTTACGTTGGGAGAAAAAACTTTCCTCTTCCAACTTGGGTCCAGTGGTTGGAGGCCTGCAAACGAACTAACAATAGCCAGATGAACAGGAAAAAAGACAAAGTTTATTTCCATGTGCACATGGGAGTTGCTTATAAGTAACTCACTGGATAGCCAGAGATAAAAGTTTATATGCCAAGTTAATGAAGGGGGTGGGTTTAGGTCTTCAATGGGCAAGTATGGAAGGTTCTATTAGATTTTTTATGCCAATAGGAATGGGCAGTCTGTCTTCAAGGCAACTGTATTTTCAGGAGGCTCTGCTTTAGTGAGAGAAGGGGAGTTCAGATATGATTTATTTCTGCATCCTCTGTAGCTCAAATGTTTTCACTGTAAAATAATCCTTATTATCAACTCTGGGAGTCTGACTGGGTCCCCACAGTTTATATGTTTTTGGATGCACATATGTATGCATTCTATTGGCCACATCTCTAGGAGGGTAACTGTTGGGTAAAAGAGTATGGTTGTGTTCAGCTTATGTAGTTGCTGCCAAAACAGTTTTCCCAAGTAGTTGTATCAATTTATACTCCCACCAGCAGTGTGTGAGAGTTCTAGTTCCTCCAAATCCTCACCAAAATTATTGATATTTTGTATTTTAGCCATTGTGATGAGGTGTAGTGGAATCAGTGTTCTTTTAATTTGCATTTTTTTCTGATTTTTTTAATGACTGTGTACATTTTTGTGTTTATTGGTCATTTGGATACTTTCTTTTGGAAATGCCTGTTCAAGTATCTTGGTCATTCTTATTTTCTTTTGGAGTGCTTCTTTTCTTCTCACTGATATGGGGTTCTTTATATATTCTGGACTTATATATATTTTAGAGCCCTTCCTGTGTTGCAAATATCTTCTTCCACTCTGTGGCATGCCTTTTTACCTTGTTAAGTGGTGTTCTTTAATAAGTTCTTAATTGGTCAGTTACCAATTTTTTTTATGGTTACTGAAATTTGAGAAGCTATTCTTTGAAGTTGCTTTCAGAAATTTTATTGTTCAATATGGTAGTCACCAGTCACAAGTGGCTACTGAGCACTTGAAATGGATCTAATCTGAATTGAGATGGGCAGTAAATATAAAACACACTGGATGTCAAGGACTTATGATGACAAAAAGAATGTAAAGTACCTCATTAATACAATATTTTATGCTGATTATGAAAGGACCAACAACCAACTGGAATGACATAAAGACTACTTTAAGCTGAAAACATTTGGGCAAATGGCAAACGTTAAAATGAATCTTATGTGAACTTCCCTTATCTGACTAGAGCAGAGCTTCTCAAGAGTCAGCTGCTGCAAATCCCCCACTCTGGAAGAGTCTTTAGTCAGGGAGGTGATTGACCTTTAGTGACTGGACATTCCAAGAAATTGTGTAAACAAGCCTTATCAGAACCTTCCATCCTTTCCCACTGAAGTCCTAACCCCTCCCCTCTACCCCCATTTATTAAGCTGATATATAAACCTTTACCCCTGGCTGTTTGGGGGGGGGCCTCTCCTTACAGAATGCTTCCACATGCATGCATATAAAACTTTTCTCCTGTTCATACACTGTCAACAAATTCATAGCTCCTATCTCCCACCAATCACTCAAACCTAAGTTGGTAGAGAAAAAGCTTTCCTCCCCCAAATTATAACTGAAATGATACTATTTCAGATATACTGTACTAAATAATTTAACAAAATTAATTTTACTGGTTAATTTTTAAATGTTACTAGAAAACTTAACTATGTGGCTCACATTCTATTTCAACTGGACAGCAGCTCTGGATGCTGTTTTATTCCTCTAGATGTGATTCTTTTGCTTCTGGCAGGCAATTAGGGTAGGGTCAGAGGGCCGTCACCAATTAGGACAATTCAAAATAAATGTGTCTTGAATTCTCCAGAAAGCTGGTCTGTTTCTGGTTAACTCATTTACCTAAGGTGTAGCACTCTGGGGTTTACTATGGCCCCCTTCTCTTCACAGACCCAGAAACTCCAGTTTTTGTTCCCCAAGCCCATGAGGCTGTTGGAGGCTTTAGGCTCAGCTCCTCAGCCTCTCAGCTGCTGCTCTGTGGAGCAGAATTTTTCCTGAGAGAGTGGTACAGCATGCAGGCTCTCTCCCTTCTCTGTTCCCTTCTCTTCTGGAGCAAAGCCCCATAAATTCTCACTGCCCTGGAAGCTCTCCGATGACTTCAATCAGATGATTCTCATATTTTGTTTGGTGCTTCTGGTTGTTCTCAGAGGGAAGTTCAGTGTGAAACAACCAACTCTGCCATTGCCAGAGGCAGAACTTATATTAACTAAAAAATAATCATGCCTGTCATTAATGTTGTAGGATTTTAATCATGGTTGATGTGGAGAACTGAATCAGGGTTCTGGAGAAGGGGCAGTCTTAATTTCACTTTAGTCAGGGAAGGTTTTACAGAATGGGGATGACTTTTAGATAGGAGATTAGTTAGCAAGGTGATAGTTCCAGAGTCAGGGAGCATCATGTAGGGCTAGGAATTGATTCTATTTGATAACCTAGCTGATTAAATGGCTAATAGAAATTCTAGATCAAAGAAGTTAAATGGATTATAAATCACATGCTAATTCTGATTGGTAGTACTGCCTGGAGTACATTATTGAGAAGGATTTTAAGTTTGCAGTGGGGCTCAGTGGGCAAGAAGATTACAGTCCACGGGCAATGTCTGCATTGGACAAAGGATGGGGTATAGCTGCACATGAGCGTGAATCATAACATCCCGGAAATCATACACAATGATTGACTTATCATGCATCACAAGTATACTACTGAACTGTTTGTAAATTAAAATAATTTAGATTTATCATGTAAAGTTTCTGCACATGCCACCCCAAAAATACTGCTTTGGCATATTGATTGAGCTGAAGACATTTGAGAAACAGTAGATTCAGGAAGGGCTCCCTGATGTTCCCCTTTCTACCTGAAAGCAGGGCATAAGATTTCCCAGGAGCAAGGTGTCCTTTCTGGTACATGGTATAATTCAATCACCAGGGATACCACTAACAGACACCTCATTAACACAACCCTCATCTTCCATTAGTTTCCCCTATATATTCACTGTCCCACAGTTTGCCATTCTAAGAGCCAAAACCCCTTTTCCTTTGTCATCTCTACAAATACACTTCTCTACAAATACACTGTTTTGTGCTAAGGTGCTATACAAGCTTTAAGTTCTAACCATTCCTTTGAGTTACCCATCACTGAGTTTCTCCCATGTGTATGTGGGTTGCACACATAAATAAAATTTGTATGCTTTTTCTCTTGTTAATCTTGTCTGTGTAATTTTCAGGGCCCAGCTGCAGAACCCAGGAGAGTAAAGAAAAAAATAATGTTTTTTCCTCCTCTATAATCACATTATTTCAAAATGGCTCTTGATCAATATCAATGTGATGGAAGATCTTTAATGGAGGACCAAAGGGATTTATATTCAGCAATGACCTACTTAAGGTTATAATAAATGTCCTGCAGAAACAGTGAACATGCTTTGCACATTTATGGGAAACATTTGGCCGGGAGAGAGAGAGAGAGAGAGAGAGAGAGAATAGGCTGGGTGACAAAATGGGAGATTCAGAAGGATCTTGATAGTCAAGAAAATTGGTTCAGACACCAATATTTATTCCACAAGTATCTACCAAGATCCAGTTTTGTGTCAGACTCTAGCACAGAATACAAAAATAGAGTTCCTGCCCTTTAGAGCTTACAGTATAGTATGGAGGGTGAGACCAACATCAATCAGATAATCACACAAAAATGAATAAACGTTATAAAGTTAAATGGTGCTGTGAGAACACATGAATAGGTGCTTGGGGGTTCTCTAGGGGAAGTGATACTTGAAAGGAAATCTAATGGACGAATAGGTATTAACCAGTCAAGGTGGAAGGCAAGGTAGGGGAAAACAATCTAGGAAGGAGAAGAAATGGGCAAAGGCGCTGAAGTAGGCAGGTTTGAGAAGGAAAGGCAGCCAGTGTGGCTAAAGCACAAATCTCTAGAGGGGAAATGATGCAAAATAAGGTTGGCCCAGTAGGCATACACCAAGCCACTTAAGCCTTGCAGGCCATTGAAAGATTTTGGTCTTTATCCTATGAACAATGAGAAGCCATTGAAGGTTTTAATATCAGGGTGTCACAGTCAGATGTATGTTTAGAAAAGGGTACTCTGGCTGCTCTGTAGGGATTGGGTATGGGTTGTGGTGAAAAGGCACATGTAAATGCACAGAGATAACTTAGGGGGTTACAGCAATGGTCCAAAAGAAAGATGGTGATAGTTTTAGGTGACCAAAAGCCAGAGATAAACCATTAGTGGGACATGGGTACTAAAAAAAAAAAAAAAAAATTAATGTGATTTGAGCTACACTAATATATACAGTATCCTGGTCAATGGTCTGTCATCTGAACTGTTACATTAGCCTGTTCAATTTAGAGAACCCCAATCTGATAAACCCAAAGGTGTCCAAAACTATACTGGGACCAGGAATGGCAAAGTAGACTTGACGGTGGACAAATGAGACATTGGAGGAGAAAATGGAACACCCAAAAAAGCAATATTCAAAATTCAAGGAGTATTATGTGAAAGAGTGATGACTCAAATTATTGTTCTTGAAAGAGAGGGAGAAGCTATCAAGCTATTGCGAAACCGATGTCAGCTCAGTCTAAGGGATGCTCAATAATGGAGGGGCTGCTTTATGCTGCACTGAGCCTGCCTCCCTGGCAAAGACATGCAGAGGAGATTTTTGGAGAGATGCTGGGTTAAATCATCTTTGTAATCTCTTCTAACTCTCCAGGATTCTCTGATTCTCTCACACTGTGATCTTTTTTCTTTTTTGAAAACTTTATATTCTTTTTTTTTTTTTTAAGATTTTATTTATTTATTTGAGAGAGAGAGAGAATGAGAGAGAGCACATGAGAGGGGGGAGGGTCAGAGGGAGAAGCAGACTCCCTGCCGAGCAGGGAGCCCGATGCGGGACTCGATTCAGGGACTCCAGGATCATGACCTGAGCCGAAGGCAGTCGCTTAACCAACTGAGCCACCCAGGCGCCCCGAAAACTTTATATTCTTAATATTCCTATTAATACCCCTACCGCCACTACCACCCCTTTCTACCATTTATTTTATTTTAATTAATTAATTAATTAATTAAGATTTTATTTGACAGAGAGAGAGAGATAGCGAGAGAGAGAGAACAAGCCAGGGGAGCAGCAGGCAGAGGGCTCCAGCTGAGCAAGGAGCCCTATGGGGGGCTCTATTCCAGGACCTGGAGATCATGACCTGAGCTGAAGGAAGATGCTTAACTGACTGAGCCACCCAGGCACCCCCTTTCTACCATTTAATGGAAATACATATGCCAGGCCCTGTGCAAAACACTTTAACATATATTTCATTTAATCCTTATAATAACATTATAAGGGAGGTAGTAAAATACCATCTCTATGTTTTAGATAATTTAATTGAGGCTTAGAGAAGTAACTTCACAAGAATTTAAACCTAGCATTTTGATTCCAGAGATAGGGCTTTTAACCAGTACACTATATCACTTCCTAAAACCACTTATTCTACTATATGCCAATGAATCCCATAATGAGCTCAACGATTTTAACCTGTTTCTAAATCTTCAAATATGAAAGTATATTAAACACTGTATTTCCTATGATAAAATATATTCAATGTCATAGCTAGCTAGTAACTGTGTCAGTCAGGTAGAATAAGGTTGTTATACTTGGTAACAAACAACCCCAAATCTCAGTGGCTTAAAAACAACAAAGGTTTATTTCCTCCTCATGCTAAACGTCTATAACAGATGAGCAGGGGAACTGTTTATCAAAGTCATTCAGCAACCAGGCTGACATAAACAACCACTATCTTGAATGTTGCTGGTAGGTGGCGGGGGAAAAAGAACTCTGCAGGGTCTTACACCTGCAGTCAAATGTTTCAGCCAAGCAACAACAGAGGCTCTTGTGCCCACAATGCATTGGTTAGAACTGGCTGGGCTAAATGGCTCCATCCAAAACCAAGTGGACTTAGGAATGCAATCCAGCAATGTGCTTGGCATTGGGAGATCTGGGAAAAGCTGGCAAAGCATGTTAGTAACTGTTGCAGACAGTAAATATGCAAGGAAGCCAGAAAACATGCAAACTGCTTTTGTTGCATTTATTTCAGAGTTTCTACCAAGAAGAATACTGACTATCTCTACACCAGCTTGATTACTTACCCCAGTTCAGAGTATTATTATATTAGAAGAGGGGAAATGTACAAAACATGCTGAATTCTGTAGAAGTCTTCACTGTATTTGTAAAACATAGTTTGAATCATAATCATGTCGGGGATTCAAGCCCTTGGCATGCCATGTTAGTACATTTATTTTACTTGGGTTAGATACAAGTGTTTAGACAGAAAATGTAATATTTTACTATCTTACAAGTTTCATTGTACCTAACTATGTCAAGCCATCACTGGTGAACTGAGAGAAGATATGAAACAACTCAAGCTTTACATTAGGTTTTGAATATTAAGATGTTAGAATAAAAATCATTTAAATGAATTACAGAGATTTTATTCTGAAAATTCTCGGCAATGCCAGTCCATCACTGTCAAATTAAAAGTGTGCTCCTCAAATCCCAATTTTATTTATACAAAAATGGAAACCTCTTAAAAAAGTTTTGCTTTCTGGTAAATATTTGTAATAATATAAAATAAGACAAGTAATTCATTTTATTTTTTGCTGTGACTCAGAGTGCTCAATTAAAATTTGAACGGCTTTTATCCACCACCTGTGGAAAAATAACAGTAGTTTTATTCATAAACCCTCCATGATCTCAACTACAAAACTAAAAACCTGCAAAGAAAATATGAAGACAAATCAGTTGCATGAATGAAGCATTTCATTGGAAATGGTTCTTAAGGAGATAACAATTTCTTGTTGTAAGTGATTTAAATGCCCAAAGAGAAAGTATGTGTGGTGTTTGTATACTTAAAACATAATTAAAATTTGTATTACAAATTCTAGTTTAGGAAAGAACTGGCTTCTAAAGGCAATTTCCCGTAAGGTCATTACTCTGATATTTCAGATGGTACCTTTTTCTAATCTGAAAGCTACATATTTTAATAGAGAATGGTCCAAAATGTTTTTAAGGTCAAACTGGAAATATGTTGATGATTTAAAAATGCAAGCAAAGTGCTTTATTATATTATACTACCATAATGTTATTGTAGTTTAAAAATATCATTAAATCAGCACAAACCCACACTTATCATTTCCTGCACATTTTTCACACTGAGCTGCCTTCTGACTATGAGTAATCTGTTAATCTGCTCTTCGCCTCACAATCCGTCAAAGTGACAGATTCATTCCTTCTCTAATACATAATATCTTCATTTACTGTATGCCTTGCTGCAACTTGCTTTTTTGCTAGCACTGAAATTTAGAAAATCACAAGCAAATTTAGAGAATGTCAGATGGGTGGTGGTTCTTGTTTGTTTCCCATTTCCTCCATTATTCCAGCAGTTGCAACTAAAACTTTTCTGGACTCTTAATGTGAGTTAATAGCGTTTCCAAAATGAAGGCAGTTTCAGGTTTCAACAAAAGTGTTTTTAAAGAGGTCAGAAGAGGGCAAATGGTAAACACAAAGTAAGCGTACCCTTCACTGCATCAAAACACTGACCATAGTAGAATTTTCTTCCAGTGTGGTGGACAACAAATAGATTCTCACCCTTCACCCCCACCCCTAGGTGTAAAGAAAAAAAATATCATTTAAAAAAAAGAAAGAAAAAGGTATCAATCCAGTTGTTCAGGGATGAATTGCTCCCCGCAAAAGACAGGGCTTCATTAGTATAAACACCCCTGTTTAATTGAAAGCCACATTGATTTTATTTAAGCTGAGACCTTCACTTTTAATCATGACGTTGACTGACAGCAGGCCAGGCCAGATCTCAGGTTTCTTGCTCATTGCTATTTTGATAATACAAGTGGTTCTGTGGTTTAAAATTTGTTCACTGTTAATTCAACAGAATATATTTGCTGCTCCCCTTGTTTCTTGCTTTAGTTCAGTTGCTTATTAGTCTATAAATTCTGCAAATAAAGAAAATGAAATACTGAAAGACAGGAGAACACAGAAATTCTAGCTAGTTTACTTTCACCTTAAATAAGAGATAAACTACATCCTCTACAAATCACCATTTGGCTTCACTTGTTACTGACCCAGGTGTTCACATACTAAAACAAAGGTCATTATTGTTAACCTTGAAGGTCAAAAGCAGGGAAGTTATGACCCCTGGCTTTCTAATCAGTCTTGTTTCAGCACATAGACAATTTTTTTTCCATGCGTACACCCAACGCCATTTTCTTGTCCTGAGCACCAAATTGCATCTGATTTGTCTTAATGGATGGCAAGGGAGCTAAAGGCTTTTAAAAATCAATGGACAAGAAAGAGTCAATAGAACAATAATGTTAGTGTTAATTCAATCAAATCAGCTAAAAGTTGTTTGCCTTTTCTCCTTTAAGTCATTTTAAATGGGCCAGACATTTGACTCCTGTGGTATTTATCATACTGAGTGAGTTTTTACGTGGTAATGAACAGCAAAATATGAAGCTGTGAACTCGGGTAAACATAATATATTGTTAGAGTGAAGAAGTATGTGTTTTAACATTAATCAATTTCCAAATGTAATGTTTTTCATTAACAAGTGAAAAAAATAATTACTGGGAAGAAACAGAACCAACTGCCAACAAAAACAGAGTTTGCAAGTAAGTGCAGGTTTGGGAGGGCTGCGATTTCTCCGTGACAGGCTAGGGACCCACTCCCACACACCTGGACACCTTCCTGAAAATGTTCACACCCCGCCTCGGGAGGCCAGGCCGCGCTAGTAGGCCACAAGCTCAGAGGGCATGTGAAAGTCACCTCTTCAAGGCACTCTGCACTTAGTAGGTGCTTCAGAAATACTCAGGGAGTGTTGCTGAAGGTCTGAACCGCACATAGTCTCAATCATTTCATGCTATAGCGGTTCCTTATTGAAATAACAAGGGAAGCTCTTCTGCATCGGGTTACAAAATGAATGATGAGGCAGTGAGTCTACGGAGGTCTGGCTCTGGCCACTGAGCCATAATTACGGTCTTCCATTTCACATCATTATCCTGGACCTCAGCCTGCAATCCCCTCCCTTCCTGCTCAGACAGAATAGAGGTGAATGTTATAAACAGGAATCAGTACTTCGACTTTTTAAAGGTGCTCATTACTCTAGAAGGAAAAGCTGAATCTTTTAATTAAAAGCTGAAATGGTAAAATGTTAGAACGGTAAATAATTGCTTTGGTAATTACCTTCTTTACATTGGACCCTGGGCCAAAGGTAATCTGAGTTCATCATGTGGATGGATAACAGTGGCTGGGGAGGCCCGGGTAATCGTGGGAGTTCTTCATTCTGCTTGTTAAAAATGCTAAGAGTCTTCAGGGATCCATCATTTCCAGATACAGCAGCTTTGGGGAGGAAGGGGGAGAGGGTGCAATCTGTTGTTCTATAACTCTGACGGATATAGGTTTCTTGAGTCTGAAATTTTGGGAATATATGAAAATAACTAAAATATTGATGTGTATTTCCCCAGCCCTAATGGCTTCAGATCCTCTCATGGAGTACAACTGAAAAAGTGGAGACTCAGGTTGAAATGCTGAGTCCCAGGGGCCCAAGAGAGATCCGGTCAGAGAGCAGGCAGATATCTCAAATGAGAAACTGAAGAGTGGGGTCAGCCAGTGCCCACGCCGACAGGGCCAGAATGAACAAGCAGAACGTGTGAAGAAAAAGAAATACCGTTCAGGTGCGCAGGGGTGCCGGCCAGTTAAGGCCTCGGCCAGGGTGACTGAAGCAGGTGTGCAAACTGAGCTAACTGGCTCTGGGAGAATACTTGGTCAGAACCCGGACCCAAAGTGGGCTGGGCAGCCAAGTGCCCAGAGCAGAGGAGGAAGGAGAGCCATCGATGGGACAGCGGATCACCAGCTTCCCAGTTCTGTTGGTGAACTGCTGGAACCCAATGGGGAAGGGTACCCTTGAAGGTGGGCCAAGGCGTGGTCCTAGGTTCTGAGTGGTCAGAGGAAAGAAGCAGGATGACTGTTGAGGGATTCGGCTTGCTACCAGTGCCTTTAGCTTGAGTTCTCTCCACCACAGGGCTGGAGAGGCTAGAGAAGCCACTCCAAGCCTGGCCTTTGCTTATAGATCTAGGAGGGAAGGGGCGCAGCTGGGTCTCTTTGTATCAAGTGTTCTTAAAGTCTGTTGTAAAGCTTCGATCAGTAGACTAAGGACCTCTTCGGGAACAGGAGGAGCAGGGAGTCACTTGAATTTATTTATTTTATTTTATTTTTTAAAAAGATTTTATTTATTTATTTGAGAGAGAGAGAATGAGAGAGAGCACATGAGAGGGGGAGGGTCAGAGGGAGAAGGAGACTCCCTGCAGAGCAGGGAGCCCCATGTGGGACTCGATCCAGGGACTCCAGGATCATGACCTGAGCCGAAGGCAGTCGCTTAACCAGCTGAGCCACCCAGGTGCCCAAGAGTCACTTGAATTTAAAGGGCACCAGCACCATAAGCTCAGATCCTCTCTCTCTCTCTGCCTTTTTGCCTTTTTGCTTCTTTTCCATTTACTTGTCCAGATTCTGTTGCCCTGGTGAGGGTCAGGTACACCTCTGCCGCAGTGGCAACCCAAGCAGATTTCTAGCAAGTGGCACCTGATGCCACAAAATGGGCATGCATAGGCAAATACAGATAAGCAATTTCCAGTAAGAATACAGAAAAAACATAGGCATTCAATTTTGGAAAACTTGTCTCTGTTGAAAGGTTTAAAATGATACTTTACTGGAGACTTTAGATTGTGGCTATCATCTATGGGATCATTTAAAACAACGTCACTCGAGAGATTTCATTTACTATACATAGGAACAGGGCCAGGTTCCAGATATCCTCAAAGGAGAGAAGTATGCAGGTGCTTCTGGACTCCCGCTAGCAGTTAAATCCATGGTGAGGTAGCTGGTGTAGGGAGACGGGAAATTCATTTCTGTGAGTGAGGTTCAACGAGCTCAACACATATTTCTTGAGTGTCTCCTTTGTGTTTGGCGCTGTTTGAGGAGCTAGGGATATAGTGAGCAAGAGAGAGAAAGTCCCTAGGCTCAGGCAGTTTACATTTCCAGTGTATTCTGGAGGTGTGTGTGTGTGTGTGTGTGTGTGTGTGTGCAGACAGTAAGCAAACAAGCAAGAAGATATCAGGTTGTGAGGAATACTGTAGTAAAAACAAAAAAGATAATGTAATGAGGCTGAGAGGGGCTATTTTAGGTTGGCTGCTAGGGAAGGGCCTCTCTGAGGTGACGACATGTAGATGGAGCCCTGAGTAACAGGAGGAAGCGGCTATCTAGGGTCTTTTCTAGGGTGAGGGAACTCCAAGCAGAGGGGCCCTCTCATGCAAAGCTCTTCTAGTGGAACCAAGCCTGGGGTATCCAGGAAAAACGGACACGACCATGGTGTTTGATACACAGTGAGCAGGGAGCACAATGGTATGAAACACAGTCTGGGTGGTAGGCATTTAGAGTAAGGAGCACTCTTTGATCCCCAAGAGCAGTGTGCAACCTTTGGGAGGTTTGCCGTGGGGCCATGCTTGGTTCCAGTTTAGGTGTAATACCACTACTCTGGTTGCTGAGTGGAGAACAGACTGTAGGGCTAGAGGAGCAGAGAAAGCAGGTGGGAAACTATGGCATGTGTCCAGGTAAGGGGTAATGGCAACGTGGGCTGGGATTGCAGCAGTGGAGAGTGGCTGGACCTGGCATATGCTTTGGTTGGAGGGAGCACCAGCACAACTTGCTGGGGATGGACATGGAATGGGTCAGGGTGAGGAAGCAGGGAGCACTCTTGGTTTCTGCCTTGAGTAAAAGTGGGATGATGGTGGCATTTTCTGAGATGGAGAAGACTGAAGAATAAACAGATGTGTAGAGGGAGAGAAAACCAGGTTGTTGTGAATGCTTGGATTTGAGATCCAAGTGGCAGCTTGGATAGATGAGTTTGGAATTCCGGGGAGGGTCAGGACTGGACATATAACTTTCAGAGTCATTAGAATATAGAAGGTATTGGAAGCTATTATTAAATAGCTTGTATAAATAATACATATTATATTATATATTAAAGATTAGGACCATTCTAATGGTTATCAGTGTCTAGGGATCGCTGGTTGGCAGGGAGTGGAACATGAATGGCAATTAAATTTAAACTCTATCCAAACAAGAGCCTCTCATAAAAACACATTGTTATCCTGCTTATGAATAAAGCAATACCATTGTCATCCTATTTTCAGGAAAGGAAAGGGTAATTCTTGCAAAGATGTAGGGAAAAAATTGACATTTAACTGGTTAACTTTCAGGATGAAGACTTTCATTTCTCAGTGTTATCTGGGCATACTTCTACTCTCCCTCCCTCAGCTCCTACCCAAGCCAGGCCAGCTGAACAGCACTGGGAGGAGAGAGAACATGCACCCTGCCCTCCGGGGAACCCAGAGCTCAAACAGCAATGGTGTTCAAGGAGCGTGAACCGGACTGGGGCTCTGAGTATGGAGAATCACAGCCCACAGATGAGCAGGTGTGAATTGCTGGGAATGGGAGTACAAAATGAGACACAGCAATATGGACAGCTTTTCTTAAGCTAACAAGAGAAATGATGAAAGTAAAAACTGGTGCCTTTGGTTTTATAAACAAATCATTAAGATGTAATGCAAAAATAGAGATACTTGAAAACAATAACACAACATTCAGAGAAACGGTTTGCACAGCTAATCAGGAAATCCTGTGTTGGGCTTTGGGCTGAAGGAGGAGTATTTGTTAAAAAATCCAACTCACTTGTTTTAAAATTATCCAAACTTAATCATTTGGGGAGAAACACAACATGCAAGTTCTGTATTTAATTTTATTTATTTATACATTTTCTCTCTTTTGTGTTGGTAGGAAAAAAAAAAGCTTAAGCAATAGAGAAGCCCATCAGGCTGAGTCCTGACAACTGGAGAGAAAAGAAAAATGAAGCCACGGTGATCAGTCCAGAGTAGTACTTGTAGGTTACGATGACAGGCCAGTTGCCTCAGTCAGGCCGGCTGAGCCAGCATGAACCAGGGTCAGTGGTTATTAATCACTTGTCAAAGTCTGCAGGGCTTTATCATCTAATTATAGTTATAAGTATGTTTATATCACACAAACATGTAGCAAAGTGGCAAAGGATGCAAGCCTTCACACAATCGGTGGTGACATTTGAAAAATCTACAGATAAGCGACAAATCATAAAGCAAACACTTCAGAAAACCATGCCATTCATTACTGTTTGGGCATTCGGGGATTATTTTCTCTACTGTTTATTTCCATAAACATTTAGAACCTACAAACTACAAACTCAATTTTGAAAAAAAAAAAACCACCTTCCCTCCTCCCCCTAATTTTCCAATGAGTTGTAAAAATAGCAAGTATAATCACCATTTGAAATGAAAGACTGGTTATCGACTCCATCCATATGAACAGACAACCAGAATGTAATCACAGCTTATTTTATAAAACCCATTTCTGAACAAAAATATCTCGAGCTGTTCTGAAGAATCTACATAAACATATAAATGGATGTGCCTAAGGGACAGCTCTAAACCCCACACACCAATAGATGGCATTTTTAAAGAAATGACTTAAGGCTGCAAACAGCATCCATTTTGCTCCATTTGGCAGCATGTAAGTTTACATGCTAGGAGACATTTCTCAACAGGAATGAACTGTGAAATTGTTTCCTCCTACCCAACACGCCTCTAAATTGTATTAGATTATGTTAGCCATTTCTGCACCTTCTCATAGAGGCTGTCAGTGCCCCACGAGGCAGTGTGGGTGGACACTGGAGGCAAGGGCCCTGGAATCTGAGACGCTGCTGAAATATCCGTCAGCATGTTACGCAAAAATTATATGAACAATTAGACCCAGGCCTAACAATGTGAAGGGAAATGGCTTTGTTGCAAATCTGGACACCGGGAGATATGATGAGGTAAACCATGTGGATTTCAATTCCTAGACTGTACACTTCTCGGGAAATGATTACCATTGTTTCCCACCTCCATCCAAAGTCAAGCAACACCCTGTGAGCACAAGTGGATTCTTTGACTCTGAGGAAAACAATCTATGAATATATGCTGTGTTTTAGCTATTGGCATCTTAGCATCAACTCTTCCAAACCTAAATTTGCCTGCTTTGTGAATTGCATGCTATCTTTAACTTTAATTGTAACCACATAAAACTAAGAAGGTAATTATATTGCAGAAAGAAAAATCTTCCCAGAGCAAAATGTAAATGAAAGACTTTGGGGATATTGGTTGTTCTGTGACATTAATTAAGCTAACTGAAAATTGACACTCTTAAATATATATCTATGTGTGTGGACATGAGTATGGGTACAAGTATGGGTAGGAGTATGAGTGTGGGTAAAATCTTAGTTCTCTGGAGTAGTTGTAGATACTTCACTGAAGCTAATGTGGCCACTTCCACTCCCACAGGGCACCAGCATGCTCTCTCGATAGACCTGCACGCACACGTCTTCATCCCCATCATGTCTGCGTTACTCTGATCATAATAACACTTAATTCAGGAAATCAAGAGACTACCTGCCTCTTATGTGTTCAGAGCCTCCGCAGGCAGAACTTTCAATCCAGAATTCAGGTTAGATGCTTGTTTATCCAAGGGGTAGACTTAAGAGACTTATCTTTTCATTTCTTATATATTTTTTCATATTCATTATCAGCATCTTTTAAATTTAAACTTAAATTTTAGAGTTCTGTGTTTTAGGGTCCAGGTGTGGGATACTATTTGTAAGAAATATAATAAATACAAATCTTAAAAGAATCATAGTTTTCAATTTTAAGTTAACTTACATGTATTACATGATTGAATTTATCCCATTTTTATATGATGATCTATGTTGACCTCATAACTTTATCATTGTCTTTATTTATGGTCCAATGAGGTCTTTCTGCCAATTCTTTCAAGCTGCTGGATTTATGGAGCCAAGAGCCAACCACATAATCTGCAAGTTTTCTGAACAGCTAAATAATAATTTTCTAGGAAAATGGGTAGATAACCTGCTGGCAAATGGGATTGACAGCATTTTATTTTTTGCTTTGGAATTTGGCTTTTTACTTTACTGTGTAAAAATGTAAATTAATTTTCCCTAAATGAATGAACATTTAATTGGCTAAATAAAATATGCTGTCTGGTTGGTGAATTTTCTTATATTCTATCTTTGGGAATCAAACATGAAAAGAGATATTTAAAGTTACATAGTATTACATCTAAATATTAACTAATCCAACATTATGAAGTATGTTTTCTCTGTAGGGCAGTGTTCCCTGTGATGGTGGAACTGGGTTTCATATGTAAAATCCATAATGAGTCTCATGAAAGTCAGAGAATCATGAAGCTGGAAGTGACCTGAGAGAACATGAAACTCAAATCCTTTCCTTTACACATGAGGGTGTTCATATTATTGGTGAGGTCTGGACAGGTTGAGAGGCTTGTCTGAGATCAAATACTGGGTTAGTAGCAGAATTAGGATGGGAATTTGGTCCTCTTTCTCTTTTTATCAAAACAAAGGCTCCACTTTCTAACATATCTGAACTATCACATTCGTTTGTTCAGATTACAAACCCTGACTTTGTTATAATTTGGACCAAAGCTGGATTTCCAGTTACCTTAAAAGTTTACTCATACACAGATAAAAAGAGCTTATGAGCTGAAAGATTGTAAGAGACATATTTACATGTCAAGAGACAACTGATTTTAAGAATGTTAAAACACGTTTTTATATACTCTGAAACTACAAACTCAATTTTGAACTCCTTATTATATCTATTTATGATAGTCGCAATTCTCCCTACTACAAAACATGAAAGAATGACCAGATCATGTATATAGACCAGGAACACTTAGAAGTGATTACTAATAAAGAACATTTGCTCTACTTCTGTTAATATTCTGGGCACCATTAAAAGTCCCATAAACTATGTAGGTGGTCTCCTGGCAGCCATGTTAGTTTTACATGGCTGGGTTGGCTGTTCATTGCTGACTGGACCAAAAGTGGATACTTGGCCCAAGCTAGGCCAATCACATGCTCTCCCCTGGAAAGTGGGAATCGGGATTCAGACATAGCTTGTCAGGCTCGGCATGTATTTTGAACTGTAATACATAAACTCAAGAGCTGTCAGACAGCCATATGTTGACTGGAAACAGAAAGCTGGTGCTTAGAGAGAAGAATGGAACAGACAGGAAGAAGCAAGCAGAGATGGAGTGAGGATACCGCCTGGCTGCCTCTCAGCATTCCGGTCCTGTTCCCTTCCTGAGGCCTGGCTGCCCTTGCGTTCCAGGGGACAGCCCTGTATTCTTTTTAATTTTTTGTTTTTATTTAAATGTAATTAACTAACATATAGTAAGTACATTAGTTTCAGATGTAGAGTTCAATAATTCATCAGTTGCGTGTAACAGTGCTCATCCCATCACATGCCCTCCTTAATGTCCATCACCCATTTACCCCATCCCCACACCCACCCTCCCTCCCAGCAACCCTCAGTTTGTTTCCTATAGTCAAGAGTCTCTCATGGTTTTTCTCCCTCTCCGATGACTTCCCATTCTGTTTTCCCTCCCTTCTTCTATGGTCCTCTGCCCTGTTTCTTATATTCCACATAGGAGTGAAACTGTATGATAATTATCTTTCTCTGATTGACTTATTTAGCTCAGCATAATACCCCCCAGTTCATCCACGTTGATGTAAATGGTTAAGTATTCATCCTTTCTGATGAGCCCTGTATTCTTATTTAACAAATCCTTCCTGTCTCTCTCTGTCTCTGTCTCTACTTTAACACTAGCTAAGTTGTTTTTTATATGTTCAACTATAATTCAGACACTGTAATAAATATCACACTCTAGGGGTGCCTGGGTGGCTCAGTTAGTTAAACGTCCAGCTTTGGCTCGTTCACGATCCTGGGGTTCTGGGGTCGAGCCCTGTGTGGGGCTCCCTGCTCAATGGGGAGCCTGCTTCTCTCTGCTCCTCCCCCTGCTCGTGCTCTCTCTGTCTCTCTCTGAAGTAAATAAATAAAATCTTAAAAAAAAAATGTCACACTCTAGAGCCAGAGCTACACTACTATCACTGGTGTTTTGGTCCATTTTATGGGACAACCCACAGGACAGGTGAGAGAGCTGGACAATGAGATGCATTACAACAACTAAGATCCTGCAGATGGAGCTCAAGATAGACTGATTTTTAATAAATTCCTAGTATTTAATAAATTGTAATAAAGTGATACTGATTTGTACTGATAAACAAATTTATTTTTTTAGAAAACCATATAATACTACATATATTTCAAAACACAAATTCCAGTTTGCTTGTCTTTAGTGAGCCTAAGATAATGAGATTTTTCTGTATTGACAAATGACTCATAATACCAATGACATTTTTGAAATAATGAAATAATTTTGGGATTAACTTTAGAGATTTTGAAAAAAGAGAATGGCCTTTGAACTGATACAAGCTATCTTGATAAATTTAAAGGGACCAGATAATACCAAAAAATTCATGCCTAAAATGTACTAAACATCACATACCGATTAAAATGAAATATCTATGCAAATAGAATAATATGGAATAAATTAACACTTAAAGAGAGCTTGCTGCGAGCCAGAAACTGTGCTATGAATTTTTCATGTATTCATTCGTATGATTATCCCCAAAGAGCAGAAGGTAGTTATTATGCCCGGATGACCCTGAGTTAACTGGCTTGCTCAAAGTCCTACAGCTTGTAAAAGGCAGAGGTGCCATTTAAACCTAGGTAGACTATTAACCACCATACCACAGTGGTCTAAATAAGAAAAGTAGACTGAACTAAGCCTTCTAAAGAAAAGAACTTTGGAAGCTCTTTTTTGTGACACTAAGAAAAATGCACAATCTTTTAAATAATTTCCAAAAAAAAAAAAAGATACTTAGCTTATTAGTGATTCTTACCGGGGGTTAGAAGGAGAAGGCGGATTCATTTCTTTCTGATAGTGACGACCCTGGTTGACAGGCTGTAAAAAAGACAAACCATTCGTGAGGTGCTAACCAGGGTAAAGCTCTTTACATACACTTTCCCAGGCACTATCATTGCTGTCATTTTTTCCTGAGGAACAATCTCAAGAAGGGGCTGTTTATTTCACTGAGGACCTACGGGCTGTTTGGGAGATACAGCAAATAACAAGGTGGTACACACAAGAAGAAGCAGGTTATTTTAATGGCCAGTCACTGCACAAGATAGCATCTATGGTGCAATTAAAGTTCATGTGTGGACCTTCCTCCTTGTGGAGTTTTTGCACCATTAACATTCATTGATCTTTCCAGCTACAGTAAAATAAAAGGTATCTCATGGAGCTAGTGCTGCACAGCAGGTATCAGCAGTAACTCAGAGACCCAGAGATAAGGATTATATATTTATATCTCCACGTCAGGAAGTTTGCAAGGATAACTTGCACTTTTGCTAATGGAATTACACATGTAAATCTCAGGTCAAAGTGGTCATTTCCCCAAGTGTATAATAAAACCTCAAGCATTAATCAGTGAATTGAAAAAAATGGTGCCAGTACCTAACAAAAATGTGAAATCTCAACTTTTCCCTCCGCGAGGAACATTTAAGTTACTATTTCAAAATACTGCTAAACAAATGTCCACAATAGCCAAACTGTGGAAAGAGCCAAGATGCCCATCGACAGATGAATGGATAAAGAAGATGTGGTGTATATATACAACGGAATATTATGCAGCCACCAAAAAAAAAAAAAGAAATCTTGCCATTTGCAAAGACGTGAACTGGAGAGTGTTATGCTGAGCGAAATAAGTCAGTCAGAGAAAGACATGTATCATATGATCTCACTGATATGAGGAATTCTTAAATCTCAGGAAACAAACTGAGGGTTGCTGGAGTGGTGGGGGGTGGGAGAGATGGGGTGTCTGGGTGATAGACATTGGGGAGGGTATGTGCTATGGTGAGAGCTGTGAATTGTGCAAGACTGTTGAATCACAGACCTGTACCTCTGAAACAAATAATACATTATATGTTAAAAAAGAAGAAGAAGAAGAAGATAGCAGGAGGGGAAGAATGAAGCGGGGGAAATCGGAGGGGTAGACGAACCATGAGAGACGATGGACTCTGAAAAACAAACTGAGGGTTCTAGAGGGGAGGGGGGTGGGAGGTTGGGTTAACCTGGTGATGGGTATTAAAGAGGGCACGTTCTGCGCGTAGCACTGGGTGTTATGCACAAACAATGAATCATGGAACACTACATCAAAAACTAATGATGTAATGTATGGGGATTAACATAATAAAAAAAATAAAATAAAACACCGCTAAACAACTACATCCCCAAATAAGCTTTAAACTCTTGCCTCCAATGGAATTTGATGTTTTTCCTTTGTTCTACAAAGGGAGAAAATTCCGTTATATCTGATACACATTCTCTTTTCGAACATCAGCTCGCAGGATTTTTCTTATGTGGTTAACAGCCATGTAATTCTAATAGGAAAATCATTTTTAACATTCTCATTTTATTACCAGTTGGAATTTGGTATACATTTTTGAATTGCACTTAAAGGATTTCCATTACTTCCTAACCCAACAGGGTTCGTGTTAAGCTTTTCGGACCCATAATGTGGTCCTACAGTGCTGACCCTGACGAGGGAAACAGTATGGCAATGGTGTCTATATACATATAGAGCACATGTCCCTTATTTTCCACATACTCCTTATTTCAATGGGTCCTAAAATATTAAAGATGTGGGTCATGGGAATTCTTTAGAGTAAACAGTCTTCCTCTAGAAATAATCTCTTGGATGTGTTCCTTTAATTTAAATCAAACACCCTGTCTGATAATCACAGTCACTTAGCCTGACTTTCTGTGATGCACCATGAATTTAAATGTTCTCAGATACTTTGGTAATTGAACCGGTATCAATGCCTCGCCATTTCAGTAATAAGAAACAACAGCTGGAGAACAGTGGAAAGAAAAACATGTCATAAGACATATTTGATCTCACTGGAGAAATAAGACTTCCAGCAATTTGCAAGTGAAATTTCGTTTTATGATTTAGGCTTTATTATTTCACAGCAAAAAAGGAATTAGTAAGCAAAGGGCCTAACGGCCTATATTCTAGAGAATCTCACACTGGTGCAGAAATACTCCCGATAATATGTTCATTGGTATTCGCCCAGTAGTTCAGCTGTACTCAGGCCTCCAGTGAATGGGCCTCCGCCGATTTGCTTCCAGAGGCATTTCCATAACTCTCTATGCATCACAGTTCTGGTATTCAGCAAATTTCCATTTTCTTAATTTTATACTATTAATTCTATTTACACCTGTTTCCAACCCCCTTATTCCAAATGACTTACTCCATCCTCTGGAGACTAGAAATGGCTACAGAATCCTGTCTTGTTTGTGACTCAGCTCTCAGACTACACAGACTGACCCTTTCCGCATTTGCTCATGTCTATATAAAACTGATCCAGTGATGCAAAATAGCAAAAAAGAACACAGTCAACAAAAAAGTCACATTTGTGGTGGTTTCTAAGTGTTAGAAAACAGCAACAAAAAATAACCAGTGGAAATGTTTCGAAATAGTAACAAGTGCTAACATGAGGGAACAGAAAAGTAAAGGAAAAAAATCCCGTTAAAATAGTTGTAGGGTAATGGACCTCAGTCTGAACACCCGATTCTTTAACTTCATTTTTAGTATATGTGCTGCCGAAGTGAGCACTCTTTAACTTCATTTTTAGTACTGAAAACTAGTTACCAAGTTGTTGCCCCCAAATATTTTATTCAACAACCCACTTCCATTTAAAGATGGCGTATCAGGGCAGAGCATTCTGGCTGCCGCACGTAGCTGCTGTCCACAGACTTACATGCCCCGACTGCTAGGGACTCAGCTGGGGAAGGATGCAAGTCTTGTTTCGGAGTGGGTATCATACAAAACTGGGTGGCCCCAATTCCCTTTCTTTGTACATGTCTCCTAATTTCATAATCAGACTCAGGGACAGGAGGGGATTATGGCAATGATGCAGCTAAAAAGCTCCTTCAAGGTATTTCAGTTCCCATAACTTTGCTTTGATGCTCTGAAAGGGCAGAGTTTTCACTTGGATGAGGTCTTTTTATATTCCTAGATCCAAATCAGAACGAAGAAGAATGTGCCTAATGGTTTCTGAAAGCTTTCTGAACATGGTGGGGTTGGGAGGAACATGATGGGATGTCTGAGGCCAGATGTCCCCATCCACAAACAGAACCAGATCTGTTTTGATACATATGCAGCAGTAAACCTATCTGTACTAATCCTAGGTAGGTAATATCCGACGAAAGCACCAGGTAAAAAAAAAAATTGTTTTTTGACTTTGGAATTCAGCCATATTCAGGGACTACCGTAAGAAGCAGCAAAAGAAGAACAACCAATACCTACAGATAACTATGACAATAATCATAGCACTGGCTGACATTTAATCAGCAAATACTCTGTGTTAAATCCTTGGTAGATATTATCTCATTTGTTCCTCACAGTAATTCTGTGAAACAGACAGGATTAACAACTGCATCTAACAGAAGAGGAAATTCAGACACTGGGTGCTAACCCAAGGTCACGCCAGCCAGGAAATAGTGTATCAGAGTTTGAACCCAGTTCACCACAGTTTATCCTCTTAACCATTAGGTTGTAGTGCTTAATCCAGCTCAGAGGTTCACCTACAGTGGTGAATACCAAAGTTTTTGAAAACACATATGATAAAACTCAGGTCAGTTTATGGCAGAAAAAAAAAAAAAAAAAAAAAGTGGTCTGAAATATTTATTTGAGATCTGTAAGATGGCCTCCTCACCATAAATTAAATTCATTTGATTTCAATCTTATGACATATCACTATATATTTAAAATTAAAGAAGATAAGTTTTGCCACATTGCTAAATGTGGGACAAACATAAGGTATACTAGATAATATTTTGAGGGGTGCCTGGGTGGCTCAGTCGTTAAGCGTCTGCCTTCGGCTCAGGTCATGATCCCAGGGTCCTGGGATCGAGCCCCGCATTGGGCTCCCTGCTCGACAGGCGGCCTGTTTCTCCCTCTCCCAGCCGCTCCCACTGCTTGTATTCTCCTGCTCCCTCTCTGCCAAATAAATAAATGAAATAAATAAATAAATAAAATCTTAAAAAAAAAAGATGATACTTCGAGGATGAGGAAAGTTTATTTCATGGGGTGACTTTCATAGTCACTAAACACAGAACAACTCACACATTTCAGTATTACATTGACTCTAATATCAGTTTTCATATATCATTTCTATAGTGGTATAAGAACATCTGCTCATCTGATTTATCTGCAGCTTAGCACAATCAACTACTTACCTTTTTAGTTCAGGAGAATTAAAAGAAAACTCATTACACCCAAAAAGAGCTGAGAAGTTAATGAATCTGTAGATCAGAACAAATTAAGACCTATTAACTGTAAAGAGCCTGAAATGCCAATATATTATATACTGGACACGTAGCAGCCAGCAATCATCACGTCAAACGCTGATACGCTGATGAGCAAAGAAATGGAACAGATCCTAGAAACTGAGGACCTTGTCCTTTTGGTGGTGCTGTTGCTATGCACCAGTGTCAGGAAAACGGAACTCCTGAAATTTGCCACTGAGCACAAGAAGCTTTGCTTTTCCATGATCAAGCTGCTAGAAATCTGGGGGTGAGGGAGAGAAGTGAAGGCTAAATAAAAGAACAGGAGATAAGATAATCCTGCCATGTTAAAAGGTAAAGACAATATTTTCATGGTGTTATGTAAAACCTAAGAAAATGGCAAAAATGTTACAAGGTTAATCAAGACCGTAAATAGCTTGTCTGAGAACATCACCATATGCTTGTAATTTTATTAAGCGCATTTTGCCTTGTTTTTCTCCAAATATTATGCTGTGCAATGTGCCATGTTGATGGATGCATGCAATGAACATTTTTTTTTTTAAACAAGCTGAGGAGACTTACATGCTTGATATTAGGTTATGGGAATTCTTGAAGGAATGATGGTTTTAGGTTTTCAGCTTACAAGACAGCGTGCACACGAGTCATGCTTTTCTTGAATCTCAGGTAGAGGCAGGACAGAGAAATAATGAAATATTGAAATAATAAAATAATGAAAGGGCTAATTTGTAAAGCTTTGAGGGGATAAGTCTGGATTTTAGTGGTTAAGCTCACATCAAAACAAGCACAACAGAACCTCTACCTCTCCTTACAGCCCTCAGTAGTCACAAAAAGGGGAAATATCATAGAAATCTTTTCTCATCACTCAAGTTGCCCTTTGAGGAGAGTAACTTTGGGGGAGCAGCAGGTAACAATGAGCTTACTCTGTTAGGCACTGGGCATGTGCATCCCCTGCACTCATTCAATTCTCACCATGCCGATACGAGGAAGGCCTTTTATGATTCCCATTTTATAGGCCATCGTGCCAGTAAATGGCAGAGCTGGGATTTGAGCTCAGGTTGGCTGAAGCAGAGTCTAGATTCTTTTGGGCATCGCAAAAAGCTGTTTCCATTAATAGCTACTCTTTTTCCTTAAAAAGAAACCACACACACACACACACACACACGACATGATTTTATGTTATTGTCAATCAAAAGCCCTCATCAAAATAAAATTCACTTAAGAATTCATTATAAGCAACTCCTAGCTCCCTTCCTAAGACTGCCTACAGCCGAGTTTTTGAATAAATCTCATGAGGGCTACTCCTAACAGAAACCCTCCAAAATTGATTACTTGTAGCCGGTTTCCACAGAAGTTGTAAAGTATTGTTTTAATTGAATTTGGTTCTAAGTTAGAAACTTTGAAAAATTTGTCTGTCAAAGGCCAATGGATTTCTCAGTAGGCTTGATTTATTTGGCAAGAGATGCCTACAAAAGCCAATTTGCTATGAGAAATATGGTTACATTTAATTACACTTTTAAATGACTAATTTATTATATCTAAACACCTTTTAAACAGTACATATTACTCTGAACCGTACAGATGCTGAGGAAAGCTGAGGAATCAGAGCTTGTAGTAAACACAATAGATTTCGCTAAAGACTCTTCACTTTACTCCACATGGGCTTTCTGGTTTCAGACTACAGCGTGTGTGAAGTCGTTCGGTAAAGATGCTAAATTGAATGTGACCTACTTAAATCTCTGTTTTAAACCATTGGTCATCAAGCCCTGTCCAGAGAGAGATTTTTCCTTTGTCTGTATATTTAATATCCATTTATCAAATCTTGAATGTAAAATATTATCTGCATCGTCCAGGGTTTATTTAAGCAAAGCAAAGCTGATGTTTATTTTGGAATTTTGATGAAAACTACCTTATTGTAGAGTAAAAAAGGATTCTTTTTAATGTTTCTGACTGATTCATTCAGTCGATGACTAATAACCAGAGACTGAGTGTGACCTCATGCCAGGCACTGTGCTCAGCATGGTACTGCCTTCAAGGAGCTCACAACCAGGCCTCGGGCACATCACTAACAATGGTTCCCTGATGTGGTAAATGCTAACATTGAGACTGAAGATAATGGGAACCCACAGAAGGAAGAAATAATTCTGTGCAGTGTGGTGGAGTGTAGGAGAGGGTTTCACAAAGCAGTGACGTTTGAGTTGGGCCTTGGAAAACCAGGGAGTGTTCTGGGTAGAGAAGAGGGATGGAGGGTCTCCCCAGGCAGAGGGAAGAGCATGATGAGCAACGACATGACTGACATGATCTGGACACAGGGCATGGCAGTGACGGGCATGCTGCATGGTGCAACTAGAGCATGGGGGCCTTCTGGGTGTATGCTGGCTAGGGGGGGATGGTGAGACAAGCAGAGAGTCATTTCAAGTTCTGTTCAAGGTGATGGAGAAACAAGGACGCTAAGAGGAGATTATCCTGTTCAAGGAGAGACTCCACCCTCACCTCCATACATTTATTCTGTCCCTTTTCAGAACTTGGAATTCCTTTCCCCCTCTTTCCACATGAGCTTGCACGCATTCTTGAACTCTGACTTAATTGTAGCCTTCTCTGTGAAAGTATCCTTGAAACCAAGAGTAGAATCAACTGCTTTCTCTGACGTGGGCCTCTCTTCTAAGAGCTATTATGAAACTCTTCATTCTGTCATCACTCAGTGCCCTGACTTACAGTGAGATGTTGACTCTCCGCCTCTCTCCAATATGGTGAACATCTCAAGGCCAGGTCAAGCTTTATTTTTATCCCCAGCATAGTTCACAGCCTATTGTACCGCTTAAAAACAAAAGCAAAAAAACAAGTATGTGGAATGAATTAATGTGAGACAGATAAGCTAGGTTGAGAATTTAACAGCACCCCAGCTGGTCTTAAGGGTTGCTTCAAGTTAACACACTCCTTACTTGCTGACCGAAGGCCCTTGATTTGTAACCAAACTAACTTAACTTTCTTTGAGATTTGCAGACCATCAGCCTTGAGGAGTGAAGGACCAGAACTTTTCCAGGCCACAGAGGCCAGCAAGTCTGTTGGAAGCTACCTCAGCTTTCAGATGAGTCCAGTAATTCTGTAGCAAGGTGCTGTTCTTTTTCAGGTCACACAGATGATTTTACTCACCTCCCTTTGTGTATCTGCAGACCTTGCCCTCCTTTGCAGGAAGAACACAGTCCTGCACATTGGGAAACAAGAGCTGGACCCCCTTGCACAAGCCCCGAGCACTGAGTTAACGTCTATCTTTGGCATCATCTAGTCTGCATGGAACCAAGATATGTCGCAGGCCACTGTACTCCCCTTGTTTATTAACTGCCTTAAACCCCTTTAAAAACCCCTGGGCCAGGCAGAACCCTCTGAGTTGGCCTGTGGACAAGAGTCTACCTTCTCCCCAGGTGGCTGGCCTCCTGAATAAAGCTCAAACTCCTTTCCAATCCAAACTCATCTGTTGAGTAACGATCTTTCAGGTGACAGGCAGCAAAATTTGGGTTCAGGAACAAGAATGTCATTGAGATATTCCTGGCTCTAGTGGCAGAAAGGAAGGTCTGTCTCTCACAATGAGGCCTGGAGAAGGGCTACAGCAGGCTTTGGAGCTATGTCTGGAGAGATCATCAGGTACAAGGTACAAGGATGTGTGCAGAGTGCATTCAGGAAGTTATAACTTGGACCGAAGCATGGAGTAAAAGGTGAGGAACAGTGAGAGATGAGCTGGGGGAGGGGAGCAGGTCTCACACCATGGGGGGCCCTGTATGCCAAACCAAAGAGCCAATGGGAACTAGGAAAGGCTTTATGCAGGGAAGAGGTAAGATTAGATCCGGGCTTTAGGAAGATCACTAGTGTGAATAATAATGACAATAATAATGACAAATAACCTTAATTTACTAAATTAATTACTTATTATGTCTCAGATATAGTGCCAAATGTTTTAAAAGGTCACGGCTTAGATTTGAACCTTGGCCATTTGACCTCAGAGCAGATGTTCCTCACCATCAGGTGCTTGGATGGGAGGTACAGAGGTACCAGGAGCCTACTGAGGGAACGTGGATGAAAAGTAAAGTGCCAAGGTTATGGTGTTAGGTAGGGAGGGGTAAAATCCTGAGGATTCTTAGGATTTGGAAATGAAGCAGTGGGAGAAGTAGAGATGTACTCCAAATTTCTGGTGGAGTGTCACTGTGGATGGCGGTGGCGCCACTGAGATACATGAAAAGCAGGGTACCATTGTGTTAAATAAAGTTATGAGTTCGTTCATTTCTTCTTTTTCACTCTCCCTGCACAACTTCTAAAGAGAAAGGCATGAGCTCTCAGAAAGACCACAATAGTTCTTGTAAATTGCTCTATTTAAACTCTATATGAGCAACAAGATGCAGAGTTCATTAAGAAATGCAATTTTCCATTTGGTGATAGTTCCAATATTGAAATAGACTGAATTTGATGCAGTAATAAACATATCTTATGAATACCAAAAGTGGGCTTTTCAATTATTTTCTCTGTCTAAAAAATAGACTGTTTTCAATTTCTCATTTGGTCAAACGGAGGGGTTATTAAGTTCATTACCATTGGTGTTATTTTTGGCTGTATACTTTTAGAGCAGAGTAGTTGTTGTGCATGAGGACTCCGGTCCTTGCCAGCACAGGACAGTGATGAGAACACAGTATCCAGGGCAACCAAGAGCTCAGCCTTTTCAGTCCATAAATAATCATTCCTCGGTTTGTCCTTTTTAATGTTGGTCTCCAAGCTACTTCACGACAGAATGAGTTCGTTCAGGAGGCCACTGTTCTCTTTCTTACTTTCCATTTAACTGACTGCTGAGGAATATTTTATAAGAAAGGCAATATTTCAATTCCATTGTAAATTGCATTGGCAAAAATCTGCAACTTACTCTTAATGTTCTTAGATCTGCTACAAGGATACTCTGAGTAACCAGCACACAGGGGTGTTCTTGTTGGATGGGTAGATACTCTTTGGCACCAAAGCTGCTGGAGGCCTTATGCATGTTTGATCATTTAGTTTAATGAAAACATAACTGAGGCAAGGGAAGCCTGGAGGGTGGGCAAAGTAGGGATAAAAAACACTCATGAAAACATCCTTCTTTCCCTACATTGCCTTAGAGTCAATCTGAATTCCTCCTCCATGAAGACGTGTATGTACTTTCCAGAGCAGAAATGTCACCATCTGCTGGATATCCACGGTACCCATTTGGCAAATTAAGTCACACACAGAAGTCACCCCATCATGGTGGTTAGGAGCTCAAACTCAGAGGAGTCATGCGAAGCTAAGTCTGAATCACTACACTCAAGAGTCTCAATTTTCTCATCTGGAATTGGGAACTCAACAGTGCTTACCACATAAGATAGCAGTAAGGACTGAGTTAGGTAACACATAGAAAGCCTAGTGCCAGAGCCTCCGAGATTGCTAACGTCTACAAAGATGCTGGAGACTTTGAAAAAAAAATTGTAAAATTAATAAATATTTAATTCGATTCTTAAAACATACATTATCTACTGTCAACTACACTTGAACTCAGGCTTTACCTAATTTTATATAAATATAAATAAATTTTATATTTCCCTTCAAAAATTATACAGTAAAAAAGTAATATTTACTGTTGGATGAAAGTGTATTTTAATATGTTTGATTTGGTGTTGAATGTGGCCTTATAGGTAAATATAAGTAAATTATAAGTAAATTTCCTTGGGTTCATGGAAGTCTTAAAATGTCTCTAAGTGTTTAAAGAAATAGCAGCTTTAAATACCGCTATTAAAATACTGATTTTACTATTCTGCCTTATGATTTTTTAAGCTGTATAGGACTGTTCTATCAGCGTTTCCACTTTGTCTTTCCAATTCAGCCATAAGATCCCCAAGGCCAGAAGTGGGGAAAATAGACTGAGCCAAAACACCGGGCTCTGCTCTGGGCTCCACCACTGACCAGGTGTGGAAGCTTGGGCCTAGGAGAGTTTGGTTTCTTCACCTGAAAGACAGGAAGACTTTGACCTGATCCAACTCCTCGGCTGGTCCATTGTGAGGATGATGGGCCATATTTAAAAGTGCTTTAACTGTATAAACATATGGGAAAAGATAAGCTGTTGAATCGTCTGCAGTGCCTATCACGGCCCTCAGATACTGGGAGCAGCAAACATCTTTTTTGTTCATTCATTTAACAAATACTGAGCCCTCTCTATGTGCCAGGCCTGTGCTAGGAGCTGCGGATACAGTGAAAGACCCAGAATTGACAGTAAAATGATTCCTTTTTGCTTTCAATGTATGTTCGTATATATCACCACATAATGAACATCCATTATCTGAAGGTAAGTAAGACAGCTTAAGAAAAGACCATGCCCTCAGACCTAAAACACTAATTCAGAATGGGCTCTGAATATTTCTTTCTTTTATTTTATTTGTAAGTAATCTCTACACCTAATGCGGGGCTTGAACTCAACCCCAAGATCAAGAGTTGCCTGCTCTACTGACTGAGCCAGCCAGGTGCTCCTGAATGGGCTCCGAATATTTCTCATGGGCAGCGTTCTCATGTTGGCCCTAGGTTTCCCAGGCAAGGCTGGGCTTTGTTGGAAAGAAGTTTGCTCCTCGTTAAGGCAGTACACAAAGACCCAGAGCCCTGGACTCACTGGTGGCAGGCAGGAGTTCCAGGTGGTCGTGTCGTCGCTGCTGGTACTAATGCTGACATTACAGTTGTCAACCTGGGATGCGCTCAGGCCATGGGGAGCCCCTGGGTCCTCCAGTTCTTCATTCTGTTGCCGCCGCAGGCTTGCCAGCATTTGCAACTCAGATTCACTCATCTGGCTGGGCTGATAGTTTCTCCAATCATATTCCTGAACAAGAGAGAAGAAAGGGACAGAGCAAAGGGTCACTGCCCGTTCTTAATTTATAGATCACCAACACATGCTACTGTACAGCCTTAACCCCTTTGGTGGCTCTCCACTGACCAAGGCCCAGATCCTTAACGTGCCCTTATACAACGCCTGCCCCCCGCCCTGCCTCACCTTGCCTTTTTGCTCCTGGCATATCAGCCACGCTCATTAAAGTCCTTGAGAGCATCAAGCTCGTGTCTGCCTTAGTGCTAGCCTGTGAGGCCCATGTGCTGGCTAACTCCTAGGCGCCCTTTAGGTCCCACATTGTGTCATCTCCCAGGGAAGCCTTTTCTGACAAGCACAAACTGGGGCGGCCCCTCCACTAAGTGTTCTCCTGGAATCAGAAGGTGTTCATTTCTAGCATTCATCAAAATTGCAATTACCTAATGGTTTTGGCATTTGCGGGTGGTCTACAAGCTCTACAAAGGCAAACACTGCCTTACATTCACTGTATTTCCCATGTCTGGTGCTTGACCAGTATTTGACTAAACAAAAATCCAAAAAGTTTTTTTAAAAAGAAAAATCACTTTCCATATAAAAGTCCAGTTTCAAGAATACTGATGAATTTCATCACTGTGAACATTATGACCAAATACATTCAACTTACAGTAGGTTGAGAATGACTAATGCTGATAAAAGCCATCAAATAAAATTTAATCTTAAAATGGGAACATGTAAGTTCTGAAAGCCAGAAAGACCTCACAGCTATAATAAACACTTACACTAATACGGATTTTGCTATACATGTAATCTGTCAGGCATTTCCCCCCCCCCCCCCCATGACTACTACTACAAATCTTTAGAGGCTAATGTAAATATTCTTTCAATGTACAGGGAAGAAATTGTTATATGGAATTTTCAAAACCTTTCCTTTCTCTGTGATCTAAACCAAGTTTGATAGCAAAGGTTAATTTCAACATCGCTGAAATGTTAGCATCACATTTGAGTACTGATTTATATCCAGGACTGCCATATAACTTAAAAACAATCTTGAAATTTTCTTATCCATCTGCAAACATTGGTTGTGCTCAAAAAGGTTTATTTCATGGAGTGCCTGGGTGGCTCAGTTGGTTAAGCCCTGCATCGGGCTCCACGCTGGGCATGGAACCTGCTTGGGATTCTCTCTCTCCCTCCCCACCCTACACCTCCCTCTCTAAAAAGATAAAAGGTTTGTTTCATGACACATTAGAATTTTTTAGATATTCAAATCTCTACACTTACTTTCTCGGAGGACCCTTTGAGACAGCTACTGCCTTCTCTTCTTTTCTGCCTCACAGGGATATAAAAAGTTAAGAAAATATAATTTAAAAAAAGTCTTGGTGTTCCTATGAACTTTTAAATAAAGCACTATCATTACCATAATTTTGGGATTATCAAAGCTTGTGATCTAATAATGTAACGTAGAGAATTTCTGGAAAGTTGCTGGTGGAAACTCATTTAAATTTTTACAACTCATGGCTCCAGCCGCCTGGCACCCTGAGAGACTATGCAATCCCTAATAGGAGATTTCATGAATATTTAATGTGTTTTGAGAGTTCCTGGGACAAAACAGATAGCATAAGAACAAAATTTGTATTTCAATGAAAGACACTAAAAAAAAAGAAAAATAGCAATAATTTGAATTCAGAAGAAATACTTGGGGGAGCAATAAACACAAGAAAAGATACTTGACATCACTGTCATTAGAGAAATATAAATCATCACCACAGTGAAATCCCACTCACGACCACTAGGACTGTTATTATACAAAAGTTTGATAGCAACAAACGTTGGTGAGGATGTAAAGAAATTGGAATCCTCACACACTGCCGGTGAAAATGTAAAATGGTGCCATCACTTTGGAAAACAGTTTGGTGGTTCCTCAAAATGTTAAACATCTGCCATGTGGCCCTGCAACTTGCTCCTAGGTATATATCCAAGAGAACTGAAAACATATGTTCATACAAAAACTTGAACACCAATGTTCACAGCAGCACCATTCATAACAGTCAGAAGGTGGAAACAACCAAATGTCCATCAACTGATGGACAGATTCTTGTTTAACCACACAATGGAACGTAATTTGCCCATGAAGAGTCACAAAGTACTGATACACGCGCTACAACATGGATGAACCTTGAAAATATTATGCTAAGTGAAAGAAGTCAGAGACAAAAGGTCACAGACTGTATGATCCCACTTATATGAAATGTCCAGGATGTGCAAATCCATAGAGACAGAAAGCAGATTGGTGGTTGCCCAGGACAAAGAGAGCAGGAATGGGTGTGTAGTTTCTTTGGGAGGTGATGCATATGTTCTGAAATTAAGTTGCTGCAGAATTTCGTGGATATACTGAAAACTGAACTGTACTCTTTAAAAAGCTGATTTCTATGGTATATGAGTTATAGCTCCATAAAAACAAGGTAGTCATCAGATGTGAAAACAAGACTAGCAGCCTGACTTCAGGCCCAGCGGTAAACAGTGACTTGCTGGCCTTCGCTTCAGTTTTTCTGCCAAGAAATGGAATGAAGTGTTCCATTGTGTCACCTGGGCATGTCATTTGGCTTGTTGTTGCCAACACACCTTTACAGTGAGAAAGGAAATTTTATTTTCATTTTCACAATTTTTCTTGAGAAAGCTTTAAGATGTGCTAAGTATGATTAATTCATCCATTCATTTTATGTATTTAATCTACAAACCTGTACTGTGCCTCAGGTCCAACCCTAGGTGTTAGGACAGAAAACAAGAGAGAATGGGAAGCGGTTAAGCCAGACAGATCTAGGTCTGGGCCCTTGTCCCACTGGTTACCAGCTGGATGTGACTGGGCAAATTAACCTCTCCGTGCCTCAGTTTCTTCATCTGTAAAATGGAACTATAGTATATACCTCACTTGATTTTCAATGGGCTAAATGAAATAATGCATGTAAAATACTTAGCATAGTACCTGACAAACAGCTATATGAAGGGTCTCCAAACTTATGATGTGCACCTTTATGAAAAAATGTTTGTGTATGTACCTTCTAATATATGTTTGTTTATAAATGAAACACATGGGTGCCTGGGTGGCTCAGCTGGTTAAGTGTCTGCCTTCGGCTCAGGACATGATCCCAGCGTCCTGGGATTGAGCCCCATGTCAGGCTCCCTGCTCAGCGGGGAGCCTGCTTCTCCCTCTCCCACTATTGTTCCCCCTGCCTGTGCTTTCTCGCTCTCTGTCAAATAAATAAATAAAATCTTTAAAAATAAATAAAAATAAACAAAACACATGTATAGCTATATTAAACTAGTATGCATAGTATAAAACATACAGAAAAATAGAAATTAAAACGGTTGAGCTTAAAAAAATGGGAATAGTTTCAATATTTTCTTCAAGCCCAGTGGATGGTTTTTGGTGCACACCTCCTTGGGTGAGTACATCCTTCTTAGGAGGACCGCTGAGTTGGCCATCAATACATGTGCTCCCTGTTATTATTGTTCTTTCTTCTCATTTTCTCTGTTCTCCCCTCCCCCAGTCTCTCATCTATTCTGTACTATGTCAGGAGCTGGGAGTATAAAGAAAATAAGACACCCCGCCCTGTCCTCATGGAGCTCACAGTCAAGAAAGGGAGACATAACAGGCATTATAAGTCAGAGTGTTATATGTACCCAGATCAACACTACAATACAGATATGTCTAAGATGCTTGAGGAATGCAGCTTGGCAGTGACTAACTGCCCCGCAGATTTGGAAGACGCCTCGCAGGAGTCCAAGGTGGCATTGATGGTAATTAAACTTGTTAACAAAGGGAATGAGTGGTCTTCAGAGGGAGTGAAGTCTCTCCACCACTGGAAGTACTGAAGCAGAGGCTGGGGAAATGGCGCCTGCCGGGAATACTGCAGTCATCTGCAGTGTTGAAAATGCACCGATCAGTTCATTCACTAGTAAGTATCTACAAATACTTACTGAGACCCTATTATGGGCCAGGAACTGTTGATGATCAATCTGCTCAGAACTCTGAATTTCCATGAATTTATTTCCTACAACAGTAAAATGTATTCTGACAACACGTTGGAAGAGCAGGCGAAAATGAGCAGAGAGAAAGAAGTGACTTTTTCCAGGGTCATGGATGGAGCAACTGGTGGCAGAGACAGGTAATTAACTTAGTCCCCCGATACAGTCTTGATTCGTAATCTCTTAAGCCATTTCAAAATCACCGGAAAGGCTAAATCATTTAAATTATATATTTTTCAAAAGAAGGCTTGCAAGAAAGTCTTCACATTAAAGGGGACTCCAGCACAAGATGGCATCTAACTAAATTATACAACTTGTGAGAGACAAGTGTCCTATCTAATTCTGTCTCCAAAAGGTTCAAAATGTTACGTATAACCCAATTTTGTCTCAAAATATCCTTGTAGGAAAGAAGGGAGACATTATCAGTCGGATTTGTTTTAGGAAGGAGGTAATGGGCTCTAGGCTATACAATTCAGCTGTGCTCAGATTCCCAAGCAAGTTCTTCCCTCATGAAACCAGTCGAACCACTCACCTTCTTTTGATCTTCAGACATTTTTAGAAGCCTAACACAGTGAAGTCAGAGAGACAAGTGAGATGTGGCCCCTGCTTTCACAGGCCTTACAATCTAGTAGGACAATCAAGAGCTAGAAAGAAATGAGCAGGGGTGCCGGGTGGCTCAGTCCTTAAGCGTCTGCCTTTGGCTCAGGTCATGATCCCAGGGTCCTGGGATCGAGCCCCGCATCGGGCTCCCTGCTCCGCGGGAAGCCTGCTTCTCCCCCTCCCCCTCCCCTTGCTTGTGTTCCCTCTCTCACTGTGTCTCTGTCAAATAACTAAATAAAATCTTAAAAAAAAAAAAAAAAAGAAATGAGCATAAAATAAGGCAGCATAAGGGGTACCTGGGTGGCTCAGTTGGTTATGTGTCTGACTCTTGATCTCAGGGTTGTGAGTTCAAGCCTTGTGTTGGGCTCCACACTGGGCATGAAGCCTACTTAAAAAAAAAAATGTAGCATATAACTGGGTATAGTACTAGTTCATCACACAGAGTCTTGATGATGATTAAAAGGAAAACGGGTAATTCCAGCAAGATGATAAAACACAACAAACAAAAGTAACCTTACAACTTGATGCTCTTTGCCTAATTTCTCTTCTCAAGATATTAAGGCAGAATAGCTTAATCCATCAAACATGTGCCTATAGAATGTTGTGAGCCTCAGATAAGAACTGGGTTTACTGAACTGTTCTAAGTTCTAAGGCTAAGTTCACAATGGTGGTGTAGAGCCAAAATGAGACACGGCCATGGGTTAATAAGATCAGGTGAAGAAACTCATTCCATTCTATATGGATAGGAGAGTAATAAAACTGGGAGAAAACTGGGCTGTTATTCTCATTCTAGAACCTATAAAGTCTCTGAAACTCTCTTTCTGAATCAGCTCTGCATTGTGACAGGGCCTGACACCAGAGCATAGGGGACACCATGTAAAAAAAAACTCTAAATAAAGGTCTACTGAACTATCCCTGACTCTTTGTTTTCTTTTAAGTTACACCAAGACACAGAAACTGCTACTACAAAGGGGATGGTGGCTGTTAGAACAGAACAAAATGTAAAAGGCATGTAAGGAAAGGGAGATGGACCAAATAGTCTGGCATTTCAGAAAAGAGAGAGGTCACCTCTTGTAGGATCAGTCAAGCTTCATGGAGGAGATGGGTCTCTATGCTGGACCTCGAAGGATAAGAAGGGTGATATGGCAGCATATTCTAACCATCAGGCAGAACAACATGGGACAAGCTGGAAGTACAGAGCTTACATTCATAGAAAGCATTAAGTAAACTAGAAATACTTATACATACTGTTTCAGAAATGAAATCAGCAACAGAGTTCCGAAATAACAAGGATGGAAATACTTAGGATTTAGAATTTATTTATTTATTTGAGAGAGAGAGAGAGAACACAGAGGGAGAGTGAGAGAGAGAAGCAGACTCCCTGCTGGCAGAGAGCCCGATGCGGGGCTCGATCCCAGGACCCTGAGATCATGCCCTGAGCCGAAGGCAGATGCTTAACCGACTGAGCCACCCAGGTGCCCCGGGAATACCTAGGAAGCAATCTAAACCTTTTAAACCCAAATGGCTTCCACTTCCCTGGCCAAGTCTTATTAAAAGTCTACGATTCTATCAAAAGATATATTCTTATTGGATCATATGATATCTCTATTTTTTATTTTTTGAGGAATCTCCATACTGTTTTCTACCCAAAGAAAACAAAAACATTAATTTGAAAAGACATATGCACTCCTATGGTTATTGCAGTATTATTTACAATAGCAAAAATATGGAAGCAGCCCAAGTGTCCATTGACAGACAAATGGATAAAAATGTGGTGCACACACACACACACACACAGAGGAATATTAGCCATAAAAAAGAATGAAATCTTGCCATTTGCAACAACATGGATGGATCTAGAGGGTATCATGCTAAGTGAGATATGTCAGAGAAAGACAAATACCATATGATTTCACTTATATGTGGAATCTGAAAAAGAAAACAAACAAACAAACAAACAGACTCTTAAGTAGGGAGAATAAACTGGTGGTTGCCAGAAGGGAGATTGATGGGGGGATGGGTGAAATAGGTGAAGGGGATTAAGAGGTATGAACTACCAGTCATAAAATAAGTAAGTCATGGAGATGAAAAGTGCAGCATCGTAAATTTGGTCAATAATAATACTATTGTATGATGACAGATGGTGACTATGTTTACCATGGTGAACATTGAGTAATGTACAAAATTGCCAAATCTCTATTATACACCTGAAACTAATACATTGTATGCCAACCATACTTCAATAATGAATTTAAAAAAAAGAAATAAAAAAGACATATTCTTAGTAACTCCCATCTGCAGAGTGGATAAATAAGTGGTGTGACAGTCGCATGGTAGCACACTTTACAGCAGTGAAATAAGAGATATATTGAATCTCATAAAAGAAATGCTAAGTGAGAGAAACCAGGCACAAGAGGGTATATATGGGTAAAACTAGTCTTGGGGGTTTTGGCGGAAGTTGTGAAGGGATAGTGGCAGGAAGGGATACTGACAGGCAGGGAGCACAATGGGGCTCCTGGGGCACTGGCATTGTTCTCTTTCTTGATCTGAATAATGGTCACATGGATTTGTTCAGTTGGTGAAAATTCATCAAAGTGTATGTTTGTGAGATGTGTACTTCTCCATGACCAAAAGTGGCAAAGAAGTCTAAGACTCAAAAAAAATTTCCTAGGAGGTAACAGTTGTTAATCACTGACACCTTACTCCGGACCCTCTTAGTAGGGGCAAAAAAGGCATTTTGTAAATGCTGGGGAGTCAGTATCACTGCTAGTTTCAAATTTGTATTATTAAGAATTTTGAAGCTGTAATTAGAAAGTTTTGGAAGTTTTTCTGAACTTCAACATCATAGCAAGAAAAGTAGAAGTCTATTTTCCAAAGCTAATTTTAAACCTCAACTGGCATTTTAATATGAAGATTAATCTCCTCTCTATTGCTATTTGCAGACAGTAAAAGTATTGCTACACTGACATTTTAAATACGAGCTGATGGTAAATTAGCGTTCCAGGGCATCTCTTCACCAACTAGCACCCCTTGAAGACTTGTTTCAAATTCCTGAGCACGTATCCCACAAAAGAGTTGTCCCTGATTCACTGGGGACGCAGGCCCAAGGAAGAGAAGAATGAAGAGAAGACAGAAATCTCAGGCATGAGCCTCAAGTGACACACGCTTGAGCAAATAAGTCATTCCCAATGTATGGTAGCTTTCAGCATACCTCTTCACCATGCAAAGAGGTAAATCGAAATTTAAAGACCAAGCCACAGTACAACTTGAAAAACTTTGCTGCACTAAAGGGATGCTATGTCAACTTAACACAGCAGAAATCAGGAGGCAGGCTGTTAGAAAGACAGAACTGGTCAGAATATAGATCGTGTTTTATGTCAATGGCGTTCATATTGACCAAGGCTTAACCAGACGCAATGCTACCTCTGAGATGTCTGTCACAAACATTTTGGCTTGTAACCTGGAGACACTTCACAACCCCTGACTCAATTCACACTTCATCATCTCTGCATACTAACCCCTTAAGAATGTCTCAGGTAGAGAATTCTAGTTTAAACCCGATAGTGGCAAAAGTCCTTACAAAGGGGTAGCTTTCTACCTCATAGACGTGGTGCTCTCTTTTTTGGAGGGGAGGAGCACTAAAGTATTTTTTTAAAAAAGATCCTAATATCGATGTGCTATATTTGTATAGAACACCCTTTTCATCCATGACTTCTACACAATATACTTCCGTACATTTTGTCTCGGTAGTCAGCCTGCTAATTTTCAGAAAGAATTCTCCGACAACCACAGCTGAACTCTTAATTAACTTTAAAGTGAGTTGATAAACAATTTGTAATTTCCCAGCACCTATCTAGTGGTGGGTACTTCTTGAGTTTAACAATCAACTATAGACTAGAAGGAATCTAGTAACACCAAATGGAACAGGTTTTATATTATATTCAAGGATATGCCATCTATAAGACGACTGTAGCCTTGTACATGGGGTAAGCACAGTAGTCATTCAATACATGGTAGTTTAAAATATTAGTTAAAGAACCAGGAGGAAAACAATTACTGTGCCTGCCTACAGAAATGAAAATATCAGAGGTAAGCCAACTGATGTTTCTGGAGTGGGAAGATGATAACTTTAAGTTCAGATTGTTTTAAAATGTAAAACATTTTGGTTGTAATACAGTAATGATAGATATACCAACAACTGTGCATGCTTTTCCATATTAAAATACTGTGTAGTGTGGCGCCTGGGTGGCTCAGTTAAGCGTCTGCCTTCGGCTCAGGTCATGGTCCCTGGGTCCTGGGATCGAGCCCTGCATCGGGCTCCCTGCTCCACAGGGATTCTGCTTCTCCCTCTCCTTCTGCTCCACCCCCCACCCAGAGCACGTGCTCTCTCTCTCTCTCAAATAAATTAAAAAAAAAAATACTGCGAAGCTAAAAGTGGCAGTGGCAGTTAAATTGCCACATGATCGCAGAATTTTTTTTGAGAGAGAGCACGAGTGCGCAAGAGTGGGTTGGGGGTGGAGGGATGAGAGATGGGAGGGGCAAAGGGAGAAGGAGAGAGAGAGAATCCCAAGCAGGCTCCACACTGGGGCTTGATCTCGTGACGCGGAGATCATGACCTGAGTTGCAGTCAAGAGTCGGATGCCTAACTGACTGAGCCACCCAGGTGTCCCAATCACAGAACTTTTTTAGTGACCTTTAATTGGGGATGGTGGTCCAGGGTAGTGGAAGGTGAACCAGCTTTTCTGGCCAAAACTCTTGGGTTTGACAGTTACTAGATGTGAACTAGCTAAAGTCTCTCTGCTTCCTGGTCTGTCAAACAGAAATAAGGTCTCTTGTGAGGGCTGGAGATAGAGACTGGACAGAAAGAGTGGGGTACCTTGTAGAGGGCTTGGCATATGGCAAGTGGCCTAAATCCTTAAATTCACAAACAAGTTTCTTGAATCAAAGACCTTGATCTCAATGGGTCAGGAAATACTGTCACCCTAGGGCCTCTTCCATAAAATAGGAAAATGGCAAGTATGACTTGCTCCTTTAAAATTAGGAAAGCCAAGACATCAAAGAAGATGGATTTCTTCAATAAACATTTGACTAGTAGGATATTAACCTTAGCATTACAATATTGGTGAACTGACAGTAAAAAGTTATAGTGTGTTAGCTAAACAACTAATGTGTTTTCATTGATTCATACTTCTGATAGTCTCTTAGTTTTTGTCAAGTCTTTTTACCTACAATTTCGGAAATTTCTGAGAATCTGAAACTGCTCCTTTTTATTAGAGTAACTGGCACATTGTTTGGAGATATGAAAATGTCCTAATGACTTTTGCAGTTCCGTATCATCACCCAAAATTTGGAGCATAATTCCATTTTTAATTATTTTAAGATATTTCTACTCTGGACTATTTTGCCTTGGTCAACAACTAAATTAGACACTAGATGCAAAGAGTTTGTTTACTCAAAGGAAACTACTCTGTAGCATCAGCAAAAATTTGGACTGAAAAAAAAAACATTCAAAAGTAAGAGGGCTAGGAGCCAATTCCACCCAGAAAATTTCTATGCTTAATGCAAATCCTTTTACTGGTAGCACCAATGTTATTTAATCACCAAATTCTGTAGCTTCAGTGATATCCCCAGCAGGGCATTCACAGATAAAACTGAGATAATGACTCTGTTGTTTTTTTCAGAGGCAAGGGAAGAGTATAGTTTTGACAAAACATGAAATCACAAACTCTTCTTCAGAGACCACTGATTGGTAGGAGCGTCCAATGTAATAAGTGACACATTCTTACCATGGTTAACACTATGGTTTATAAACTGCTACTAGTCCTGTCCACGTTTAATTCACCCCATCAGCCATGAAGCTGCAGATCTGTAATTTAGCTCTGGGAATAAGGCAGGCACACAGAGGGTGCTCTCTGGGGGAATGACTGGAGACATACCAGGTCCTGCTTCTAAATATTATTCTCTCTTCAGTGAACACTGAGAAAATACCAGCACATTACCTGGCAGAAGTGACCCATTAATTCACTCTTATGTTAGCACTTGATTCAACTCTTAACAGAGGACAAGAAACGCACATAGCTATCCCCTATTGAGCAGTACCAATAATTAGTTTCTGGAGTTTTATTGAATTTGAAAAAGTTTGCTTTAGAATGCTAGGCACACTGGTTTACAGTTCTAACTACTCACACATGGGTAGAAGAAAATATCTGGTTGAATTATGGGCTAAGTGCTCTACATGGACTATCTCATTTAATATTCATTAAGACCCTATGGAATAAGTATTATTATTTTCTTCGAGTTGATAGATGAGGTAACTGAGGTTCAAAGAAGTTAAGAAATGTGTCTAAGGTCACATAAGTAAAAAGAAGCAAAGCCAGAATGAAAATCCAGGTCTGCCTGATTTGAGCTGGTGCTCTGAGCCATGGTGTCCACTGCTTTTGACTGCTCGGAAGAATGAAAATGTAGATAGACATAACGTAGGGCCCTCTTTGGGGAAGGTTCTGAGGGTGGCAAAGGTGAAGGCTGTACGTCTATCAGGTGGCCCAGGAAAGCATGAGGATAGTGGGGCCAGGATGATCGACATACGTACAGCACACAGGGTAACCTGACCCCCAAACAGGTGTTTTGCAACAATGAAATATTGTTGTAACTGAAGGAAGTCAGGGGTCAGACAGACATTTATGATGTCTTTAAACAATGGGGTATTGTTGGAAAGACAGCTGCCAATAGCATACTTGAGTGGCAAATTCAAAGAGAGACAGATGGCTTCCCTTTGAACACAGAGTATTATATACTCTAGAAAATGCAGAACTTTATGTAATGGAACAATGCCTTTAAAACTCTAAAATAATTTACAAATTCATTTTCCTCTAAGTTTGTAGAGTACAAATTGCATAGACTAGTAAACCTCTATTTCAAAAAAATATGGGCTCAAGTTCATCAGAGAGGCCGTCAAACTAATCCTTTTTCATTATCCAAAGGAAAAGGCTTGACAATTAAAAAAAATTATACCATGGCTTAAAACACTTTTAAAAGTGTCCTTCCATAATTCAGTTTTGAGTTTTCAAAAATGAAAATGTGAAAATTAAACTCAAAAGTTATATGGGATTCATTTTATAATTTTTTTCTTATAAAAACTTATGTCTTGTTTTTCCTAGAATACCTGAAACTGTAATTGGTAGCGTATTTTGTTTTTCTTATGAAAATAACCATTCTTCAATAAGCTCAAACTTTTTCTGGAACCACAATATGTCTTTTTTGTTTGTTTGTTTGTTTAAAGATGCACATAATAACATTTACAGGTTTAAAATGATTCATTCAGAACTGTTTGAATGCAGTTATACATGTGGAAAAGTTTAATTACCAGATATCTACATGGTTATGATATTACCCAGAGGGCTGTACTTGTTTCTTAATTAAAAATATTTGAACTTAATAATAGGGAACTCTATTTAAAAATGAATAAAACATTGCAAGGAAGAAGTTTACCCAGTAGTTAGCAAGTCAATTTCAGTAAGTGTTCCTTAGAATTACTAGTACTCTGGCATATCAGGGGATTAGGAGAACAGTTCTCCTGCATCTTCTTTTGTAAGAGCCTTTAATTGCCCCTTGTCATAAAGTCGCCTCATGTCGGCACTTTGCGAGAGCAGATTTCCTTTTCAAGATTTATTTATGTATGTGTGTGAGAGAGAGAGAGGGAGCGTGTGATCATGGGTGGGGGGTGGAGGGTCAGAGGGAGAGGGAGAGAGAGAGTTTGCTTCAGGGCTCCATCTCACAACTCTGTGATCATGACTTCAGCCAAAATCAAGAGTCAAACACTTCACCAACTGAGCCACCAGGCGTCCCATGTGAGAGCAGATTTTCAATGGGGTGTCCACTTACAATTCAATTCCTGATTGCAGTACCTTGATGGCTGAGTGGGTGGCTCAGGTCTGCTCAGTCTCCCAGAGCCCAGCGTATTACATGACCATCCTCCCTATTGCTCAGGTCCCAGGCCTGAGAGTCATCCTTGATTCTGCCTGTTTCCTCTTCCCTATATCCTGTCAATTCTAGCTCCTAGTTATTCTGGGAATCTGCCACTTTTCTTCACCTCCACTCTGATTTATCAGAGTGATGCCTCAGTTTCTTTCTTTGTTTCTATTCCTGCCCCGTTGCACCCATCCTTGACACAGCAGGAGGGAAGTTTTTGAATGTAAATGTTATTGCCTTGCTTCAAACCCTACAAAGACTTGCCATTGCATGTGGAATAAAGGCCACCTTCCTCACTGTGGCCATCCTGATCTTACGTGATCTGGGCCCTGTGTACCGCTCTGACCTCATCCTCCACTACTTTCCCCTTGCCCGTATGCCCCAGCTATGTGGGCCTCTGCTAATCCCCAAAGATGCCCATTTCAGAAGCTTTGTACCTCCTGTTCCTGACACCTGAAACAGTATTCCCAGGTTCTTTGCATGGCGGGCTCCATCTTAAATTTCAGATCTCAGCTCAAATGTCACCTACTCAGTCAGAGAACATCTAAAGTACTCACCATTCTGGCCAACACTGTTCTCTGTTACATCTCCTTGTATTTGTCTTCCCACACTCTTATCATAGCTTATCATCACTTTATAGTGTTTGCTTGTACATCTTTATTGTCTGTATTTCCTAACAGATATAAGCCCCCTCAAGGTACAGGCCTCATCTGTTTTGGTTGGTGTATCTCTAGCACCCGGGGGGACATCTGGCTTGACAGGTACTCAGCACAAGAGAAGATGCTGTCAGTCCAGAAGTAGAACCAGAACAGCCGTAACTCATCACCTAGAAGTCCTTTTTAATTTTATTTTATTATTTTATTTTAATTAATTAATTAAATTTTTTTAGAGAGGGAAAGTGGGGGGAGAAGCAGAGAGAGAATCTTAAGCAGGCTCCATGCCTAGCATGGAGCCCAACACAGGGCTCCATCTCACAACCCTGAGATCACGACCTGAGCCACAATCGAGTCAGACGCTTAACTGACTGAGCATGCAGGCGCCCCTAGAAGTCCTTTATTTTAGAAATCCAGCTTAGGTGGTAGAAACCCCCATACATGTGACTGTTCTACATATGTGGACCATAATGTTAGCTAGCAGAGGTAATTTCATACCTGTATTCATATAATATTAGATGGACTTCCAATCCTAGAATAATTGTTAAAATTTTCCTCTTGCATCTAGTACATTTCCCATGCATCATACCAGTAGAATCCTTCCAGGCCTAACTGAGCTCATCATGTCTGCATTAGAATTCACTACTGGGCCACAGTAGTTGAAGTATTAAATCTTAAATATCTTGAAAGAAAGAAAAATTTTTCATTCAGAAGAAATCCATTTGCGGGGGCAATTAGGCAAGAAAAAGAAATAAAGACATCCAGATTGGAAAGGAAGTAGAACTATCTGTATTTGTAATGACATGATTTTGTATATAGAAAATCCTAAGGAATTCACAAAAACACTATTAGAACTAATTAATATTCAGCAAGGTTGCAAGATATAAGATCAATATAAAAATAAATTGCATTTCTATCAACACTAGAAATGAACAAATAAAAAATAAAATTAAGAACAATTCTATTCACAATAGCATCAAAAAATATACTTAGGAATAACTTTAACAAAAGAAGTGCAAGACTTGTACGCTGAAAATCATAAAACATTGCCAAAAGAAATGAAAGACACAAATAAATGGAAAGATATCCATGGATTGGAAGGCTTAATATTATTAAGATGTTAAGATATATCCCCCAAATTGTTTTATAGATGTAATGCAATCTCAGCTGCCCTTTTTGCAGAAACTGACAAGTTGATCTGCAAATTCCTATGGAAATGCAAAAACAATCCAGAAAAGGAAGAACAAAGTTGAAGGAGTCACACTACCTGATTTCAAAGCCTACTATGAAACTATAGTAATCAAGACAGTGTGATACTGCGTAAGGATAGACATATAGATAGAACAGAACTGGGAAGTCAGAAATAAACTTTTACATGTATGGTCAACTGATTTCTAAAGAAGGTGACAAGACAGTTCATTGGGAAAAAATACTCTTTCAACCAATAGTGCTGGTGCAAGTGAATATCCACATGCAAAAAAAATGCAGTTGAACCCCTGCTTCCCACTAGAGACAGAAATTAGCTAGAAATGGATTATAGGACAAAATTTAAGAGTTAAACTATAAAATTCTTAGAAGAAAACAGGAATAAATCTCTGTGACCTTGGATTAGGCAATAGCTCTTAGCTATGACACCAAAAGCATAAGCAACAGAAGAAAAACATAGATACATTGGACTTCAGAAAATGAAAAACTTCCATGCTTCAAAAGATAGCCCCAAGAAATGAAAAGACAATTTACAGAATGGGAGAACATATTTGCATATCATGTATCTGACAAGGAACTTGTATCCAAACTCTTACAACCGGACAATAAAAAGACAAATAATCCAATGAAAAAATAGGCCAAAGATTTGAATAGACACTTCTCCAAAGGAGATATGCAGATGGGTTAATAAGGGTATGAAAAGATGCTCAACATCTTTAGTCATTAGGGAAATGCAAACCAAAACTACAATGAGATACCACCTCACACACACTAGGATGGTTTAAATGAAAAAGACAGACAATAACAAGTGTTGACTAAGATGTGGAGAAACCCCCTCAACTTGTCTTGCCCGTGGGAATGTAATATGGTGCGGCTGCTTTGGACAACAGTTTGGCAGTTCCTCAAAAGTTAAATATCAAGTTCCATATGACCCAGCAATTCCACTCCTAGGTATGTACCCAAGAGACATGAAAACATATGTCCACACAAAAATGTGCATATGAATGTTCATAGCACCATCTTTCATAATAGCCCAAAAGTGGAAACAACGAACTATCAACTGATAGATGAATAAACAAATATGGCATATCCATATAATGGATTACTATTCAGGCATAAAAAGAAATGAAATGCTACAACATGGATGGAACTTGAAAACATTATGCTAAATGAAAGAAATGAGACACAAAAGGCCACATACTGTCTGATTTCATTTATATGAACTGTTTAGCATAGGCAAATCCATAGCGATAGAAAGTTGATTAGTGGCTTCTGGGAGTTTGGGGGAAGCAATGAATGAGGAATGACTATTAATGGGGGTGATAAAAATGATCTAAGATGAGTAGTGATGGTTGCACACCTCCATGAGTGTACTAAAAAAAGCTGAATTCTGTATTGTGTGAATTAAATATTAGTAAATTATTAAAAGTCACTGCCATGGGTTTCTGGGATCTGGGGGAAAAAATCCCTCTGTGGAGTTAGCAAGCACACAGCACTCTTTTGAGGAAACTTGTTTCAGATTCTTAGCTGCAGTTATTAAATGGAGAGAATGTCAAGTATTAGCACCCTTCCACTATGACCATTAATTTCTTTTGTAAACGGTGTTTCTGGAAGAACACTCCATTCCCACTGTAAATTCACCCTGGTATGGGGCAGAGTGCCAATGCCTTCCATAATTTTACGTCCTATTAAATTGAGGTTATCACATTCACAAGTGTGAGCCACAGACTGTAGTGATCATGTGGGTTGTTAGAGATCACATTTTCTTAGCCTGAATTTTGACACTGAAGTCAAACCTCTCTGCACAAATGGTAAGCAGTGCCTTCATGCCTTTATCCCCTCAACACAGATAAAGCTCCTTCCCTCTTCCACCCTTCTGAGGGGATTGTTCTGTCAGTCTCCTTAGCTGTAAAAATGGCAGATGCCGCACAGGGGGCGCCTGGCAAAGGCTCAGGAGTCGGGTGAACACTTTGTAATCGGCAGCGAGCAGCTGTGAGAAGGGTCTCCTGGAGCAACCCGAATAGTCTCTGTGAACTGGCTTATCCCCAGAGCCTCTCAAATGAAGAGGACGGGTAAGGGAAAGTCTCCTGCTCTCTCTCCCACCTTTCATTTTCCCCTACTTTTCAGGCAGTGTACTTGGCCAAGTGGCCAGGTACTCAAAGTCCATTTGTCCCTCAAGTGTCCAAGCTGATTTTTGTGCTCTGGTTTTATTTCTACAGAAAGATGGAAAGATTAAAAATAAGCAATCTTTTGGATATATTAGGATGAGAGATTTTACCTAATAGAAGGGTAGTGGCAAAAAAATTAGGGGAGAACGGAGTGGAAGGCTTCTTAGAGACTTGCTTTGGCTCCGTTTTTGTCAGCCCAGTTCTGGCTGCAGTCAAGGGAAGCAGCGTTATAGAATAAATCTGGAAGGTTAGTTTATTAGCTGCATTCTACTTATGAGCACACCAAAGGAAAAAAAAATACAGTTAGGTAGAACTTTTGTTTTAGAAATATTTAAGAAAAAAAGAAAAACATGCAAAAATATTACTGACCACTTTCATCCTAAATCACCATAGAACAAATCCATTTTCATTATGTTAGGTGATTCACTAAGTTCCTGTGGGCACGCATACACACATGCATACAAACATGAGAAATAAGAAGAACGCACATTCCAGTTTTATCTGGGTCTTTCTTGAGGAGGGGCCGCCATTTACATGAGAGTCGGCACATGTTTATGCAGCCCAGCGTGGTGGACCCAGGCAGCAGTTCTGGACTCAGACACTCTAGCTTCAAGTTCTAACTCTTCAGCTAACCAGCTGTTGTCCTTGAACTCCCTGTATAACCACGCTGAACCTCAGTCTCCTCATCTAAAAAAGTGAGGATGAAGGTCTCTACCTCTCAGGGTCACTGTGAGGATTAAATGAAATGCTTCATGGAAAAAAGGCTTAGCAGAGTGACTGGCACATGGCAAGGGTTTAAGATATATTAGCTATTCTGTTAATGATGATGTATATGTCTGTGACTTGTGTGAGGGAACAATCCTCCCAACCTAATTGAACCAAAGCTTTACAGTGTAAAACATACAGAATACTTAGGACATGACAAATACAGAAAACCTTTAATGTGTTAAAAACATGGAATATAAGTTCATTTGTTCTCTGGTTTCTAAGTGCAGCTATGGAGGGACTGAAGGAAGCCTAATACTAACACAGGAAGGAGGAAAAGCAATCTGATGGACATGAATATAGCCACCAAACTAGCCTAGGGATTTATTCAATGACACTACTTTACTGTTAACCTTCACTCATACCATTTATTATTTGGGAAACTGCTGCAAAGAGACCAGAAAGTGAATAGAATAATGATGTTTTTATGGCTCCTAATGTATATTGTTATTGAAAATCTGTCAATTTCACTGGCAAGCTTTTGGCTCAAAAATAAGATCTTCATTTATAATTTGCAGGCAGTGATAACTAAAATTATGAGAAGTAACTGGGAAATAAAAAAAACTATTATGATAATTATCTTTCTCATTAAAAACATGAGGCATTCTATTATCACTGGGATGTACAATATACTCTTTTTTTAAGATTTTTTTTTTTTTATTTGAGAGAGAGAGAATGAGAGACAGAGAGCATGAGAGGGAGGAGGGTCAGAGGGAGAAGCAGACTCCCTGCCGAGCAGGGAGCCCGATGCGGGACTCGATCCCGGGACTCGATCCCGGGACTCCAGGATCATGACCTGAGCTGAAGGCAGTCGCTTAACCAACTGAGCCACCCAGGTGCCCCTGTACAATATACTCTTTAACAGCTGCTGCTACTGATCTGAAACACATCTGAATAGGAAGGCAAATACATTACCGATCACCCAAATGATGAAAAATAGGTCCTGCTGAAAACGCGTGCGAAGTGGGACAGAACAGAACACAGCAGGACGTGCTTCCCGCCTATGCAAACCAGAGCGAAGCCACTTACAGATACTTCAGGAATCGGTCTCAACTTTTCCCCCGAGATTTCCTTTAGGGAGGTTTTGTTTATTGAAGCTGGTACTTGATGGGCTGGTCGGTCCTTTGCTTTGATAACGGGATCTGGAGTTTTCTGAGAGGCTTCACTTCTTCCCGGGGGAGAAAGGCATGGTGTAGGCACCACACTCATTTGAAAGTCTTTTCTATCTATCTGCTTTGCCAAGGAATTCTGGGTTTCTGATGCTCCTGCTTCTGCGTAGGCACTTTTTAGAGGTCCTTTATCTGTCCGCCTTGCAGCCTTCCCCAACGTGTTCTCTAATGTTAGCTGAGTTAACCCTGAAGGACTAGTTGTTGGGCTCGGGGAACCCTGGATACTGTCGTTACCCTACATAGGGGAACAAAGTGAAACCACATTGAGCCAAAATCTGTGGTGAATAAGCTACTGAAAACAGTTCTTAAAAAGTTCATTTATTCTCTGAATAAAAGCAAAAGTATATATATATATATATATATACACACTATTTTATTCTGCAATAAAAATATGAGTAACTAAAAACAGCAGTGCAATAGGTATAAATCGCTTGCTAAGATGCCTTGCTATGTGGTATCTGGTCTTGGTAAGGCATATTTTTTTTACCACTGATTACGAGAGAGCCATTCAGGAAGTAGTCACTAAAAATATAGTCATTTCAAAAGAGCATGTGAAAGAAGAGGATCCACCAGAAGTTACGTGAGAATTGTACACTTTGACTTCCTAATGAGCTAACTCCATGAGAAGAGAAATAGCTAGAACTTACAGTATTTAGCTTATTTAAGCAGGGAAATGCTACTCTAAAAATAAGTTGGCCTATCAAAGCATATTTGTCTTAAATTATTGTAGGGAGTTTTATTGTTCAAGAGCAATAGATAATAGACCTGTTTTGTGAAATATTTTTCTTACATGAAAATTTCAATTATAGAAGTATTTTTTTTTCCATAAGACGTGAGCATCATGAAATTGGAAAGCTACATGAATTTTACAAGTACATAGTTCTGAGATTATCCCTAGGAAAGCAAAAATTTTAATTTTTAAATCTGAGAAAGGAGGAACTACAAACATAAAATCAATGGCTGTGAAAGTAAATAATAGAAATGAGAAATACAGTGCTTTTTCAGTTAGTGGATTTTTCTGCTATAAAATAAGAAATTTAAAGAACTAACGTGATCATTGCTTATACTTGCCATAGTAGATTTTTCCAATTTGTTTTATTTACTTAAATATGTAATAAATAAGTGGATATTAAAATGATAAATTTAGGACAGAAAAAATCAATAAAAGCAGAGTATATATATCTATATATAAATTTAAAGATTTTATTTATTTATTTATTTGAGAGCAAGAGAGAGAAAGAGAGAGAGAGCACATATGCAAGCCTGGGGAGGGACAGTGGGGGAGGGAGAGGGACAAGAAGACTCCCCACTGAGCATGGAGCTCAATGCAGGGCTCGATCTAATGACCCTAAGATCATGACCTGAGCCAAAATCAAGAGTCAGATGCTTAACCAACTGAGTCACCCAGGCACTCCAAAAAGCAGATTATAATTTTAAGACATTATTTGCTGTCTGAGAATGTATATCTTACATTCAGTTTCAGTAAGCTATTCCCTACCCTTCCATTTATAGCCACACAGAACCAAATATCTAGTTATTCCCCAAATTTCGTTTTTTATTTTTAAACTTTTTTTAGAACAATTGAGAGGGGGCAGAGAGGGAGAGGGAAAGAGAGAAGCAGGCTCCATGCTCAGCATGCTCAGCTCCATGCTCAGTATGGAGCCTGACAGGGGGCTCGATTTTAAGACCTCAAGGTCATGACCTGAGCGGAAATCAAGAGTTGGACACCTAACAAACTGAGTCACCCAGGCGTCCCCCCAAAATTTGGTATTTTTAAACAAAATATTTGAGTGACTGATTGAACTGTTGAGTTTCTTCCTGAGTGTTTGGTCATCATCACGGTCAATATACAGATCACTATCTGAGGTGAGATTTCCCCTTCAGTAGAAGTGAAGCCTGTGTAAAGGTGAGAAAGCCTGCTCTAGGTTGTGCACAGGCCAGAAGAGGATTTTTTTTTTAAGATTTTATTTATTTATTTGAGAGAGAGCGCACCTGACAGAGAGTACAAGCTGGGGGGCGGGGGTAGGGCAGAGGCAGCAGCAGACTCCCTGCTGCAGGGAGTCCGATGTGACTCGAGGCTTGATCCCAAGACCCTAAGATCCTGACCTGAGCCAAAGGCAGACACTTAACCTACTGAGCCACCCAGGCATCCCCAGAAGAGGAGGGATCTATCTGTCTGTACGTCTGTCATAGTTCTGCCTCTCTTCCTTTCTTCCTCATCATATCTAGGGCTATTGCCGTAGGCACTGTAGATGCTGGGGATATAATGGTAGCCCAGAACTTAATCTCTGCCATTCGGGGTCTTTGAGGGGGTCCTTGCATGATGCGATTCAGGGGAATCAGCGACGGCACATGACAGAAGGCATGGGTGTGAGTTTGTGTGGTGTCTGCAGCGTCTGTGGAGATAGTAGAGAGGGAGGCCAGTTAGGAGACTGTTGAACGATCAGGATTAGAGGTGCTGGTGTGGCTGTGTTGAGGCAGTGGTAGTGGTGATGGAGAGGCTGGGCTGATATGAGGGCTCTGTAGAAGGCAGGGCATGCTATACTTAGTGACTCTGGAAATCTCTAAAATGGAGTCTGCAATCCCTAATCCTGTCACAAAACAATTTTCCCTTCTTGTGGAAAGTAGCTGGGATTAGCGGGTAACTGTATTCTCAAGAAAGGTCTTAGAACACTCGGGTCTTAGAACGTCTCCTAAGAAACAGCTTGCCTATCTGTAATAAAGGATGAGAACTGTGGAGTGTCTAAGGATCTTCTTGTTATTCATCCTGGGCCTAAACTTGCTTTGTCTATGCTGGCTTGATCTTCTCATACATATATTTCTTTATAAATGATGGAGAAATCTATTTCCAGAGCCCCAGATAAAGAAAAGATGGTGACTGGATGTCGATCCATGTATTACTTTATGTCTCAAGTGAAAAAATAAGAAGGTTGGGATATTTCCGCCCTTGAAACAGTACTGCATTGGCCTCAACTGCAGGCACTGGGCAACTCTCTCTGCTGTACACCACTTACTGAATCGGCTCATCCTTCACCGCCATTCTGAGAACCCTTAGGCTATTCACATGGTTGAAGAACCCTGTCTTCAGGCAGAAAACTGGAAAGAATAACAGAGACCTGAAAAATGCCTACTGTCCTAAATTACTAAGGAATGGAGTGGGGGCTCTTGCAATTTTTGTTTCACAGAGACGAAACGAGAACAAAAGTGTAGACTTGTCAAGAGAAAGTAAACAGGAAATATAGCAAACATCCCCCAAACCCCAGTTCTGAGAAGGTACTGGGGGAAATAGGATAGATTTCTTGTTAATTCAGTCTGGTTGCTAGATGGTGTTATCTCTTCTCCAGCTTTCAAAAAAACTCTAATTTTCTATACTAGTTATATACAATGGGCAGTGGGTTTTCGGTGACCAAAAGACCCTCTACTCATTCATTTCCATCATATTTTCATAATAAAAAATAAACATGTGCTATGTATTTAAAGCAGATATGCCCTAAAAATAAGGTTGGTTAAGCAGAAAAGGTATAATTATGCGTATTTGGGCCAGAATCTTTGGATCCCTCTGGGATTCCATTTTGTATATGACATAGGCAGAAATTGGGAGCTTTTGCAATAAAAATGAGTTCAGTAAATATTTACTAAGCTCCTGCTAGGTGTAAGGCATTTTCTAGGCACTACAGAAGGTACACAGATAAGAAGAACATGGGCATCGCCCTCGAGAGGCACAAAGTCTTAAAGGCAAAAAAGGCATAAAGCAGAGAGATAGACACCTACAAAAGTAACAATTTCATAAGGGAGAAGGTAGCAAATATCATTTCAAAAGTTTCAGATGCACTTTTACAGGGATGCCTATAAAGCCAGATGTTGGCTACATCACTTTATAAACACCTTAAAAATCACATTATTTTATAAGAAGTCTATTTTTTGCACCTCTGGGTGGGTCAGAGTACAGCCTTTTCTTCCTTCCAGTAGTTCACTCAGGTGTAAAATTATTTCTTTTTGCTTGGCATGAACAGTGATTATACACACAGAAATATTAATGAGATGTATATGGACATTCATCTCACATTTTTCCTAAGATATACCCTGGTTTGGAGATGGGCCGAGGAGAACAGATTTAGCTGTGTTCCCTGGTGAGCATTCTCTTGGTTGTACTGCATTTCTACGATAATATGTTTGCTATGCTACTTTAAATATATGGAAAAGATAAATAACTGGAGAATCTGGACAGAGTATAAAAGGCTTGCTTACTTTGGCTGCCCCAGAACCAATTCTGGTTTATCCCAGATTCTGAAAGGGGAATTAGGATAAATGAGAAAGGCAAGAGATATATGAGACCAATATTTTGACTTAAGTTGGATCAGTTTCTCTTTTTGAGAGGAAATAGAGACTAAAACCTAGTATTGTATTTTATAGGAGTGGTGGTACACTGGCGAAACTCTATTCCTTTCTTTAGCAACACTTTTGACTTACTAAAATAGATGACATATGTATAGATGATGTTGATTGATTTCACATATGTAACACCTTTGGGCTCGACATGCTCTTAGCTTAATTTTTTCTTATATAACATATGCATTTGTTATGTGCATTAAAACTTAACTTACTATGACCTGATTGAAAAACAACCACGTTTTCCCCTTTGGTTTATCATTTAGCTACTGAAAACCTGTACAGAAATTGAATATAATTTGTCAGAGTGGGTAAAGAAATTGTCATGCCATTTTCATGTTCCGATCGTTTGTTCATCTGTTTCTCAGAAGAACAAATACAAAATGCTTTTGATTTAACTTAATATATATTTTTAAAAGTCCCAAATCTCTTGAACCGTTTGTCTTCTGGGCTCAGAGGCATTTGTTTGTTAAATATTCAATCATGCCCCAGTGCCGGGAACATCAATAGAGTTTGCCTGATTAACTGTAGCATAGCATATGTACGCTGAAGATGAGAATGATTTCCCCAAGGAACCAGCACTTCCTCTGTTGAACGACGTTTCTTAAAAGGACATGCAGATGGGCATTTGGACAATAATTTCTGGATGCACAAAACGGATTGCTCTTGCTGAGCTGTAATTCTAAAAAGATAATTTTAATGACTCTTGAGGGCCACCTACTTGGAGCAGATGGGACCCAGACTCTTTGTATCGCAACTTTAATGTTGAGCAAGTTAGGCTAGAGCTCTGTTTTAGCCTTTGTAAAAGTGGATGATCATATTTATTTATATTTCAATTGATTTTTTAATTCAGTCCACTGTGAAAAGAAGTCTTGTAGAACATTCTTAAAAGTTCTCTAAAAAAAACAAAAACAAAAACATGTCTGCAATATTCCAAACACATTTTTGATGGCAGTTTTGAATCTGTAATTGAGATTGAGTCAGCAGGAGTCTTTACTTTTGTCCAATGTTTTAGTGGCTAAATGCATGCACTGACAGCATCCTTTAGCTGGACATGGGCACTGGCAGACAATAAAGATGATAGAGGTATATACTTCCACTGTCAACTAAAAAGCACAATTATTTGCATAGATGTAGCTAAAGATATTGGTCATAACAGAATGAAAAAAATCATTTCTTCTTTGAGGACAACAAGATTGGCCACTCAAATGTATCTTAAATGGCTTCCCTAACAACCATCCCCAAGAAGTATTTCTATTTCCACCTCTTGAATTTTATAGGAGACTATTAAAGTAATACAGTTCTCTCTGGGTGGCAAAGAGATAGTGGTATCTAATAATGCATTTTACTAGTTTATAAAGAAGTAAAATAAAAGGAAGATGTAACTGCTTCTAACAAGTAACTAACCTGCAGCAGGCTTAATATTAAAAGGGGTTGGACAAATTATTTTTGTAAATATCTTTTTAAAAAAATTTTTATTTTATTTTATTATGTTAGGTTAGTCACCATATAATACATCATTAATTTCTGATGTAGTGATCCACAACTCACTGTTTTCGTATAATAGCCAGTGCTCCATGCAGTACGTGCCCTCCTTAATACCCATCCCTGGGCTAACCCATCCCCCCACAATCCTCCACTCTAAAACCCTCAGTTTGTTTCTCAGAGTCCAGAGTCTCTCATGGTTTGTCTCCCCCTCCGATTCCCCCCTCCTTCATTTTTCCCTTCCTTCTCCTAATGTCCTCCATGCTATTCCTTATGTTACACAAATAAGTGAAACCATATGATAATTGACTTTCTCTGCTTGACTTATTTCACTTAGCATAATCTCCTCCAGTCCCATCCATGTTGATGTAAAAGTTGGGTATTCATCCTTTCTGATGGCTGAGTAATATTCCATTGTATATATGGACCACATCTTCTTTATCCATTCATCTGTTGAAGGGCATCTCAGCTCTTTCCACAGTTTGGCTATTGCTGCTATGAACATTAGGGTGCATATGGCCCTTCTTTTCACTACATCCATGTCTTTGGGGTAAATACTCAGTAGTGCAATTCCTGGGTCATAGGGTAGCTCTATTTTTAAGTTTTTGAGGCACCTCCATACTGTTTTCCGAAGTGGCTGTACCATCTTGCATTCCCACAGTGTAAGAGGGTTCCCCTTTCTCCACAACCTCTCCAACATTTGTTTCTTGCCTTGTCATTTTTGCCATTCTAACTGATGTAAGGTGGTATCTCAATGTGGTTTTGATTTGAATTTCCCTGATGGCTAATGATGATGAACACTTTTTCATGTGTCTGTTAGCCATTTACATGTCTTCTTTTGAGAAGTGTCTGTTCATGTCTTCTGCCCATTTATTAACTTGATTATTTGTTTTTTGGGTGTTGAGTTTGATAAGTTCTTTACAGAGCTTGGAAATCAGCACTTTGTCTGTAGTGTCATTTGCAAATATCTTCTCCCATTCTGTGGGTTGCCTCTGTTTTGTTGACTGTTTCCTTTGCTGTGCAGAAGGTTTTTATCTTGAAGTCCCAAAAGTTCATTTTTGCTTTTGTTTCACTAGCTTTTGGAGATGTATCTTGAAAGAAGTTGCTGTGGCCGATGTTGAAGGGGTTACTGCCTATGTTCTCCTCTAGGATTTTGATGGACTCCTGTCTCATATTGAAGTCTTTCATCCATTTTGAGTTTATCTTTGTGTATGGTGTTAGAGAATGGTCGAGTTTCATTCTTCTGTATATAGCTGTCCAATTTTCCCAGCACCATTTATTGAAGAGACTGTCTTTTCTCCATTGCATATTTTTTCCTGCTTTGTCAAAGATTATTTGGCCATAGAGTTGAGGGTCCATATCTGGGCTCTCTATTCTGTTCCATTGGTCTATATGTCTGTCTTTGTGCCAGTACCATGCTGTCTTGGTGATCACTGCTTTGTAATATAACGTGATGCCCCCAGCTTTGTTTTTCTTTTTTAACATTTCCTTGGCTATTTGGGGTCATATCTGATTCAATACAAATTTTAGGGTTGTCTGTTCCAGCACTTTGAAAAATGTCATTGGAACTTTGATTGGGATGGTGTTGAAGGTATAGATTGCTCTGGGTAGCATAGACATTTTAACAATGTTTATTCTTCTGTTCCATGAGCATGGAATATTTTTCCATCTTTTTGTGTCTTCTTCAATTTCTTTCATGAGTGTTCTGTAGTTCCTAGAGTATAGATCCTTTACCTCTTTGGTTAAGTTTATTCCGAGGTATCTTATGGTTTTTGGTGCTATTGTAAATGGAATCATTTCTCTAATTTCTCTCTCTACAATTGCATTGTTAGTGTATAGGAAAGCAACTGATTTCTGTGCATTGATTTTGTATCCTCCACATTACTGAATTGCTGGATGAGTTCTAGTAATTTGGGGGTGGAGTCTTTTGGGTTTTCCACATAAAGTATCATGTCATCTGTGAAGAGAGTTTGACTTCTTCTTTGCCAATTTGAATCCCTTTTATTTCTTTTTGTTGTCTGACTGCTGTTGCCAGGACTTCTAGTACTATGTTGAACAATAGTGGTGAGAGTGGGCATCCTTGACTTGTTCCTGATCTTAAGCAAAAGGCTCTCAGCTTTTCCCCACTGAGGAGATGTTCGCTGTGGGTTTTTCATAGATGGATTTTATGAACTTGAGGAATGTTCCCTCTATCCCTATACTCTGAAGAGTTTTAATCAGGAAAAGATGCTGTATTTTGTCAAATCCTTTTTCTGCATCAATTAAGAGGACCATATGGTTCTTCTCTCTCCTCTTATTAATGTGTTCTATCACATTGATTGATTTGCTAATGTTGAACTGCATTTGTATCCCAGGGATAAATCCCACTTGGTCATGGTGGATGATCCTTTTAATGTATTGTTGGATCCTATTAGCCAGGATTTTGTTGAGAATTTTGGAATCCATATTCATCAGGGTTATTGGTCTGAAATTCTCCCTTTTTATGGGGTCTTTGCCTGGTTTGGGGATTAAAGTAATGCTGGCCTCATAGAATGAGTCTGGAAGCTTTCCTTCTGTTTCTATTTTTTGAAATAGCTTCACGAGAAGAGGTATTATTTCTTCTTTGAATGTTTGGTAGAATTCCCCAGGTAATCCATCAGGCCCTGGACTCTTGTTTTTTGGGACGTTTTTGATCACTGCTTCAGTCTTGTTACTAGTTAGGTTGTCAATTTCTTCCTGTTTCAGTCTTGGCAGTTTATAGGTTTCCAGGAAGGCCTCCATTTCTTCCAGGTTGCTTAATTTATTGGCATATAGTTGTTGATAATAATTTCTAATAATTGTTTCTATTTCCTTGGTGTTAGTTGTGATCTCTCCCCTTTCATTCATAATTTTATTAATTTGGGTCCTTTCTCTTTTCTTTTGGATAAGTCTGGCCAGTGGTTTATCGATCTTATTAATTCTTTCAGAGAACAAGCTTCTAGTTTTGTTGATCTGATCTACTGTGTTTCTGGTTTCTAATTCATTGATCTCTGCTCTAATCTTAATTATTTCTCTTCTAATGCATGGCTTAGGCATCGTTTGTTGCTTTTTCTCTAGTTCTTAAGGTTTAAAGTTAGTTGATGAATTCGGGATTTTTCTATTTTTTTGAGTGAGGCTTGGATGGCTATGTATTTCCCCCTTAGGACCGCCTTTGCAGTATCTCATAGGTTTTGGACTGATGTGTTTTTGTTCTCACTGGTTTCCATGAATTGTTTAAGTTCTTCTTTGATTTCTTGGTTGACCCAAAATTACTGAGCAGAGTGGCCTTTAGCTTCCAAGTGTTTGAATTTCTTCCAAATATTTTCCAAATGACTGAGTTTTAAAAGCATTATGGTCTGTGAATATGCAGGGAATAATCTCAATCTTTTGGTATTGGTTGAGACCTGATTTGTGACCCAGTATGTGGTCTATTCTGGAGAAAGTTCCATGTGTGCTCGAGAAGAATGAGTATTCTGTTGTTTTAGCATGGAATTTTCTGTATATATCTATGAGGTCCATCTGGTCCAGTGTGTCATTCAAAGCTCTTGTTTCTTTGTTGATTTTCTGCTTAGATGATCTGTCCATTGCTGAGGGTGGAGTATTGAGGTCTCCTACAATTAACGTATTGTTATCAATATGACTCTTTATTTTGGTTAACAGTTGTCTTATGTAGATGGCTGCTCCCATGATGGGGGCATAGATATTTACAATTGTTAGATCTTCTTGTTGGATGGACCCTTTAAAAATGATATAGTGTCCTTCTGTGTCTCTTATTACAGACTTTAGTTTAAAATCTAATTTGTCTGATATAAGAATTGCTACCCCAGCTTTCTCTTGAGGTCCGCTGGCATGGAAGATGGATCTCCATCCCTTCACTTTTAGTCTGGATGTATCTTTAGGTTCAAAATGAGTCTCTTGTAGACAGCATATGGATGGGTCCTGTCTTTTTAACCAATCTGCAACCCTGTGCCGTTTTATGGGAGCATTTAGGCCATTCACGTTGAGAGTGATTATTGAAAGATATGAATTTATTGTCATCATGTTGTCTGTGAAGTCCTTGTTTCTATAGATTGTCTCTGTAAATTTCTGTTGTATATCACTCTTGGGGTCTTTCTCCTTTTATAGAACCCCCCTTAATATTTCTTGCAGGGCCGGCTTAGTGGGCACATATTCTTTCAGTTTCTGCTGGTTGTGGAAGATCCGCATCACTCCATCCATTCTAAATGACACCCTTGCCGGATAAAGTATTCTTGGCTGCATGTTCTTCTCATTTAGTACCCTGAATATGTCTTTCTAGCCCTTTCTGGCTTGCCAGGTCTCTGTGGATAGGTCTGACGTTATTCTGATGTTCCTCCCTCTGTACGCAAGGAATCTCTTCCCTCTAACTCCCCTTAAGATGGTTTCCTTGGTTCTAAGATTTGCAAGTTTTACTATTACATGCCGGGGTGTTGGCCTGTTTTCCTTGATCTTGGGAAGGGTCCTCTCTGCCTCTAGGACGCGAATGTTTGTTTCATTTGCCAGATTAGGGAAGTTCTCAGCTACAATTTGCTCAAATATATCTTCTAGTCCTCTCTCTCTCTCCGCCCCATCAGGGATCCCAATAATTCTGACATTGGAACGTTTCATGGTGTCACTTATTTCTCTGATTCTATTTTCACGGATTTTGAATTGTTTTTCCCTGGCCTCCTCTTTTTCCTTCTTTTCTATCAATTGGTCTTCTAGATCACTAATTCATTCTTCTGCCTCGCTCACCCTAGCTGTTAGATTATCTAGATTAGATTGGGTTTCATTGATAGCATTTTTAAATTCTGCCAGTACAGCTTTCATTTCAGCCCTTCTGTGTTGCCATTAATCGATTTCTCCATTCTAGCTATTGTCTTAACAATTGCTACCCTGAATTCCATTTCCGACATCTTGGTTATATCTGTATCCATTTGTAAATATGTGGCAGACATCACAGTCTCTGAATCTTTCCTATTTTGGGGGTTCCTCCTCCTAGTCATTCTTTTGAGGGGTGGTTAAGGGAATGTACAGAGTCCAAATTACTGACCACAACCCAAGCAAGATGCACCTGTTTTCTAGGGACCTTAGGGTTGTTGGCCTCTTGTTCTCCCAGCCTGTCTTCTTGGGGAGGGGCTTGCTGCGCTGTTACTCAGGCAACCGTGTTTGGGCAGAGTTGCCCTGTCCCCTGTGGGGGGAGATGGGCTCAGTGAAAACCATTTTTGGGGGGCTTTTGTTCTCTGGTGGCTTTCCCTGGAGGCTTTCCGCGTCTCTTCCAAGAGTCTGAGCAGAAGAGATCATTTCCAACCCTCTGCCTCAGAGCAGAGAGATCACGGTCTGTTCTTCAGTGAGCTCTCCAGGCCACACTCTCACCATTTCTATCTGTGCTGCTATAAACTGCAGTGTCTTGGGTTGTGCGCCCCTCAGCAAGGCTCCCAGTCCTCACCTCCAGGTCGGGGCATGTCTTTGCCCTTTGTGCTTCTATAACCCCCAGCCGCCCCCAGTTCACACGCATGGCCCCGCCACTCCAGGTTTCAGTCTGGGGGCCTGCCCTAAAGTCCTTTCCCCACCGCTACTGGTCTGCGACTCTGTGCCCCATGTCCCTAGTGCGGAAGGCTTTTGCACTCCTGTGTTGTTTCATCTTCCTGGCACCAGTGCTTATGGTAGCTCCCTTCCCCTTCCATTTATCTTCAGATTTGTGCCTGCAGACTCACGGCCCCCTGTTTCATACCTTGAAACCAACCGCCTGTGATTTTCTGTTTGTAGAGATGCAGATCTCTCTTCTTACATCTCAGGCTGATTTCGTGTATGTTCAGAGTGGTCTGGTAGATATCTAGCTCAATTCCGGGGACCGGTTGGAATAGGGTTCCTTACTCCTCCACCATCTTTTCTCCTATCTTTTGTAAATATCTTTACCTGTTGCCAGTGATGCTTCACAGACAAATAGCAGAAGTTAGAAGGACTCTATGGGGTGTGCAAACTATTGGGGAAAATGATGAGACTCTTTTAATTGTTTAAGACAGAAACATATTTTTCTCTAAGTTAAAACTTCATGCTGTTTTAGCTGATAACACTTTAAAGATTTCTTGCAGAAACTCCTATCCACAACCAAATATTCATCCACAAGATGTTTATCTACTAGCAGAAGTGGTAGAATGATATTCTAAGCAGACAAGAGTTTTAAAAATCTTCTTTTCCTGCCTATCACAATGAAAAGCCCAGTCACAAGAACCAAGGGGCCTCTGACTTTTGCAGAGAGGAACAGAGCTTCACAAGATAGTAATAAAGACACAGAACTGTGACCAGCCTTAAAAAATTTCACACACAGAATAAATATTAAATTTGCCTGGTAGATTTAGAGTATGTTATGTTGTAATTCATAATATACAGGAACAAAAATGCAAGGCAATATATTCAAAATAAGAGTCCTTCCATTTTTTTCCCAACATAGACATCGACATTTAAAATTTTTAAAAGGCTACAGAGAAATATAAGTAGTCTCAAGAGGAGTAAATATTCTTTCTATTGTGTGTATGTACATGTGTGTGAGAAAGTAATTCAAATTCACTAGTCAAGTATAGGGGGTGAGTGGTTTATAGACTAACCTAGAAATATAAACTATGAGGGAAAAAAAAATGCAATGAAACAGCTTAACTGCTGAGTGCCAAATAAAACAAACAAACAAACAAAAAAACAAACCTTCAAAGCAACAATACAAGGAAAACTGAGGAGGACTAAAAGGGTATTTTCACTCCATTGTTGGTAAATTTGTCCTCTGCAGCCCTCCACGGAGTTAGATGGGGAGAAGATCTGGAAGCTTCCTAGCTAATTTGAATGCTCTAAGTAGTCAGTCCACATAATTCATGTCCAACTATGGATAATTTTTTGGCTTAATGTTCCAATTTGGATTGTAATACAGGACAAATTACCTGGCCTTGCAAATATCTACTTTAATATGTGATACACAGCCAGAGTTTTGGGAAAAAAATGACAGTATTTCTAGATGAAAAATTAAATTAGGGGAGTAATAAAATATTAATATAAAGCTAACTATTTCAAGTTGTAAACCAGGCATATACTCAAAGCCACATTGGGAATAATGGCATAAAATACAAAATAGACATGATAATAAAAGGAGGCTTTTTTTTCTTTCAGATGCTGTAATAGTGGGAAAGGCACTCTGTTTTAATAGCTTTCCTAGAATAATTCATTTTACATGGTAGTCTTGATTTTATAGCTATATATTTCTATAGTGTGCTTTTCAAATAAGAAGTACAAACTGAAAATTAATTGAGTATCAGGAATATTAGTATACATGGCTGCCTAGGGAATAAAATATATAGTAAAGCAAAGACTAAGACAAGAGCATATGCAAAAAAAAGAAAACTCATACTTTTGAGGCTCTCACACTAATGAAGATCTCAGATGTGAATTAAGGATTAGGAACTTAAATTACAAAATCAATGTATCACTGAAAGCTTATTTTAATTAGCTTTTACTACTGTATGTGTACTTTTACTCTAGCTATCATGATAACATGATTTGATTTTTCTTAGATTACAGGCTACTGAATATATCTAATTTCCTTTTAAAAATACTCAATGGTTGACCATTAAAAGAAGTATTTTAACTACAAGTTACAAACTTCAAGCACAGTAAGTAATGTAATTATCCTCATTCATCCACCATTATTTATGACATGACATTGGTTTCCTTAAGTATAATTATGCTACTCTAAAGATACAAAATTCTAAAATAACACAACTAATAGTAAGGATGCTTAATTAACTAAACTGATTTTTCTTCAAAGACTATATGTAAATAAACAATTTAAATATCTAAGCCGATTTCCCATTGACTTACACAATTAATAAGCGGGAGAAGTGATCCTAAGGAAAAAAATTACCAAAAAAGTCCCAAACAAATGAATTTGATCACCATAAATTCTTGTTTAAACTTGTTTAAACATAACCCATCATTTTTGTTGGTCATGTTTTCTATTTCATAGTCTGTATATTGTTACTGCCTCTAACAATAAACCCCTAAGCTTGTATAATATGGCAAGGTTTCTGCCCTTCTCTCTGGCTGCCACTCTTAGCAGGCTCCAACTAAAGGTGGGCCAGGACAGGTGTTAGCAATGAGATGGTCCTAGTATAGACTCTAGCCCTATGCTACTAGTCATTTGGATGGTCATGGCACAGGGGTGACCAGATAGCCATGCCACTCAGAGCTTGGGTAATGCGTGATACATTTATTTTCAATTTCATGTAGTTGGTAATTAGTATATGTTTGAATAATAAACGATGAAGGATGTCAGAAGTAGAGTAGCTAGTAGCAAAAGAAAGCACACCAAGTGATAACAAACTAAAATATTCAGAAATAGTATTCCTCATTTTCCCATGAAACTCTATTGCTTCTTGTCAAGGCTTATCCTTCATATAGACAAAAACACTAAGTTCCTCATGTCATGATGTTTAAAGGGCAGTTTCCCTCATAAAACTTTTCTGAAAGTTTTCCAAGGAAGGGACTAACATTTCCCACCTGCCCTGAAATTTCCACCATTAAAGGAATTCTTTTGATTTAGGTAAGAAAGATGGTGCTGTGCATATGGGAAGGGGATGGGCTATCCCATTAATGAAATGGTATGAATTAATTTATCAGATTAACCAATTAATACTGTAGAAGAATTGACAGCTGGGATGGGGGCAGTGCTAGATGCTGAAGGCATACGTTTATTTTAGTTTTTATATCTTAATATTATTCAGGGTGAAAGGGACAAAGATGTCCACAGCAACATTTAAAATGTTGGCATCAAATGTACTATTTATGCATAAAGCAATTTGTGGTAGATTTATGTTTGGTATTACTAATAGTTTCACCACGCTCAGAAGCAAAGATACTATAAAAAAAAGGATTTCCCCATGCACCTTGCAATGGAAACTCATTAAAAGTTGCAAAAAACCATAATTACTACCTGAACAATTTCATCATATTCTCAACTGGCTCTGAAGGTAGGAGCAATGAACCTAATCTACATCCTGCTGTCCAAGGGGAATTCTTGATCAGTTATAATTATTAAAAAAAATTTTTTGCAAGCATATACAAAAAGTTTTTCTAATTATTATTATATAATAATTATATATAACTTAATATATAATTTGCTATATTTATATTTATTACCTATAATTTAATATATAGTTATTATATATTGTTATTATATAATTTTGACATAGAAATGATTTGTATCATTTTACAAAACCATAACTTGACTGTAATCTGCTTTTAAGAAAATTATTTTTCACAGAAAATAGGGATGCCTATCATTAGAGAACAAAGCTGAAAGAATTTCACAAATTCATTTTGTATGAGGGAAAAGAGTCATCATAATGTATTAAGTTTTAAACAAATGTTTCAGAACTACTTTCCGTTTGGTTTATGACAAGTTTTTTTTTAAACTTTATGTGAATTTACTAATTTATAAGATATATTTGTATTCTAAATAATTGCAAACAGAAAACCTCGGGTAAGGCAAGTCCCAGCACTAATCCATGATTCATTATCTAAACTTTAATTGGCACAACTCTTGAAACTCTGGGACCATATGGAAAATAATGAGTCTTAATAGGTCTAAGGTGGAGGGATGGTAGGGTAGTGAGGAAGCCAGAAAACCGTCAATTCAGAATGCTTAGCCACTGCAGCACAATCTGCCCAGAGAGCTAGAACAATGTGTTCTCAGTGTTTTACTGGTTTCGCCATCATATAGCTAAACTGCATGTTATTTCTCTCATTCTGTGAGACAAAAATTAAAATGAGAAAACAAAAACAACCCCAAAACTGGTTTCCATAATTAAAAATGAAATTGGCTGACTGTTAATAAAAAAGGCAGCAATTTAGAGTTACCATAACAACCCGAGGCAACTGTTGACTGACACTGCAATCTGCCACCTTTTTATAAATAGCAGTTGATTCCCCTTCTTTCATTTCAGCTGGTTTTAGTGCTCAACGGAGCTAATGGAACAACTGCGCTTTAGAACGACTTCACTCATCAAGCAGTGTACCTCTTCGCTGCTGTCACCACCGTAAAAATCATCCTCCGATTCGGTGTCTCTCCTTGTCACACTGGCATCCTCTTTTAGATCCAAAATAAATGGGCACCCCTCTGGGGACATGTTCTGAGTTTTTCCATGAGGTGCTGATCGTGGTCTTGATGAAAAAGTGAAAATGTCCTTTGGAACAACCTGGGTTTCCTCTGCCAGTTGGCCATGTTCACTCTCCTTGCTGGCTTCCAGCCACAGATGTGAAGTGTGGCAGGAATCATCATCCAGAAGGAGAGACTGTCTGCTGGATGCCAAATGGGAAATGCGATCATCATTTTCAGGAAATATCCACTCATCTGACATTTGGGAAAGATGACAAAAATTAGAGGAGTGTTCCATCAGTGTTATATTAAGGCAGGTAGTTAGGTTAAAATTTCTTGGGTTGAAACGGAGATTTATCAAATAAGGCAGAAGCCAAGGAATGCAATTTATCCACCATCTTGTGACCTGCTAAACATTTAACCCATAGATCAGTGCCTATAGCTACAGGAAACTTATTTGCACTTCCTCTCTGTCTGAGTTGAAACACTGGTCAGGAAATTTTTAAGTCTGAAATAATTATCACCTGTTTTGCAGCAAGTTCTTCATAGCACAGCCTCATTAATTTGACATTCCAGGAGGGAAGAAATCTTCCAAATTTAAAAGGGTTTGAGTTACTAATATCTTCTTTTAACTGCAGGACAGAATATTTAATGTTTCTTTAAATAAAATAACTGGGCATTGTTTGGATTACAAATCATGGAGGAGAGGAAACCATGAAAAGGTTAACAGGCCTTTCCATTCTACTGACTGAAACAGGACAATTCATAGACTAAACTGAGTAGACTTTTCCACTAATAGTAAATCCACAGAAACACTTGTTAATGTGATTGGTAAAAAAGATCTTTAATTATAGGAGAGAATGTTTTGATACATAAATCTTTTTGCACAACATTATTTGTTTTGATTAAAAATACTGTATACTACTACTGGGATACATTTTAATCAAAACCTTAAAAAATTTTGAACTTTAAAATTTTTTTTGAAATTTAGTTGACACACAATGTTATGTTAGTTTCAGATGTACAACATAGTGAAAAGATTTTAATCTTTTATGTAACATTGAGATAGATTTTTCTAACTACGATCCAGGCAAACTGACACAGACAAATATTTATAATGAATGTCATTAAAAGCATGCTTACTTTCTTCTTTAGAATGACAGCAGGAAAAGATTGCATTTTTCTCAACTTAGTCTATTTTCCTTAAAATTTACTTTTTTTGCTGCATTATGTCAATGGTGAAAATCTTAACAAAAATCTGTGTTCAGCAGAACCAAAATGTGGACATGGTAATTTTACCCTGACTCTTGAATCCTGCTATATCTATCTTCACAAGAAAAGTAACTAAGATATCTAAGATTTGCTGACTTGAAACTCTAAAGCCTACAGTTCAAAAGCAACAAACAAAAAGACCTTTAATAAAAATAACATTAATGGCACAAATAAAATCATATTCATCATAATGTATTCATTTCTTAACTTAAGATTATCATTATATAATATAACTTGCTTATAAAAAGGGTAACAAATATACATTTCTTAGAGAAAATCTGTAACTTTCACATTTTCTGTAAGTAAGTGGACCAGAGCAGGCTGAATCTACTTCATTGGACCACATTCATAAGGGGATGTGGAGGGTCTTAAGTCAGTATACCGTGAGCAGGTGAAATAAACAGATTCACTGGGCTGTCCTCTTTTGGACAGCAAATCCTTTTGCATGGTGTTAAGCACATAGCAGATGTTTTGTAAACACAGTAGATGCTTTATTAATAAATAAATGTTGAAAAAGATCATAAAAACCAATGGGCTGCATTAAGTACATTGATAGTAAAGAAAATTGGAGGACAAGATACTGGGAATCTTCATTATGCAATTCAAAAACTTGCATGACCTATTGCCAACCATATTATTAACTGTCAAAAAGTCAAAGGAAAAGGAGTGTTTCTACACCAAACGAACTCTAATTATCTCACCACCACATGCTTTTTTGGAATTCGTAGTTTTACCTCAAGTATTTCCATATCAATTGTAATGAATAATTTGGTGTGTTTTCTTAGGAAAATATGTAAATTACTGTGTAATCACAATATTGCAGCAAACAAGATAAATGCAAGAATGATCACCTAAACATCTAATTAGTTTTTCTACACAGTCAGATTTATGCTAGAGACACTAATTGCGCCTAACATTTTAATGAAGGTTTCAACATTGCATAAATAAGACTGACAAACTACAAACAATTTTCATTTATTTTCCTTTTTCCCTTGCTCAAAAACAATTCACCTTTGTAAAAGTACCACACACCTGCTAGGAAAGATATGTTGATGGGCTCAATGCTCTACACTCCAACCATCTCCATTATAAAGAGGACTGGAGACTTGCAACAATAGGTAATCTTTGGGGACAGTGACAATGCCCTGTGAAAACTTCAAAGTTTCAAACTTTCCTTCTGAACAGGATAACTGGTGCATTGAAACTTGAAAATAAAAATGCCCTTTCATCCATTAAAGTCTGACATGCAATTGGGGTTAAGAGGAGATTTATCAAAAAATGAGATTTTAGCAAATGACTGCATCACAACTTCTCAAAATGACTGGGTTAAACATATTGATATTTCATCAACTATTAACGATTATAGTGGACTAAAGATGCCAACCTGCTTGATCAGGAGACTGCAGTGCTGGAGAGCTGGGGTTCATCTCTGTGCTTTGTTGGGACCCACTGTTGAGGGCAACTGTTGCTTTATCTTCATTCCTGTTATTTCCTGAAGAACTGCCTTTATTGGAATAAATATTTTTCACGATGTTATTTCTTTTGATTTTTATAAAAGTTCATTTTGAAGAATGCTATTAATGCAGTGTGCTTTTCTACATGATTACTGAAAAGCACATTAGAGGTGACGATACAGATTATCTGCAGTTCTTTTCTCTTCCACTAGAATTTTTCAAAGATGAACTCAGCTGCATTTTTGTAGAGGTTCATCTTTAAATTCCTTGATATTTGCATGGGGACATTTTAGATTTAAGTTTTACAATATGCAATAAAAGGAATTCCAAAACCCATATTATTTTTAAAGGGTCCTGTATTTTTCCCTTTGGTTCCACATAAAATGGAGTGTGTTTTCTTTAAATTACAATTCTTACACAACCTGACTTAAAATTTTAAACCAAGCACTTTCCTTCAGCATCTTAAGAAAATGGACACACACATTCTGCATGGAGCACTGGGTGTTATGCACAAACAATGAATCATGGAACACTTCATCTAAAACTAATGATGTAATGTATGGGGATTAACATAAGAATTTAAAAAATTAAAAAAAAAAGAAAATGGACACAGAATTAACTTTTCTATCTACTATTTTATAAAAATAACATGAATCCTAACAAGCTGAATTTCAGCCTACCTAAGAACTCCTCATTTTTGAGAAATTATGCTAACAGATGTGTACATGATATACTCTGGGCTTGACTCAGGATATATGAATGCATGTGCAGACAGATCTATACTTAAATGCCTCAAATCCAATATTCAAAGGGATAACTATAATAGCCACCTATATTTATCTAAGGCTTTATTGGTTGCAAAGAGTTGAAATTTTAACCTACATTCTATTAGATGGCATGGAGTCCAAAGGGAGAGACAGCAAATGTAAAAAAAAAAAAAATACACACACACACATATATATAGATATATATATCTATATATATATCTGAAAAGGGCCCAGTTTAAAAAGAGGAGATATAAATGAAACATGAAAAATTATGAGTTAAGTTCAATTTTAGTAAAGTCTGCAGGCAGGAACTTCCTCTATCAAATTTGGGCTGTTTCTAAAAAACAATAATTTAAGCTTATTCCGCCTTTGACAGTAGAAGTAGGGAAGTCCTTTACTTCTGTGGTACTATTTAATCCAGCAAATCTCTGTTAGGGCTCTAGAGCAATTCTTTTGCAGAAGATTTGATTTCCATAATCCCTGTAGAAAAGACATTTATATTTTAAATGAATTGGTCCGTAATCCTTTGAAATTTACAACCTGCAGAGAGAGATTCCATTGCTCTGCATAATACACAGATATAAGATAGTATTGAATTAGTGCCATACCGCTGTGTGCCTCTGTCCTTTCTCTGCTGGTGCTTTTTAACCATAATCTTCTCCTGCTATTATTCTTATCTGCTGATGGTTCTTGAGGGGGATGTGGATGCATAACTTGCAGATCGGCTGGTACATTTTCATATCAAAGAACAAAAAGCAAGAACAGGAAGTACTATATGGTTTGAAATAACTCAGTAAATATAATTGTAGCTATAATGAGAATGTTCATATCATTGTGACATCATATAAAGCTGTATCAACACCACAACTTATTCCTTCTTGGAAAATAGGCATTTGTTCAGATTCCATTATTGGGATTGTATCAGGCTTTCAAAATTCCTGAGATAATTTATTCATGTAATATAACCTTATAGAGAGTTACAGGTAATTTGATTAATTATACATACAACATGCTATATTAAAAAATATAAAAAATGAAATGGATTGCTAATATAGAAAAATAATTCCTTCCTTGGATAGAGGAAGTCAATAAGTATGATTCATCAACAGCTTGGAAGGTAGTTTCCTAAAGAACCCTGCAGAACTGCGATCAAACCTGAAAAAGAACTCCTAAGTGTAATTTAATTGTGTAATCATCATCATAATAATTAACAGCATTCATAGCAGCATCTAATATTTACTGAACGCTTAATTTCTTGGCACAATATGATGTGCTTGACTGGTTTTTCTTGTTGAATCCTCACAATGACCTTTGAGGCAGTCACTCTTCATTACTACTACTATTGCCAGTAGCAATTTTATCCCCATTTTACAGATGAGCAAACTGAGGCCCACAGGGTTTAGGAATTTTGATCAAGGTCTTACAGATGGTGGTAGAGCCAGGACTGAGTATCTATTGTCTTTATGTCCTTCTCTCAGTTTTGTACTGTATGAGAAATATAGTCTGTAATAGTGATCATTAATCTCTAAATCAAATAAAATGAACCCAAATGCCTTCCTTTTCAACTCTCACAAAAGTCAGACATGCAAGAATGGAAAAACTATAGTGAGTGATAAGCCTTTGGTACTGGTCTCAATTCTTTCCGATGATTACAAACTACAAATCATTTTACCTCTCTGTTAGCCATGAGCCCTCAATCTACAAACTGGGACAAAAGTCTCTTCTTCACCAACAGGGTTCTCTGTGCATCAACAGGAGAAAATAAAAAGCACTTTACAAATGGAAGAGATTAAAAGATAAAATTAAGAAAACTTAAAATGCAAGTGGAGTTCCCAAAATATAGTTATTATGGAATGCTATGTTATTTCCTCACCAGTCATCATAAAATAAAAACAGGGTACTATGGCAATTTGAAATAATGGAATAAAGAGAATATAAAGAGAATGATAGGTGGGGCGCCTGGGTGGCTCGGTCGGTTAAGCATTCGACTTGATCTTAGCTCAGGTCTTGATCTCAGGGTCATGAGTTCAAGCCCCTTGTAACCTACTTTAAATAAATAAATAAATAAATAAATAAGTATTAAAAAAAAAGAGAGAAAGAATGATAGATTCCAGAAGAGAATATATGCATAAGAATTTGAAACAGATTTCAATATCCACCATCTTTTTCATTTTTAAATGATAATTCTCTGGATGTTAAGATCTAATCAAGAATTTAACTTCAAATTTATCTTCACAAGAGCATTGCTATTTTCCCCTAGTTATTGACACTTATGTAGAATTCTTACCACGAACAGGTATAGTCTGCTTTATTTGGCGAATATTTTCTTTATCTGCTTGCTCCTCAGACTCCGGCATCAGCAAGGCTGACATCTCTGCGCTGCTAACACAGTCCTCAGTCACAGACTGTTGGCATGATCGGTTATTTCTGGACCCAACGGATCTTACTGTCTGTAAGGGACAGGAATTAATCTGCACATTTTACAATATGGGAATTGCATTTATTTCCTGTAGAATTTACAGAGACTAATAATATTTGGACAAATAAAAAGTGAGAAAAGAAACTAGAGGAAATGAGAAGGTTAGAAAGTTGGTGGAGAGGGAAATTATAGCAGAAAATTAGAAAGAAATGGAAGGAGAAATATAATGTGAGACAAAATAGAAGACAAACAAGTTTTCTAGACACATAAATTAAAATGTGCTTATAATCCATCTTTAGTAGGTAGAAGTTGAACTGAAAATCGCTGCGTGTGTCAGAAATTCAAGGAAATTAAAAATAAAAATATAACATTTGAGAATCTGTTCATTGTAAGGTATCTGGTGAAGGTCCAACACCTTTTTGAAGGAGACCACAAAATGTGCTCATATATATTTGCCTTTAAGTTTTGTGAATATATTTAATCAAAAGAATACTCGGAAATGGTAATCGTGTTGACATGACAAAAATAAAACCGTTTTGAGGTCTTTTAAAATCCAGAATTTCTGTTCCAAATTTATTCAAGCCTTATGCTTTTGGCATGTATTCTCTCTGCCTCTTTCCCCCGCCACCACCCGTGCACTGGGAAAGAACCCTTCTCCTCCCATGCCCCTCACGCTTAGACAAGCTCTTCAGACCTTGCTCCTACCTCACTGGATATCCTCATGTTATTCCTTCTGCCAGAGAGTGGAGGTGGTCCCAGAACTCTGGATCCGAAAGCGATATGACAGACATCTTGATTTTTACTGTTCCGCATGCTACCTGTTCCCCTGTTAATGAACTGATCTGTTTTGTTCAAAGAAGGTAATAATAGTCCATTAATGGGCATAATGACAAACACCATGTTGCAATGTTTCTGAAAGTACAATCGAGGTGTCATATGATCTGTATCCCCCTTCCCCACTACAGGTCACTTATAAAAAATGCAGATACTGAAGCCCAACATTAGATCTACCAGATCTATAGAATTAGAATCTTGGGGAGGAGCAGCAGAAATCTATAATTTTAACGAGTTCCCCCAAATGGTTCTTATGCTCACTGTCATTTGAGAACCACTGCCATAAATATTCTTCCTCAAAGAGAGAGAGAGAGAAAAGAAAAGAAAGGAAGCTACTAAAAAATACATCTTATTTTCTCTTTAAGGAAATAATTTAAATAAAACTATTTAACTCAATGGAACAAATATTTGATTGAGCACTCTTGAGCTTTTCCTAGAAGTTGTCAGTGATACAAAATAGCTAAGATATATCGCTTGCCCTCAAGGGAGGTGAGAGTACAAGTAAACAGGTAACCATAACATAAAGCAGCTCAGTGGAAATGAAGAAAAGTGACCTCTTGTTCCTCAAAAAATTAAAAATAGAATTATCCTATAATGCAGTAATCACAGTATTGGGTATTTACCCCCAAAATACAAAAACACTAATTTGAAGGCATTCCTGTACCTCTATGTTTATTGCAGCATTATTTACAATAGCCAAACTATGGAAGCAGCCCAAGTATTCAGTGATAGATGAACAGATTCAGAAGATGTGGTACATATATACAATGGAATATTATTTAGCCATAAAAAGAACTAAATCTTGCCATTTGCAAAGACATGGATGGAGCTAGAGAGTATAATGTAAAGCGAAACAAGTCAGTCAGAGAAAGACAAATACTGTATGATCTAACTGATATGTGGAATTTAAGAAGCAAGACAAATGAGCAAAGGGGAAAAAAAAAAGAGAGAGAGGGACAACCATGAAACAGACTCTTAACTCTAGAGAACAAACTGATGGTTAGCAGAGGGGAGGTGGATGGGGAGGAAGGGTGAAATAGGGGATGGGGAGTACACTTACTATGATGGAAAAAAAAAAGAGTAAGTGACCTCTTGAATGGAGTTTGAATGACTGATAAGATTTCAAGAATAAAAGATGTAGGGTGCCCTAGAGAGAAGAAAGTGAATAAAGACAAGAGTGAACTGGTAGGGTATGCTTGGGGAGCAATGAAATTACCAGTTTAGTTAGAAGGATGGGTTTGGGTCACACTGAAAAGAGCCTTAAATCGCTAAAAGCCTATTCTAAATTTGGTAGGTGATAGGGTATCATTGAAAATTTTGGGGGAGAAGGAGAACAAACTGATAGGACCTCCAGGATAAGGCAGGTGTGCTGACCAAACCTTGCTGCCTTTCCCTTCTGTGTGCCCAGAAGGGCACACAGGTATATTACATTTCTGAGCCTTCCCTGCAGTTATATGGGTCATGTGACTGACTTCTGGTTAATGAGACGTGAGAAGTGAAATGTGAGACGTGTAAACTACTTCCTGGCCCCTAAAACCTCCTGCATAATCCCCCATACTCTCTCTTCCCTCATCTCGACAAGACGCAGAAGATCTGGGGGAGGGCTATAAGGCCTGGAGAAGAACCACTAGGTGAAAGGAGTCTGGGTCTCTGAATGACCTCATGGAAGGCTGCCCAAGGAACTCCTGATTGGATGAGGCTGTGGGGCTCTTTGTGACTGCAGGTGAGGGTGATGAACCTTAACTCAAAAAACTGCCTGCAATCTAGAAAACCTGTTATGCCCACTTGCAAGACAGGACCAACCTTAATATTATGATATTGGCTCCAAGTAAGTCCACATTTGTCCTATAGTCCTGGATATATATGAGCTACTGGCTACTTCCTGTCTGACCTATTCCCTGGAAAAAATTCCTATAGTTAGGTAGGTGGTTTCTTTAGCCTCTGCTGCAGAATTGTAACTTTACATGTGGAGTTAAAAACCACTCTTCTGCAATGGCATGAAAAAAGGCACCAAAGTTTGTGAAAACACGCCATGCTTAGGAAGCTCCACTTGTTTAGATCTGAGTAGAAGTAATATGATGTGGGTAAATGGGTGTTTTCTGGGTCTGGTTTTATTTTTGCAGTAGATGAAGCTGAAGAGATGGGCAAGGGCCAGACTGTTGACATGATCTGAAAGAATGTTTGCTGGACAGAAAATCTAAGGTGGCTGGCTAGCAAAGTGGTGAGGAGATACACCGTTGCAGTTTTCTTCAAATTCTTGAAGCCCTGTTAGGTAGAAGAGAGATTCCATTTGTCCAAAGGGCAGAATCAGAACTAATGAGAAGAACTGACTTCAAGGTCTTAGTCCAACATGAGGAACATCTTTAAGTATGTCTGGTAATTGTGATGGAGAGTTTTCTGTCATGCTGGCTCTTATAAAGCAGATTCAGATACCAGAGGACTCCCTACTTTCTATTTCTGGCCTAGTCCTCTCTTCTGAGTTCCACGCCTTGTATCCAGTGGCTTTCTTGCTCAGTTCCTCTTCCATGTCTTAAAGACACAAATGGAGAATGTAGTCCAGTGAATGGCACCACAATCCACAGAGTTTGAAGAGTTAGGATCTGGGTGTCATCCCTGACTCCTCTCTCCACCTTCTCCACAGCCAACCCAAGTCTACTTCTCTCTACCTCCTTGGTCAGCACTGCAGTCCAAGTGACCGTCATCCTCCTGGATGATCACAGAGCCTCTCAAGGGATCTCCCATGTCCACACTGGCTCCCTGTCCCATGCCCTCTCCAAAATGTACCCAGAGCGGTCTTAGGCAAGCATATACCTGATCAAGTCATTCCTTTTCCTCACTTAAAACTTTTCAATGTCTTCCCTGCTGCAGTTAGGATTAGGAAGAAAGCCTTTAACAGTGGCTGCAAAAACCTACATGTTCTGGCTTCAGTTCATACCTTTCACCCCTCATTTTCTGCTCTCTCAGACTGGCCTCAGTTCTTCCTGCCTACCAGAGCATTTGTGTGTGCTCTTCCCCATGCCTAAAAGGCTCTTCCAGTGTAGGTACTCCCATAAACTTTCCTTCCCATAACTTGTCAAACTGCACTTAAAAATTTTTTAAAAAATTCAGTTTAGTTAACATATAGTGTATTATTGGTTTTAGGGATAGAATTTAGTGATTCATCAGTATATATAACATATATAACATAACACCCAGTGCTCATTACATCAAGTGCCCTCCTTAATGCCCAACACCCAGTTACCCCATCCCCCCACCCACCTCCCCTCCAGCAACCCTCAGTTTATTTCCTAGAGTTAAGAGTATTTTCTGGTTTGCCTCCCTCTCTGTTTTTATCTTATTTTTCCTTCCCTTCCCCTATGTTCATTTGTTTTGTCTCTTAAATTCCACATATGAGTGAAATCATATGGTATTTGTCTTTGACTGACTTATTTCCCTTAGCATAATACCCTCTAGCTCCATCCACCTTGTTGCAAATGGCAAGATTTCATTCTTTAAAAATTGTACTTTTACATGTGTTTGTGAGATTTGCTGATAATGTGTGCTTCAGTAGATATAAACTCAATAGCCTAGTTTGTCACCCCTGAATTGCTAGCCTGGTGCCTGACATGGAATTATAGATCCTTGCTGAGCAAAATGAATGAATCATTAAATGTAATGAGTCAAATGGGATGTTGGATTAAATGACTAAATATTTCTAACTATGGCTAGAATTTCATTTTTCATTTTAAGAAAATTCCAACTGCAGGTTTTATGTGTGAATTGAGGAAGACTGGGCAGGACTGGACAACTGCCAGGATATGGAGGATGAGAGAGAAGGGTCAACAATGACCAAGACATTGATAATTACATGACTGGTGTGGCTTTCAATATCAGTAGTGCTATGGCACCCCAATCAGATACCTACTCAGGTTACATGTGAAATGTTCTACTGTTAGCACATAGACTTGGCTGTGTGTGCATTTGTATTTTTTTTAGTCATCATAAATATCCATTTGGAGTTAGCAAAACACTGTTAGTCTCTCAGGATCAACAACGGAAAGAAATGACACTCAAATCCCAGGCCAATTGGAAAAATTTATTATAGAATCTGTCATTATTTGTACCATTTGTGACCAAGTAGAACAAATCCTAGACTATTGATTTTGTTCTCAAATGTGGATTTTCCCAGAAAGAAAGAGCCACTGAAGGTCCTGAAGGGTATGGGATATGGCTTGGGCCTACATGGGAATTTTTAGTATCAGAATAGGAAATTTTTTTTTTTTTTACTTCCAGTCATGGGAACCATTAGGCTATGGGCATATTTTTTGCATATCTTTCTGTTCAAACATCTTATGGGGCAATTTCCTCAATGTTTTTTCATTTTCTTTATATATAGTTTCCCCCAACTAATTTAAGCTCCTTTAAGTAGAAAGACCATTTATTTGGTTGTGTATGTACCTCCATCTGTGGAGCCCAGCACAGTATGTGGCAGACAATGGATAAAGTTCACCACAATTGTTAAATAGTATTCAAGATTAAAAGGAAGATTTTTTAGGGGAGAGAATATTTCAAAAAATCATACTGACATAGTTCTAGCTATAATTCCAACAAAATGTACACATTAACTAGTTTGTAGCTATTTAAAAAATTAAAATTCCTAAATATCTTGAATTTTTTAGAGGAATCTCTTACTTAGCAGTGGATGTCCAGTGACCATTCAAGATACACATGAACCTCATATAATATAGTCTTCTAAATCACAGAAAATTAGATATGATTCTGTATTTTATAAGAGGATCTACTATAGGATTTCTTTAAAGAGTAATCTACCGGCGGAGCAAGATGGCGGAGGAGTAGGAGACCTGGATTTCGTCTGGTCTCAGGAATTCAGCTGGATAGGGATCAAAACATTCTGAACACCTACAAACTCAACAGGAGATCGAAGAAAAGAAGAGCAACAACTCTCTGAACAGAAAAGCGACCACTTTCTGGAAGGTAGGACGTGCGGAGAAGTGAATCCGAGGCGATATTCGGGAGGATAGACGGCAGGGGAGGGGCCTCTGGCGGCCGCGTCTGGCAAGTGATAGAGCCGCGGAGCACAAAATCGGAACTTTTAAAAGTCTGCTCCGCTGAGGGACGTCACTCTGGTGGCTAAGTGGGGGGTGGAACCCTCGTGGGACAGTGTGGCCTCAGGACCCTCGGGGTCACAGAAAGACCGGGGGTGCCTGAGTGTGGCAGAGCTCCTAGGTAACGGAGCAGGGAAGCCGGCTGCAGAGGCGGAGCCCAGGAGCGGGCTCTCAGCTCGGGGTTGCCATAAACCGTGATCCGCGGCACAGTCGGGCCACTGCTCCTCCAGCAGGGACCCAACAAGCGGCAGATCCGGGGAGACTCACCTTCCTCCCCTGGGAGGAGCCACGCGGGAGTGCGCCGCAGGGATCTGCTGGGTTTGGAGACTCCACCCGGGGTCGGGTGCCAGAGATAGAAACGCGCGGTCACAGGCCGGGTGAGCACGGAGTGCGGCCGGAGACCGGGGAGACGGGAGTGACTGACGGCTTTTCTCTGGGGGCTCACTGAGAAGCGGGACCCCGAGTTCTCGGCTCCTCCACGGCGGAGATTGGGAGGCCGCCATTTTCACTCTCCACCTCCAAAGCTGTATGGAAAGCTCGCAGGGAACAAAAGCCCCGGAGAGCAAACCTGAGCAGATTACTTAGCTGGGAGGGGGCAAGGGCAGGGCAATTCTGCCTCCGGCAAAGACATTTGGAAACCACGGCAACAGGCCCCTCCCCAGAAGATCAGCGAGAACAGCCAGCCAAGACCAAGTTTACCCATCAATGAGAACGGCAGAACTCCAGCTCTAGGGGACTACTGCACATAGAATTCATGGCTTTTTTACCATGATTCTGTAGTCTTTCAAAGTTAATTTTTTTTAACTGTCTTTTTTCTTTTTTTTTTCTTTTTGAATTTTTCTTTTTCCCTTTTTCAACCAACATCTTATCAATCCCTTTTTAAAAAAAAAAAACATTTTTATTTTTCATTTTTAGAGTCATATTCTATCCCTTCATAGTAGATACCTGTATTTTTGGCTTATATGTATAAGTTGTTCTCTCTTTAAACTTTTGAGATAGTTTCTTCTAACAGATCAAAATATACCCTAAATCTCTAGTATATGGTGTTTTCTATTCCCCTGCCTGATCACATCCTCTCCCTTTTTTTTTCTTTTTTTAAATCCTCTTCTTTCTTTTTTCAAACAACTTCTTATCAATTCCTTTTATAAAATTTTTTATAATTTCCATGTTTACAGTCATATTCCATCCCTTCATCATATCAACCCTTATTTTTGTACATATATAAGTTTTTCTTTCTTTAAAATTTTGGGAGGCACTTTCTTCTAAAGACCAAAATACACCCCAAATCTAGTATGTGGCACTGATCTATATACCAGCCCGATCATATTTGATCACATTCTGGTTTTTTTGTTGTTGTTGTTTTGTTTTGTTTGTTTTTGTTTTTATTTTTATCTTTTTCTTTTTTTCTCTTTCTTTTTTCTCTCTTTCCCTTTCTTTTCCCACTGCTTCAGGTTTTTTCTGATTTGTTTAGAGTATATTTTCTGGGGACGTTGTTACTCTGCTAGCATTTTGTTCTCTCATTAATCTATTCTCTGCACAAAATGACAAGACGGAAAAAATCACCTCAACAAAAAGAACAAGAGGTAGTACCGACTGCCAGGGACCTACTCAATACAGACATTAGTACGATGTCAGATCTAGAGTTCAGAATCATCACTTTAAAGATACTAGCTGGGCTTGAAAAAAGCATGGAAGTTATTAGAGAAACCCTTTCTGGAGAAGTAAAAGAACTAAAATCCAACCAAGTAGAAATCAAAAAGGCTATTAATGAGGTGCAATCAAAAATGGGGGCGCTAACTGCTAGAATAAATGAGGCAGAAGAGAGAATCAGTAATATAGAAGATGAAATGATGGAAAATAAAGAAGCTGAGAAAAAGAGAGATAAACAACTACTGGATCACGAGGGCAGAATTCGAGAGATAAGCGATACCATAAGACGAAACAACAGTAGAATAATTGGGATCCCAGAAGAAGAAGAGAGAGAGGGGCAGAAGGTATAATGGAGCAAATTATAGCAGAGAACTTCCCTAATTTGGGGAAGGAAACAGGCATGAAAATCCAGGAAGCACAGAGAACCCCTCTCAAAATCAATAAAAATAGGTCAACACCCCGACATCTAATAGTAAAACTTACAAGTCTCATAGACAAAGAGAAAATCCTGAAAGCAGCTCGGGAGAAGAGATATGTAACCTACAAGGGTAGAAACATTAGATTGGCAACAGACCTATCCACAGAGACCTGGCAGGCCAGAAAGGACTGGCAGGATATATTCAGAGCACTAAATGAGAAAAATATGCAGCCAAGAATACTCTATCCAGCTAGGCTGTCATTGAAAATTGAAGGAGAGATAAAAAGCTTCCAGGACAAACAAAAACTAAAGGAATTTGCAAACACAAAACCAGCCCTACAAGAAATCTTGAAAGGGGTCCTCTAAGCAAAGAGAGAGCCTAAAAGCAACATAGACCAGAAAGGAACACAGACAATATACGGTAACAGTCGCCTTACAGGCAATACAATGGCACTAAATTCCTATCTTTCAATAGTTACCCTGAATGTAAATGGGCTCAATGCCCCAATCAAAAGACACAGGCTATCAGACTGGATTAAAAAACAAGACCCATCGATATGCTGTCTGCAAGAGACTCATTTTTGACCCAAAGACAGCCCCAGATTGAAAGTGAGGGGGTGGAAAACCATTTACCATGCTAATGGACACCAAAAGAAAGCTGGGGTGGCAATCCTTCTATCAGACAAATTAGATTTTAAACCAAAGACTGTAATAAGAGATGAGGAAGGACACTATATCATACTTAAAGGATCTATCCAACAAGAAGATCTAACAATTGTAAATATCTATGTCCCTAACATGGGAGCAGCCAATTATATAAGCCAATTAATAACAAAAGCAAAGAAACACATCGACAACAATACAATAATAGTGGGGGACTTTAACACCCCCCTCACTGAAATGGACAGATCGTCTAAGCAAAAGATCAACAAGGAAATAAAGACTTTAAATGACACACTGGACCAAATGGACTTTACAGACATATTCAGAACATTCCACCCCAAAGCAACGGAATACACATTCTTCTCTAGTGCCCATGGAACATTCTCCAGAATAGATCACATCCTAGGTCATAAATCAGGTCTCAACCGGTACCAAAAGATTGGGATCATTCCCTGCCTATTTTCAGACCACAATGCTTTGAAACTAGAGCTCAATCACAAGACAAAAGTCAGAAAGAACTCAAATACATGGAGGCTAAAGAGCATCCTACTGAAGAACGAATGGGTCAACCAGGAAATTAAAGAAGAATTAAAAAAATACATGGAAACCAATGAAAATGAAAACACAACTATTCAAAATCTTTGGGATGCAGCAAAGGCAGTCCTAAGAGGAAAGTATATAGCAATACAAGCCTTTCTCAAGAAGCAAGAAAGGTCTCAAGTACACAACCTAACCCTACACCTAAAGGAGCTGGAGAAAGAACAGCAAATAAAGCCTAAACCCAGCAGGAGAAGAGAAATAATAAAGATCAGAACAGAAATCAATGAAATAGAAACTAAAAGAACAGTAGAACAGATCAACGAAACTAGGAGCTGGTTCTTTGAAAGAATTAACAAGATTGATAAACCCCTGGCCAGACATATCAAAAAGAGAGGAGAAATGACCCACATCAACAAAATCATGAATGAAAGAGGAGAGATCACAACCAACACCAAAGAAATACAAACAATTATAAGAACATATTATGAGCAACTCTATGCCAGCAAATTAGATAACCTGGAAGAAATGGATGCATTCCTAGAGATGTACCAACTACCAAAACTGAACCAGGATGAAATAGAAAACCTGAACAGACCTATAACCACTAAGGAAATTGAAGCAGTCATCAAAAATCTCCCAAAAAACAAAAGCCCAGGGCCAGATGGCTTCCCAGGGGAATTCTACCAAACATTTCAAGAAGAATTAATACCTATTCTTCTGAAACTGTTCCAAAAAATAGAAATGGAAGGAAAACTTCCAAACTCATTTTATGAGGCCAGCATTACCTTGATCCCAAAACCAGACAAAGACCCCATCAAAAAGGAGAATTACAGACCAATATCCCTGATGAACATGGATGCAAAAATTCTTACCAAAATACTAGCCAATAGGATCCAACAGTACATTAAAAGGATTATTCACCATGACCAAGTGGGATTTATCCCTGGGCTGCAAGGTTGGTTCAACATCCGCAAATCAATCAATGTGATACACTACATTAACAAAAGAAAGAACAAGAATCATATGATCCTCTCAATAGATGCAGAAAAAGCATTTGACAAAGTACAGCATCCCCTCTTGATCAAAACTCTTCAGAGTATAGGGATAGAGGGTACATACCTCAATATCATAAAAGCCATCTATGAAAAACCTACAGCGAATATCATTCTCAATGGGGAAAAACTGAGAGCTTTCCCCCTAAGGTCAGGAACGCGGCAGGGATGTCCACTATCACCACTGCTATTCAACATAGTATTGGAAGTCCTAGCCACAGCAATCAGACAACAAAAAGAAATCAAAGGCATCCAAATTGGCAAGGAAGAAGTCAAACTCTCACTCTTTGCAGATGATATGATACTTTATGTGGAAAACCCAAAAGACTCCACCCCAAAACTGCTAGAACTCATACAGGAATTCAGTAAAGTGGCAGGATATAAAATCAATGCACAGAAGTCAGTGGCATTCCTATACACCAACAACAAGACAGAAGAAAGAGAAATTAAGGAGTCGATCCCATTTACAATTGCACCCAAAACCATAAGATACCTAGGCATAAATCTAACCAAGAGACAAAGGATCTGTACTCAGAAAACTATAAAATACTCATGAAAGAAATGGAGGAAAACACAAAGAAATGGAAAAACGTTCCATGCTCATGGATTGGAAGAACAAATATTGTGAAGATGTCAATGCTACCTAGAGCAATCTACACATTCAATGCAATCCCCATCAAAATACCATCCACTTTTTTCAAAGAAATGGAACAAATAATCCTAAAATTTGTATGGAACCAGAAAAGACCCCGCATAGCCAGAGGAATGTTGAAAAAGAAAAGCAAAGCCGGCGGCATCACAATTCCGGACTTCCAGCTCTATTACAAAGCTGTCATCATCAAGACAGCATGGTACTGGCACAAAAACAGACACATAGATCAATGGAACAGAACAGAGAGCCCAGAAATGGACCCTCAACTCTATGGTCAACTCATCTTTGACAAAGCAGGAAAGAATATCCAATGGAACAAAGACAGTCTCTTCAACAAATGGTGTTGGGAAAATTGGATAGCCACATGCAGAAGAATGAAACTGGACCATTTCCTTACACCACACACAAACATAGATTCAAAATGGTTGAAAGACCTAAATGTGAGACAGGAGTCCATCAAAATCCTAGAGGAGAACACAGGCAGCAACCTCTTCGACCTCAGCCGAAGCAACTTCTTCCTAGAAACATCGCCAAAGGCAAGGGAAGCAAGGGCAAAAATGAACTATTGGGACTTCATCAAGATAAAAAGCTTTTGCAAAGCAAAGGAAACAGTCAACAAAACCAAAAGACAACCGACAGAATGGGAGAAGATATTTGCAAATGACATATCAGATAAAGGGCTAGTATCCAAAATCTATAAAGAACTCATCAAACTCAACACCCAAAGAACAAAGAATCCAATCAAGAAATGGGCAGAAGACATGAACAGACATTTTTCCCAAGAAGACATCCAAATGGCTAACAGACACATGAAAAAGTGCTCAACATCGCTCGGCATCAGGGAAATCCAAATCAAAACCTCAATGAGATACCACCTCACACCAGTCAGAATGGCTAAAATTAACAAGTCAGGAAATGACAGATGTTGGCGGGGATGCGGAGAAAGGGGAACCCTCCTACACTGTTGGTGGGAATGCAAGCTGGTGCAGCCACTCTGGAAAACTGTATGGAGGTTCCTCAAAAAGTTGAAAATAGAGCTACCCTATGACCCAGCAATTGCACTACTGGGTATTTACCCCAAAGATACAAAAGTAGGGATCCGAAAAGGTATGTGCACCCCGATGTTTATAGCAGCAATGTCCACAATAGCCAAACTGTGGAAAGAGCCAAGATGTCCATCAACAGATGAATGGATAAAGAAGAAGTGGTATATATATACAATGGAATATTATGCAGCCATCAAAAGGAATGAGATCTTGCCATTTGCAATGACGTGGATGGAACGGAGGGTATTATGTTGAGTGAAATAAGTCAAACAGAGAAAGACATGTATCATATGATCTCACTGATATGAGGAATTCTTAATCTCAGGAAACAAACTGAGGGTTGCTGGAGTGGGGGGTGGGGTGGGAAGGATGGGGTGACTGGGTGATAGACACTGGGGAGGGTATGTGCTCTGGTAAACGCTGTGAATTGTGCAAGACTGTTGAATCTCAGATCTGTACCTCTGAAACAAATAATGCAATATATGTTAAGAAAAAAAAAAGAAGAAGAAGAAGGTATCGGGAGGGGAAGAATGAAGCGGGAGAAATCGGAGGGATGGATGAACCATGAGAGACGATGGACTCTGAAAAACAAACAGGGTTCTAGAGGGGAGGGGGGTGGGAGGATGGGTTAGCCTGGTGGTGGGTATTGAGGAGGGCACGTTCTGCATGGAGCACTGGGTGTTATGCACAAACAATGAATCATGGAACACTTCATCTAAAACTAATGATGTAATGTATGGGGATTAACATAAGAATAAAAAATAAATGAGAAAAAAAATCTTAAAAAAAAAAAGAGTAATCTACCACTCTGTATTTAAAGTTAAGTCTATTTTTTAAAATTCACAAATGCTAGCACACTTTTTTCACAAACCAAAGTATACCAATACTCAACCATTAAGTATCTCTTTCATTAATAGACTTCTTTAAATTTCTTGGTACAATTAACATATACACATTCTTAAAGGCTGTTTCATTTTAGTAATTCTGTTTATAATCATTAATTGTTACAATTATCTCTATAAACATGCATCATGCTATTTATCTACTATGAGACAATCCTAATTAAAACCTATAAGGAAAAGTAATTTATTGGTTTCTAAAATAAAAAGTAAAAGGGACAAAATTTCTATAATGAGAAAAACCTTAATAAAAGAAAACTACAAGCAGAAATGCATGCCTTTTGAATTCTAAAGGGAGCTCTTTTAAGGGCTGATATCAATATGCACAATATAAGGTTAAAAATCAAGATTAGATTAAAGTCATGCTCTAGGCGTTTCATTTTCTTGAGTTTGTGGAAAATGAACTTGGTGTAGGTCAGAGATGTTACCATTAATTATTTTGCTATTTTTTGAGGGGTACATGCCTTTGTAGTTAGAATATAAAACCTGAGGGTCTACTCTCTAATTGTCTTTTAGAAAAATAAACATTCATTTTTGTCTCAAGATACAATGTTCTAATTATTATAGTCATTTAAGTTTGCAGGGTTTTCAAAGCTTAACCAGAAAAACCTGCTGAATTTTCAAATCTAATCATTGAAGGGTCATGCTCAAGATATATCTATTATCTGACAGTCAAATCAGAATTAAACTTGCTATCAGAATCCAATCTTGAATTGGATTAATTTTTATTTTATTATATGTGCACCATTATAAAGAATGTCAAAAATACAAAAAAGGCTGATCTAGTAAAGCAATATTATTTTAGACAAGGTACTTAACCTTTTAAGCCTCACTTCCTTTCATAAGATTAGGATAATAATAGTACTTAAGTCATGGTGTTTTTGTTAGATCGTATGAAACAATGCATGTAACATGCCAAATACTGTGCTTAGTAGGGACTAAATGCTTAATAAATATGTTATTAATATCTTCCATCTTGAATAGCATTTAACACTTTACAGAGTCTATTCATAATCACTTATTTCTTTATGCATCCATCCTTTCAGTAGTGACTGGGCACGTGGTCTGGGCAGTTGTATCTCATTAATAAAAAGCTTAAGACATTTTTTAAAGGCAATAAAACATATTACAAACTAAAATTAGAATATCTCTTTCTCCTCTAAACTTGAGTACGGCCTTAGATAATGTCATCTGTGAGTAAAGTGAGGATATGGCAACAAGATAAAAAGTAATAAGGCACAAGATATTACTTTTCTTCACAAACTCTTAATTTATTAAAAAGCTATCAATAACCAGGGGGAGGAGCAAGATGGCAGAGGAGTAGGGGACCTAAATTTCGTCTGGTCCCAGGAATTCAGCTAGATAGTTATCAAACCATTCAGAACACCTACAAACTCAACAGGAGATCAAAGAAAAGAATAGCAGCAACTCTCTGAACAGAAAAGCGACTACTTTCTGGAAGGTAGGATGTGTGGAGAAGTGAATCAGAGGCAATATTCGGGAAGATAGATCGCAGAGGGAGGGAGCCTCCTCAGCCAGCTACCAGCAAGTGACAGAGCAGCAGAGCACAAAATCAGAACTTTTAGAAGTCCACTCTGCTGAGGGATGTCGCTCAAGTGGCTAAGCAGGGGGTGGAACCCTCGCTAGGACAGTGTGGTCTCAGGACCCTCAGGGTCACATAAAGCCTGGGGGTGCCGAAGTGTGGCAGAGCTCCCAGGTATCGGAGGGGGAAGCCAGCTGCAAAGACGGAGCTGAGAAGTGGGCTCTCAGCTTGGGGTTGCCATAAACCGTGATCCACAGCACAGTCAGGCCACTGCTCTTCCAGCAGGGACCCAACAAGAGGCAGATCCAGGGAGACTCCCCTTCCTCCCCTGGGAGGAGTGGTGTGTGAGCACACTGCAGGAATCTGCTGAGTTTGGAGACTCCAAACGGGGTCGTGTGCCAGAAACAGAAATGCTTGATCAGAGACCGGGTGAGCACGGAGTGCGGCGGGATAACAGGGAGACAAGAGTGACTGAATGCTTTTCTCTGGGGGCATGCTGAGGAGTGGGGCCCCGACCTCTTGGCTCCTCTGGGACCAGAGATTGGGAGGCCGCCATTTTCACTCTCGTCCTCCAAAGCTGTACAGAAAGTTCAAAGTTAATTTTCAAAATTTTCTTTATTTTATTCTTTTTCTATTTTTTTAGTTGAATTTTTCTTCTTTCCTTTTTCAACTAACATTTTATCAATTCCTTTTTAAAAATCTTTTAAAATTTTTCATTTTTACAGTCATATCTCTTCATTGTATTTAACCTTTTTTTTTGGTGTATATATATAAGCTTTTCTTTCTTTAAAATTTTGGGATACAGTTTCTTCTAACAGACCAAAATATACCCTAAATCTAGTGTATGATGTTGTTCTAGTCTCCCACCTGATCACATTCTCTCATTTAAAATAAATTTTTTTTCATTCTTTTTTCAAACAACTTCTTATCAATTCCTTTTTAAAAATCCTTTTTAATTTTCATCTTTACAGTCATATTCCATTGCTCCATCGTATTTACCCTTATGTTTATATATATGTAAGTTTTTCTTTCTTTAAAATTTTGGGAGGCAATTCCTTCTAACAGACCAAAATACACGCAAAATCTAGTGTGTGGCTCTGTTAAATTCACTAGCCTGATCATATTCTTTTTTTTTTTTTTTTCCTTTCTTCCCCCAACCCCAGTTTCGGGTCTTTTCTGATTTGTTTAGTGTATATTTTTCTGGGGTCGTTGTTACCCTTTTAGCATTTTTTTTAGCATTTTGTTCTCTCATTCATCTATTCTCCTCTGGACAAAATGACAAGACAGAAGAACTCACCTCAAAAAAAAAAAAAAGAACAAGAGGCAGTACCAACTGCCAGGGACCTAATCAATAGGAACATTAGTAAGATGTCAGAACTAGAGTTCAGAATGACAATTATAAAGATACTAGCTGGGCTTGAAAAAAGTATAGAAGATACTAGAGAATCCCTTTCTGGAGATATAAAAGAACTAAAATCTAAACAAGTCGAAATCAAAAAGGCTATTAATGAGGTCCAATAAAAAATGGAGGCTCTAACTGCTAGGATAAATGAGGCAGAAGAAGAACTAGTGATATAGAAGACCAAATGATGGAGAATAAAGAAGCTGAGAAAAAGAGATAAACAACTACTGGATTATGAGGGCAGAATTTGAGAGATAAGTGATACCATAAAGTGAAACAACATTAGAATAACTGGGATCCCAGAAGAAGAAGAAAGAGAGAGAGGGGCAGAAGGTATATTGGAGCAAATTATAGCAGAAAACTTCCCTAATTTGGGGAAGGAAATGCATCAAAATCCAGGAGGCACAGAGAACCCCCCCCAAATCAATAAAAATAGGTCAACACCCCAACACCTAATAGAAAAACTTACAAGTCTCAGAAACAAAGAGAAAATCCTGAAAGCAGCTCTGGACAAGAGGCCCGTAACCTACAAGGGTAGAAACATTAGACTGGCAGCAGACCTATCCACAGACCTGGCAGGCCAGAAAGGACTGGCATTAAATATTCAGAGCACTAAATGAGAAAAATATGCAGCCAAGAATACTATATTGAGCTATGCTGTCATTGAAAATAGAAGGAGAGATAAAAAGCTTCCAGGACAAATAAAAACTAAAAGAAATTGTGAATACCAACCCAGCCCTACAAAAAATATTGAAAGGGGCCCTCTAAGCAAAGAGAGAGCCTAAAAATAACATAGACTGGAAAGGAACAGAGACAATAGACAGTAACAGTCACTTTACAGGCAATACAATGGCATTAAATTCATATCTTTCAATAGTTACCTGAATGTAAATGGGCTAAATACCCAATCAAAAGACATAGGGTATCAGATTGGATAAAAAAACAAGACCCATCGATATGCTGTCTGCAAGAGACTCATTTTAGATCCAAAGACACCTCCAGATTGAAAGTGAGGGGGTGGAAAACTATTTACCATGCTAATGGACACCAAAAAAAAGCTGGGGTGGCAATCCTTCTATCAGACAAATTAGATTTTAAAACAAAGACTATAATAAGAGATGAGGAAGGACACTACAGCATACTTAAAGGGTCTATCCAACAAGAAGATCTAATAATTTTAAATATCTATGCCCCTAACATGGGAGCAGCCAATTATATAAGCCAGGTAATAACAAAATCAAAGAAACACATTGACAACAATTCAATAATAGTAGGGGGCTTTTAACACACCTCTCATTCAAATGGACAGATCATCTAAGCAAAAGATCAACAAGGAAATAAAGGCTTTAAATAACACACTGGACCAGATGGACTTCAAAGATATATTCAGAACATTCCATCCCAAAGCAACAGAATACATATTCTTCTCAACTGCACATGGAACATTCTCCAGAATAGATCACATCCTAGGTCATAAATCAGGTCTCATCCGGTACCAAAAGATTGGGATCATTCCCTGAATATTTTCGGACCACAATGCTTTGAAACTAGAACTCAATCATAAGAGGAAAGTTGGAAAGAACTCAAATACATGGTGGTTAAAAAGCATCCTACTAACGAATGAATGGGTCAACTAGGAAATTAAAGAAGAATTTAAAAAATCCATGGAAACAAATGAAAATGAAAACACAACTGTTCAAAATCTTTGGGATGCAGCAAAGGCGGTCCTAAGAAGAAAGTATATAGCAATAGAAGCCTTTCTCAAGAAACAAGAAAGGTCTCAAATACACATCCTAATCCTACTCCTAAAGGAGCTGGAGAAAGAAGAAGCCTAAACCCAGCAGGAGAAGAGAAATAATAAGGATCAGAGCAGATATCAATGAAATAGAAACCAAAAGAACAGTAGAACAGATCAACGAAACTAGGAGCTGATTCTTTGAAAGAATTAATAAGATTGATAAACCCCTGGCCAGACTTATCAAAAAGAAAAGCAGAAGGACTCAAATAAATAAAATCATGAATGAAAGAGGTTAGATTATAACAGACACCAAAGAAATACAAACAATTACAAGAACATATTATGAGCAACTATATGCTAGCAAATTAGATAATCTGGAAGAAGTGGATCCATTCCTAGAGACGTATAAACTACCAAAACTGAACCAGGAAGAAATAGAAAACCTGAACAGACCCATAAGGACTAAGGAAATTGAAGTGGTAATAAAAAATCTCCCAACAAACAAGAGCCCAGGGCCAGATGGCTTCCCAGGGGAATTCTACCGAACATTTAAAGAAGAATAAATACCTATTCTTCTGAAGCTCTTTCAAAAAATAGAAATGGAAGGAAAACTTCCAAACTCATTTTATGAGGCCAGCATTACCTTGATCCCAAAACCAGACAAAGACCCCATCAAAAAGGAGAACTACAGGGGCACCTGGGTGGCTCAGTCATTAAGCGTCTGCCTTCGGCTCAGGTCATGATCCCAGGGTCCTGGGATCCAGCCCCGCATCAGGCTCCCTGCTCAGAAGGAAGCCTGCTTCTCCCTCTCCCACTCCCCCTGCTTGTGTTCCCTCTCTTGCTGTCTCTCTCTCTGTCAAATAAATAAAATCTTAAAAAAAAAAAAAGGAGAACTACAGTCCAATATCCCTGATGAACATGGATGCAAAAATTCTCACCAAAATACTAGCCAGTAGGATCCAACAGTACATTAAAAGGATTATTCACCATGACCAAGTGGGATTTATTTCTGGGCTGCAAGGTTGGTTCAAATTCCACAAATCAATCAATGGGATACAATACATTAATAAAAGAAAGAAAAAGAACCATATGATCCTCTCAATAGATGCAGAAAAAGCATCTGACAAAGTACAGCATCATTTCTTGATTAAAACTCTTCATAGTGTAGGGATAGAGGGTACATACCTCAATATCATAAAAACCATCTCTGAAAAACCCACACTGAATATCATACTCAATTGGGAAAACCTGAGAGCTTTTCCCCTAAGGTTAGGAACATGGCAGGGATGTCCACTATCACCACTGCTACTCAACATAGTACTAGAAGTCCTAGCCACAGCAATCAGACAACAAAAAGAAATAAAAGGCATACGAATCAGCAAAGAAGTGAAACCCTCACTTTTTGCAGATGATATGATACTCTGTGTGGAAAATCCAAAAGACTCCACCCCAAAACTGCTAGAACTCATACAGGAATTCAGTAAAGTGGCAGGATATAAAATCAATGCACAGAAATCAGTTGCATTTCTATACAACAACAAGACAGAAGAAAGAGAAATTAAGGAGTTGATCCCATTTACAATTGCACCCCAAACCATAAGATACCTAGGCATAAATCTGGCCAAGGAGGCAAAGGATCTATACTCAGAAAACTATAGAATACTCATGAAAGAGATTGAGGAAGACAGAAAGAAATGGAAAAACGTTCCATGCTCATGGATTGGAAGAACAAATATTGTGAAAATGTCTATGCTACCTAGAGCAATCTACACATTTAATGCAATCCCCATCAAAATACCATCAACTTTTTTCGGAGAAATGGAACAAATAATCCTAAAATTTGTATGGAACCAGAAAAGACCCCACATAGCCAGAGGAATGTTGAAAAAGAAAAGCAAAGCCAGTGGCATCACAATTCCAGACTTCAAGCTCTATTACAAAGCTGTAATCATCAAGACAGTATGGTACTGGCAAAAAAAAACCAGGCACATAGATCAATGGAACAGAACAGAGAGCCCAGAAATGGACCCTCAACTCTATGGTCAACTAATCTTTGACAAAGCAGGGAAGAATGTCCAATCAAAAAAGACAGTCTCTTCAACAAATGGTGTTGGGAAAATTGGATAGCCACATGCAGAAGAATGAAACTGGACCATTTTCTTACACCACACACAAAAACAGACTCAAAATGGATGAAAGACCTAAATGTGAGATGGGAGTCCATCAAAATCCTAGAGGAGAACACAGGTAGCAACCTCTTCGACCTCAACCGCAGGCAACTTCTTCCTAGAAACATCGCCAAAGGCAAGGGAAGTAAGGGCAAAAATGAACTATGGGGACTTCATCAAGATAAAAAAGTTTTTGCAAAGCAAAGGAAACAGTCCACAAAACCAAAAGACAACGACAGAACAGGAGAAAATATTTGCAAATGACATATTAGATATAGGGCTAGTATCCAAAATCTCTAAAGAACTTATCAAACTCAACACCCAAAGAACAACTAATCCAATCAAGAAATAGGCAGAAGACATGAACAGACATTTTTCCCAAGAAGACATCCAAATGGCCAACAGACACATGAAAAAGTGCTCAATATCGCTCGGCATCAGGGAAATCCAAATCAAAACCTCAATGAGATACCACCTCACACCAGTCAGAATGGCTAAAATTAACAAGTCAGGAAATGACAGATGTTGGCAGGGATGCAGAGAAAGGGGAACCCTCCTACACTATTGGTGGGAATGCAAGGTGGTGCAGCTACTCTGGAAAACAGTATGGAGGTTCCTCAAAAAGTTGAAAATAGAGCTACCCTATGACCCAGCAATTGCACTACTGGGTATTTACCCCAAAGATACAAATGTATTGATCCCAAGGGGCATGTGCACCCCAATGTTTATTGAAGCAATGTCCACAACAGCTAACTATGGAAAGAGCCTAGATGTTCATCAACAGATGAGTGGATAAAGATGTGCTATATATATATATATATATATATATAGATAGATAGATAGATAGATAGATAGATAGATAGATAAAAAATAGAGATGTGTATATATATACATATATATACATATAAATATGTATATATATGATGGAATATTATGCAGCCATCAAAAAAATGAAATCTTGCCATTTGCAACGACATGGATGGAACTACAGAGTATTATGCTAAGCGAAATAAGTCAATCAGAGAAAGACAAGTATCATATGATCTCACTGATATGAGGAATTTGAGAAACAAGACAGAGGATCATAGGGGAAGGGAGGGAAAAATGAAACAAGATGAAACCAGAGAGTGAGACAAACCATAAGAGACTCTTAATCTCGGGAAACAAACTGAGGGTTGCTGGAGTGGAGGGAGGTGGAAGGGATGGGGTGGCTGGGTGATGGACACTGGGGAGGGTATGTGCTATAGTGAGCACTGTGAATTGTGTAAGACTGTTGAATCACAGACCTGTACCCCTGAAACAAATAATACATGATATGTTAAAAAAAAAAATTAAACAAAAAAAAAGCTATCAGTAGCCTAGTTCTTCGTCTTTAGTATTAATGAGTAAAGAAACCTTTTCAGGGAAACAATTTTATTATCTCAAGAAAACTGTCCATTTTGAATGAGTGGAGCTTAAATATAATATAGGCTTTGGTAGATAATTTCCATCATTTGGTTTGGAAATAGCACAGTTTCGTATAACACAAGAAGGTTCCCCAGAAGAAAATCCTTAAAACAAGTAGTGAGAAATTGCTTAATGGGAGTAAGCAGTTAAGAATTCATCTCTCAAACCAGACTGCCTGGTCACATCCTAGGTCTACCACTCACTAATTACTTTGTCTCTGTAAGCCTCACTATCCTTATCTACAAAATGGTGATTATGATGGTTTCTACACAAAAAGGTATATGAGAGGATTAAATGGGATAAATGATGTGTGATGGCTAAATTTATATATCAACTTGACTGGGCCCACAGGGTTCCTAGATTAAACATTGCTCTGAGTATGACTGTGAGGACATTTCTGGATGAAATGAACATTTCAATTGGTAAATTCCACCCCAAGGTAGGTGGATCTCATCACCCAATCTAAGGAGGGCCTGAATAGAACAAAAAGGTGGAGGAAGGGAGACTTTGATCCCTCTGTCTGACCCCTTAAGGTAGGACATTGGTCTTTAGCCGTCCTCAGACTGGTGCTTTTACTATTGGCTCTCCTGGATTTGGACAGGAACTGCACCATTGGCTCTTCTGGGTCTCCAACTTGACCACTGCAGGTCCTGGGACTTCTCAGTTTCCATAACTGCATGACCCAATTCCTTATGATAGGTCTCTCTCTCTCTCTCCCTCTCTCTCTCTATATATTCTAAAACCAAATGATGGAAATTATCTATCAAGGCCTATATTATATGTAAATTGTATATATGTGTGTGTTCTGTTTCTCTGGAGAAACCTGACACTGTGTAAAGGATACAGCAAAAAGTCACTAAACATTAGTGGTGATGGTGATGATGATATGCTGCTTAATATACTCACCTGCTCAAATTATATGGCTAGCATTTCATTCACTCACTTGATCACTTAATTAACAAATATCTATTGAGTTCCTGGTAAGTGTTGAGCTAGGTGCTAAGGATACAACAATAAATAGGACCCCTGCAGTTTTGAAGCTCACATTCCCCTTGGGGAGACAGCAATAAGCAAACAATTAAGTAAAAAGAACGTATCAGGTAAGGATAAGAGCTGTGATGGAAATAAAAGCAGGGTGATGTTACAGAGAGGGTGTCTTGGGGGTTATTGGATGATTATAGCCCCATGTTCATCACTATGTGAACTATTTGTAAAAATGTATGTGAGCATAATTGATACTAATACGGTATAGATTGTCATAGATATTCCCCTATTATATCATAAATAAACAAGTTTAATATGCAACTATATACTTAAAAGATTTTCTTTTGTCATTAATTTTGGATTTACTTCCCATTATATATTTTAAATGAGAATACTGACATTAAGTAAAGAAATATGTTTTAATTTTATAGCAATTCTCTGGGCTTTTCAAAAGACAGAAAGGTATACAGAAGAAACTAAACATTTCTCATAGTTGCTTTAACATAATATATATCTATTGACACCACAAATCATGAACATATTTAGAAAGTTACAATTCTCTAACAGAGGAAGATATGGAATAAGTCTTATTTTCCTGACCCTACCTCTACTAGTCCGTGTTCCTGAAGTTTATTAATTTTCGTGTGTTTCCTTAAAAAATGTACCCCAAAGATACAAATGTAGTGATCCGAAGGGGTACGTGCACCCCAATGTCCATAATAGCCAAACTATGGAAAGAGCCAAGATGTCCATCGACAGATGAATGGATAAAGAAGATGTGGTATATATATATATATATATATATATATATATATATATATACACACACACACACAATGGAATATTATGCAGCCATCAAAAAAAAAGAAATCTTGCCATTTGCAACGACGTGGATGGAACTGGAGGGTATTATGCTGAGCGAAATAAGTCAATCAGAGAAAGACATGTATCATATGATCTCACTGATATGAGGAATTCTTAATCTCAGGAAACAAACTGAGGGTTGCTGGAGTGGTGGGGGGTGGGAGGGATGGGGTGGCTGGGTGATAGACATTGGGGAGGGTATGTGCTATGGTGAGCACCGTGAATTGTGTAAGACTGTTGAATCACAGACCTGTACCTCTGAAACAAATAATACATTATGTGTTAAAAAAAAAAAAAAGATAGTAGGAAGGGAAAAATGAAGAGGGGGGAAATTGGAGGGGGAGATGAACCATGAGAGACTATGGACTCTGAGAAACAAACTGAGCGTTCTAGAGGTGAGGGGGGTGGGGGGATGGGTTAGTCTGGTTGTGGGTATTAAAGAGGGCACGTATTGAATGGAGTACTGGGTGTTATACGCAAACAATGAATCATGGAACACTACATCAAAAACTAATGATGTAATGTATGGTGATTAACATAACATAATAAAATAAAATTAAAAAAATACATATGTATATTATAAATATATGAACATATATTATAAAATACAAATAAAATATATAAATATAAAAAAATGTACACCTATACCAGCGTCCCTAGGTAACTATCTTGTTTATTTACTACATCAGTGGGCTCATACAGAGACAACATCCTAGCTTTCCATGTGTCACTGATGGAGACACACAGCTCTGAGACCTTTCCAGACCATCACAAGCAGATCAGGTCTGTTGTAGCTGCATCCATAATATCTTATTTGTGGGTATTTAATCAACTCCCTACTATGCACAAGTAGTTTGTCTCCAGTTTTGTCATTATAAGCCATACTGTAATAGACATCTAAAGGAGAAATGTAAAGTTTGGAATGAGTCAGTCCTGTAAAAGCAGCACAACTATGCAACGGATTAGATGTGGTTTTCACATTTACTATTATATTAATATTTATATATCAAAGTTTCTTCAATATTTGGTGGAAATATCACAGAAAAATTGAAATTCATTCTATATATGATTTGTGACATCTTTGCTGTAACAAATTTCACAGATACTGATCAATATCCACACTAAATTCCTTTCACATTAAAAAAATTTTTTAAATAAAGGAATGTGACGAGGTATGCCTTAGTTTTACTAAAGATGGGGAAAGAGGTTATATAATTCAAACGTAAGAGACAGTTGAGTTCACTCTGACTTATTATCAGACACTGGACCCAGAAATTGTGGCATCTCTTTAAACCAACAATCTTTTTTAAAAAAAATTTTTATTGTTATGTTAATCACCATACATTACATCATTAGTTTTTGATGTAGTGTTCCATGATTCATTGTTTGTGCATAACACCCAGTGCTCCATGCAGAACGTGCCCTCTTTAATCACCAGGCTAACCCATCCTCCCACCCCCCCTCCCCTCTAGAACCCTCAGTTTGTTTTTCAGAGTCCATCGTTTCTCATGTAAACCAACAATCTTAAGACAAAGCTTAGCTGAAAGTGTGAGTTTAGAAAAGTGTTTTGTTGAGGTGCCTTGGTAGCTTGTCAGTTAAGTGTCCAACTTTTAATTTCAGCTCAGGTCATGATCTCAGGGTTGTGAGATCGAGCCCCACATCTGGCTCCGAGCTGAGCAAGGAGCCTGCTTAAGATTCTCTCCCTCTGCGCCCCCACCCCCCGGCTTGCACACACTCTCTCTCTAAAAAAAAAGGAGAAAAATGTTTTTTTTCCTGAAGTCATAATCTAAATCCTTTTTCTTTTAGGTTCTCCTTTACAGTGCATTTTGTTACTTGATTTGAATTTTGCTTTCATAATGTGAAACCCAAAGAAATTCTAATAAGATCTCACCAGTGCCAACTGTAGTTGGATGATTACTTCATGGTTTTGCTAAATGCATTAACCTACCTATTTGCAATTGTGCTAGGAGATAGGGATGCCAGTCTTTTCTTATTTAGATAGGAGTAGAAGCCCAATAAGACTGCTGCTGTGGAAAAGAGGGCACTTGGGAAAACTGCCTCCTAATTTTTAGGCTAATCACTAGTTTTGGTTTGTGCTTAGTGGACCATTGCGTCTTGCCATTAGTAGCTGAATGCTCAACTTCAATGACCAGACCTGAATCTCTGGTTCAATTAAACTGGGGTTCCATTAATGAAAATAAGATAATCAGAGACCCCCCCCAGTTCTCTGCAGACTAATAATCATTAGCTAACGTGCACTGGGAACTGACAAGGTGAACAGTGTAGAAGTGTGGTAACACTGGCTTTTTGGAAACACAATTATCTTATTAATTTCATTAAATGCTCTCGATCAAGTTACATGCCATTCAACAAAATGCACTCTAAAATGGAAGTTTTAAGGTCTCGTTTTTTTGCTCGAGTGAACATACTAGAAAGCATCCATCGGAAGCCACGATTTATTTCTGTGGCAGCTTCACTAGGATCTCAGTGTGTGCATTTATAATAAAGCACCACAATGTACATGGATACTGTACAGTTAGTTATAAGAGCACAGTCATTTTCTCATGCAATTCAAAAATCTCATCATGCGGAGTCCATTTTTCAGACAGACACAAAAACAAATAGTTGAAATGAAGAAATATCTCCTGGCTTTTCCAATATTAGAAAGTCTGCCCTTGGGCATTATTCATTAGCTACACCTTTCAAATAAAATATCTCATTATTATTATATATATTTATAGTAAGTGTCAAAGCCCACAAATGACAAAAATAGCAATGGAAATGTATTTGTAGAAGGAGAACCACAAAGTTCAATGTACAGCAGCCCCCTCCCATCTCTGGGGGATATGTTCCCAGAACCCCAACAGATGCCTGAAACTGGATAGTACCAAACCATACATATTCCATTTTTTCCTATACATACATACCTCTGATAAAGTTTAATTTATAAATTAGGCACAGTAAGAGATTCACAACAACTAATAATAAAATAGAACAATTACAACAATATACTGTAATAAAAGTTATGTGAATGTGTTCTCTAAAATATCTTATTGTGCTGTACTCACTGTTCTTGTGATGATGCGAGATGATAAAATTTCTATGTGACAAGATGACGTGAGGTGGATGATGTCAGTGTGTGACCTAGTGTTAGGCTACTGTTGACTTTCTGATGCTACATCAGAAGGAGGATCATCTGCTTCTGAACCACACTTGACCGCAGGTAACTGAAACCTCAGGTAAGGGAGGACTGCTGTATGTTCATGTAATCTTAGCTGCCATCCATGTCCAATGAGCTTTTCTTTAAGAGAAACCTTATGGTTATAAAGGAATAGAAATATAATTGGGATTCACAGGACAGAAGCAATATGCTCTTAGGTGATGATTATTAATTTCCTTCCTTCCTTCCTTCCTTCTTTCTTTCTCTCTCCTTCCTTCCTCCCTTTCTTTCTTTCTTTTTTTCTTTTTCTTTCTTTCTTTCTTTCTTTCTTTTTCTTTCTTCTTTCTTTCTTTCTTTTCTTTTCTTTCTTTTCTTTCTTTCGTAGTGGGCTCCATGCCCAGTGTGGAGCCCAGCACAGGGCTTGAACTCATGAACCTTAAATCAAGACCTGAACTGAAATCAAGAGTCAGATGCGTAACTGACTGAACACCCAGGCACCCCTGATTATTAATTTTCTGTATATGTGACTCAAGTTGACTATCATTATGTATTGAGATCTCATTTATGGAATTTGCAAAATACATACTAATATCCTCTTCTAAAAGTTGAGATCAAATATGGCCTATGAACAGTTTCTGTTTAATTATAATATTGAGTTAATGATGCAATTAATATTTATTCAAATTCCTCTTTAATCTCAAGCATCATACATGTCCTTGAACTTTAAATTAAAAAAAGACACTTAAAATATCTGGATATAGAATTGCATTTTCATTTAAAGACATAATTAATTCTTAAAACATTAAGCTAGAGAGATAAAAGAAGAAAAGAGCATTCACAATTGCTCTGAGTTATCTGATAGGGTTTACAGCTTAGTCATTTCTGTTACTGAAAGCATTCATAGACTATTAGATACAGATCGAGTGTTTGGTTATCAAAAACACCCTTGCTTCTTTCATTCTGTGGTGAATCTTCCATTGAGATTGATTTGTGACCTGAGGTGTTTACGATGGCTGTCTGGGGAGTAAGATCTTTTTCATCCTTCTATATATTTTCTAACGGTTCTTTAACGAACACGGGTTATATATATTCTCTCTCCCTAAAGAGAGTGTATATAATAAATATACAAATTCTTGCTACCTATGCCCTGTGCAACCAAAATGTACTGCCTAAAATTGGCAATTGTGGAAATAGGTGATGGGGACATGGGGGTTTTTATGTCTTCTCTCTACTTTTCTGGAAGTTTGGAAATTTCATAATCGAGAGTTTAGAATTATAGTGTCTACTTACACATAGTCCCCTGCCTGGGTTTATACTGAAGAAGTTACAAAATAGGTCCCAATTCTCCAGGAATATACAATTTAGGACATGTAATGCTGATGAGGATTGACATAAAAAAATACACCAAGAAGGGCGCCTAGGTGGCTCCGTGGGTTAAGCTTCTGACTCTTGGTTTCGGCTCACGTTGTGATCTCAGGGTCATGAGATTGAGCCCTGGCTTGGACCCCAAGCTCAGTGGGGAGTCTGCTTAAGATTCTCTCCCTCTGCCCCTCCCCCTGCTCACTCGCGTGTGCTCTCTCTCAAATAAATAAAATCATAAAAAATACACCAAAATAAATACATCATAGAGTAAAACAGTTCATTTCTATAACTCACTCATTTTCTCATAGCTCTCTCTTTTCTCCAGCTTCTACTTTGACCTCTCAAACTTTGACCCCACTCTCTTCCCCATCTGTTATCTGAGAATCAACAAGTCCTGCCTATGTTTCCCCTGCAGCATCTCTTAGGCTCATCACTTACCATGGAGCCACTGACATTTTATGCCCAGATGGCTGCAAAGACATCTGAGTTGTAATTCTTAATCTCTGGTCTCACTTGATTTAAAAATTTATCTTGACTCCTGATGTCAAATTTATCTTCCTAAGAAAGGCTTTGTTGTGTCTCTACTTTAGGAGCAGGAGGCACTCTTCTTGTATTCTTCTGACCCAGCCATTCTGCCCACTAGGCCATTCCTCTTACTAACTCCTCAGAAAACTCAACCATGCATTTTGCTGTCTCCTTGTCTTTGCTCAGTCTTCTGCACCACCTTACACTTCCATAAATCCTATATTTATTTATAATAAAAACATACACAAGTATTTCCTGAATACTTTCAAGACCTATTTCTTCCTCCATAAGTGCCTTATTACGACCATCATTTTACCTTCCTTGGGATTACTTCTGTGTTTTTGAGTGTCATCCAAGCCACAGGACTTTTGTTTGGATAAGTGATCCAGTGGTTCTCAACCCTGCTGCACATTAGAATCACTGAAGGCATTTAAAAAATATCCATCCAAGGCCAATTAAATCAGAATCTCGAGATGAAGCATAGGCATTAGGAAAAAAATTTTTTTTTTACATAAATTATTTATAAAATGTCCCAGGTGATTCTAACAAACAGGAAGTTGAGACTCACTCATCTAAATAATATTAGGTTTCTTAATTTGTACATACTATTCATTCATTTGGTCAAGAGTTATGGGTATCTATTACAGAGGTACAAAACTGGTAGCCCTGACATGGTTTGTTAGGCTTATAGAATGTTTTCAAAAAATTTTAGACTTTAGACAATATTTTAGAATTGGAAGATTCATCATAAACATTGAACTACCTAGCCCCTCTTGAAAACAAAAAAAAGGAAGATCTGGTGAGACTGTGCATGAATTCTTGCAAGGCAACACTTGGCTAGAATGGAATTGCAGTATCCCTTCTAGATGGAGAATGAACTTCTAGTTTGCTACAGTCCTCATCACTCCCTATTGCTCCCTCACAGGGACTGAGTACTAACTACCATTTATTCTATCATTTGCATAGTTGTTAATGTTACTGCTTTAACAGTAGAGAAAATTCTTTGAAGCCTTACCTGATTCCTTTCCCCTAGTGACCCCCTCCACTCCCAATAAGGCTCACTGTTGAGTAAAAAATGTTTCTATGTGTCAAATATCCAGGCATCCAGCCCACTTTATTCATTATGTTATCTGACTGGCCTCCATAGTAATTTGAGTTTGCAGCCCCTGGCCTGCAAACACTGTGGTAAACACTGTGTTAGATGCTAGGGATATAAAAGAATGAGGTACAGTGTTACTTTTGGAGGAAGTCACACTTTATTGGGAAATGCAGACATATTAAAAAGTATTGTAAAAAAAAAAAGAAAAGAAAGGAAAAAAAAGTCAGGGAAAGAAGGGAACAGTGCTTGTCAGAATTAGGAAAGACCGTACAGAAGAGGTAGCATTTGAGTTGGATCTAGAAAAGTGAATTGGGAGTGTTTACAGGCAGAAAGGCAAGCAAGCTGTTTTAGACCAAGAAACAGCAATCCCCAAATATGAACGTGTGAAAGCCCACAGCATGGTCAAAAAATCGCACATGGGGAATGAGAGATGAAACTCTGGAGTAGGTTGGGATAGGGGAGGTTGGTTTTGTGTGAATTCCCAAGGGTTTTTTCATTTTGTCTTCTAAGATAGTGGGAAAGGCATTAAAGATCTTTAATCAAAGAGAGACACGATCACATTTCTATTTCTATTATCAGAAAGATAATTCTGACAGCAATGGGTAGATTAACTGGGAGGCTAAGGTGAGCGATGGTGGGAACCCGATCAATGAAAGCAACAAAAGGATAGAGGAGCAGACAGATTTGAGAGATGTTTCGGAAGTATAACTGGCTGGGCCTGGAAGAGTACAGGAAAAGGAGAGGACTAATCAAGGATGTTTTGATTTGGTATGTAAAAACCCAGAAAATATTTTAGCTGCTAAAGAGAAATTTAAAATGATTTATCACAGACATGAGTCGATATTAGAGTGACTTAATATTTAACTTTAAGCTATAAAGTATCATTGTGGTGTGGGTTTTTTTTTTAAACCCTTTTTTTTGTCTTTCAAATAAATATGCTTATAATTTAGGTGCCTGGTGCATACCTGATTCTGCTGAACTTAGAGGATGACCTCCAAATTTTATTTCAGTTTGGCGGAGTTTTGTCATGTTTAGCAGCTGTGTGACTTGTGGAACATCTGTCGTTAGTTGGCAGCTTCGTGGAATAATGTCTGTAGGTTCATCTGTTGGAAAGGGAATACCATATCCAGCTGAAAATAAAGACAAACATTCATTCCCCAAATATAAGTCATTTTTGCCAAATGGACATATCTTATAATGAAATCGATTAAAGTAAAGCATTTTAGAGTATGACTTTGAATGAGTTACTCAAACTTACGGCCTCAGCTTTCTCATCTGTAAAATGAGCACTATAATTTTACTGCTTACTTTGTAGCACTGTAGGAAAGATTAAATGAGATAAAGTGTATAACATACAGAGCAGGTTCAGAGACTTGTACAATAAATGAGAGCATTCACTGGATAGATTTTGTACTTATTTTTCAATACTAGAAGGTGACTCAAGAAAAGAGCTAGTTAGGTGTGCTCTGATGCAGATTTCTGGGAGTACAGTGGCTCATTTGTAAGAGATCAATGATACAAAGACATAGTTGAATAAGCACCTACAGCCACTATATGAGTAAATTTTTAACTTTTTATTTTGAAATAATTTTAGATCTACAGAAAAGTTACAGAAATAGTAGAGTTCTTAATACCTTTTACTCAGCTTCCCCTAATGTTAACATCTTACCTTTGAATATTTTCAAAGAAAGGTTTATTATAATTAAAATAGTATTTTTATTATTGTAATTCGTATTCCTAATGAAATTTGATATCATTCATATATATTTACATGGATATACAAATTTCCAGTTTAGTAAATTTTGTGTTCATGTTCTTAACCCATTTTGGTATTAGAACATTATGTTCTTATTTATTTGTATGATCTCTCTTATGGCAAACATATTAAGCCTTGTCATACGTCGTAAGCAGGAATTAAATCGGTATTAGTATTCCAAAAAGCAATTCTCCTAAATGTATCAAAAGCCTTAAAAATTTACAAGCCATTTTACTCCATAATTTCACTTTACGAATCTTTTCTCTCTCTTTTTTTTTATTAGAGAGAGAGAGAGCGTGCGTGCACATGCTTGCCAGGTGGGGAGGGGCGGAGGGACAAGGATAGTCTTAAGCAGACTCTGCTATGAGCGTGGAGCCCCAAATGGGACTCAAGGCTTGATCTGATGACCCAGAGATCATGACCTGAGCTGAAACCAAGAGTTGGCTGCTTAACTGACTGCACCACCCAGGTGTCCCTGAGTCTTTTCTAAAGCAAAAAAAAAAAAAAAAAAAAAAAAAAATCAGAAACTCAGATGAAAGATCTATGTAAATAGGTGTTTATAATTTTTGAAAAATAAACAACTTGAATTACCAGTAAAGAGCCACAAGAAATTCTATTTATGAAGATGGCTTAATGATGTGGGAAAGATTCATGATAGGAAGTTAAGTGAAAGTAATATATACAAAACTCTAACTCTACTGTAGAAAATCAATAAATAAAATGTGTGCATGGCAAAAAGACTAAAATGAAATATATTTAAATGTAAAATAACTTTTGATGGTTAGCTTAAGTGTGGGCTTTATTTTCTTCTACATAAAAATGTCTGTGTTTTTAATTTTTATAAGTAAAATTTCTTTTTTTTTTAAAGATTTTATTTATTTATTTGGCAGAGAGAGACACAGCGAGAGAGGGAACACAAGTAGGGAGAGTGGGAGAGGGAGAAGCAAGCTTCCTGCGGAGCAGGGAGCCCCATGCGGGGCTCAATCCCAGGACCCTGGGATCATGACCTGAGCCGAAGGCAGATGCCTAACGACTGAGCCACCCAGGTAAAATTTCTAATTTTAGAATGTAGTGGAAAAAATTTGTGTGTGTGTATATGTGAATATGAGTAGTAACAAAAATTCAACCAATCATCCCTCAAAAAATGTCCTATGTAAGTATAAACTCTAACGACATTTATAAAGGCAAATGATGTTAGGTTTATATGCACCCAAGTCATGGCAGTTTCCTAATTAGACCCTAATGTCCTAATCTTGAAAAGGAAATGAATCATTTAACTAAAAACTTAAATACTCATCAGCAATGTAATGGTTTCTAAGTGTCCTAATGCTCCAGTCATTAAAAATGCAGTAGATTTACAAATCTTAGTTTTCAGGTGTTCTTTGTTTGTTCATTTCTTATTTGTCATCGACATTTAGAAAATCAATATAAAGTAGTTGAGTAGATAAACTCTCAAAATAGAAAACATTTGGAAAAATAAGTAAGCTAACTCCAGATATATACTTGACATATCATTTCAAACTCTTCTGAGGTAGAAAAAGATAATTTCCACTTCAATGCCAATATTGATAAACTAAGATTTTATAATAAAAGAGGCAGAGAATTCTGTAGGCTATAAGACCGTGAAAGAAAATGCTGTATTCTCAATCACATAAAAACAAGTCGTGGAAACTTTAGCTTATAGGGATTGTGTGGTACAGCGACCAGGGTACAGTGCCATATAAAATTGAAATGTATACAAAACAAAACCTGAGTTTCCATCTAACAAGAAATAGCCGAAAATCCCTGGTAACCCCAAATCCAAGGCAGAGACTATGACAAAACTCCAGTCTGAATTTAACAGGATCGTGGTTGACATGCAGATCAGATTTCACAGTAAAAGGATAAATCCCTTCTGTGCCACTTTTCCTTTCTATACATCTACTCTTCCTTTGCACCCACAACTGTCTCACTACTCATTGGGTTATTCATCAAGGGAGACTGTGAACAGTATAAAACCTGCAATAAAAGGAGGAATCAAAGAAAAAAAGATCAGTTTATTATTTTTAAAATAAAGATGAATTGTTAAGCCCATTTAGCAACTACTCACTCTCAAACTTTGTGGAGGAATACATAGAGAGGATCTTTAGTCTCATTTTTGTGAAACCAAACTATGAAAGAGCTTTATGACCTGGTAGTTGGATGTTTTGATAAACCGAAGTGGAAGTTAACTCAGCTCCCCACCACCCACCTCACCAGTAAATACTCCCTTCTCCATATCCAATTACTGGGCCACTTTATTTTATTTTTTACCATTCATGGCTTAATCAAAAAATAAGAATTTCTAGAGCACCTGGGTGCTAAGTCGGTTAAGCGTCTGTCTTCAGCTCAGGTCATGATCCTGGGGTCCTGGGATCCAGCCCTGTGTTGAGCTCCCTGCTCAGCAGGGAGTCTGCTTCTCCCTCTCCCTCTGCCCCTCCACCCCTGCTCCAGCTCTCTCTGTCTCTCACTCACTCTCTCTCAAATAAATAAATAAAATCTTAAAAAAAAAGAGAAAGAATTCTGAATACAGCATGGGTCCTACATAAAAAATAAATAGTGCTAAACTGTGAGTACATAGAGGGCACGGTCTGCCTTCATTCATTCATTTACTCATTTTATCATTCAGCAAATACTTATTGAGCCTCTACTGTGTGCCAGGGAATCTCGTGGTGAGCTAGAGTGACTCTGTCCTGGTCTTCTTGAAGCTTACACCTAATAAAGAATATGAAACAGATTATATTATAAGTAACTATTCAATTATAATTTTATTAAGCGCTCCAAAGGAGAAGTTCAAGGTGTAATGAAAGAGGTTAAGGGTATCAGGGAAAGTCTTTTCTGACAAAGAGACATTTACTTATTTTTTATTTTTAAAAAGATTTTATTTATTCATTTGAGAGAGAGAGAGAGAGCATGAGAGGGAGGGAGGGTCAGAGGGAGAAGTAGATACTGGGACTCCAGGATCATGACCGGAGCCGAAGGCAGTCTCTTAACCAACTGAGCCACCCAGGCGCCTCTAGTAAAGAGACATTTAAACTGAGTCATAAAAGATAAGCAGAAGTTGTCCTGGTGAAATGGATGGGAGGGATCATTCAGGTGGAGGGAACAGAGTATTTGAAGCCTCTGAAGGCAGGACGACTCTGGCGCATTCTAGGAAGTGAAAGAAGACAATTCTGCCACAGGGTTGCCAGTGTGGGAGAGAATAGGGAGAGAATCCCAACGATATATTTAGTACAGCATCTGGTTCAAAGGTGATGCTCAATAAATGGTCATGGCTGAAGGCCCCTTAATAACAGCTGACCTAGATTAAAAGCAGCTGCTAAGTCTTCCACTTTTCTTCTTTGGTTGTTCTTTGCTCAACTATCTCCTGAGAAGTACTCCACACACATTTTATTTGGATATCACATCTTTCTCCCCAGATGGCAAATAACAAATCAAGCTGGTAATCAGATACTAAGGGACCGAGGCCTACCTGCATTGTTCTTCCAGACAAGTTCTATCTTCTGTAAGAGAATGTGTATGGAAACATGAAGACTGCTTGATTAACACTGGAAAATGACACAGTTGAATTTAAGGTGCTTTTGCTAACAAATCTGAAAGAATGCAGTGTTGGCTGGAATGGTCAGCTCAGAATGGCAAAATGGTACATGGAGGAGAAGGCTATGAGAAAACTGAGATTTGCTCATGTAGCATTGAAACACAACCAGGTGGTGGGTTTTTTGCTGTCTTTGCTCCCAGTATGAGTTAGTATATTCGAATGTTTGAGTGACTTTGTAACCCTGTTTGGCTTTCTTTGGCTATAATGCCACCATAAAGTGAACCATTCTTGTAGGTGTTGGATATCTCTGATGAAGATCTTACTAGCTTTAAAAATTAAGTCATTGGGGTGCCTGGGTGGCTCAGTTGGGTAAGTGTCCAACTCGATTTGGGCTCAGGTCATGATCTGAGGGTTATGAGATCAAGTCCAGCTTTGGGCTCTGTACTCAGCAGGGATTTCGCTGGACATTCTCTCTCTCCCTCTGCCCCTCCCCCTGCTTGCGCGCACATGCGCACTCTCTCTCTCAAATAGATAAATCTTAAAAAAAAAATTAAGTCACCAATTTTAATACATACATAAAGCACTTTATGCATTAAAACATCACTTATATTGAACATAATAAAAATAAATAAATAAAAAAACATCACTTATTAGCTGTGCGACTTTGGCATGATAATTTACCTCTCTGTGCCCTTGGTTGTCTTACCTGTAAATCATGGATTAAAAAAATAATACCTTATAGGGTTATTGTGATGATTAAATAAGTTAATGTTTGTAAGGGCCTAAGAACAGTGCCTGGTACATAGAAAGTACTATGAAAATGTTTATTATTAATAATAGACAAATACTTATGTCAATTGTTTCATTATAATGGAAACAAAACCACCATGTCTTAGTATGTGTTTTTTATAATAAAAGGTCTTGATATTTAAACGGGTAAATAAGCCTGAACTACACCAAACACCTGGCTATCCTGAAATGAATCATGCCTTTACTCTTTTTTTTTAAATATTTTATTGAGGAGAAATTCACATTAATATATCAGTAAAAATTAAGCATTTTAAAGTGAACAATTCATTGGCACATAGTACACTCACTGTGTTGTGCAACCACCACCTCTATGTAGTTCCAAAACATTTCCATCATTCCAAAGCAAAATCCCTTATCCATTAGCCAGTTTCTGTCCATTTCCTCCAACTCCCAGTCCCTGGCAACCACAAATCTGCATTCTTTCTTTATGGATTTATGGACATTTCATATAAATGGAATGATGCAATATGTGACTTTTTCTCTGTGTGTATAATACATACCATGTTTTGTTTATCCATTTATCTGTTGATGAACATTTGGGCTGTTTCCACATTTTGGTTATTGTGAATAACACTGCAATGAACATGCATGTACATGTTTCTGTTTTCCATTCTTTTGGGTATATACCAAGGAGTGGCACTGCAGGTTCATATGGTAATTCTGTGTTTTACATTTCAGGAACTGCCAAACTATCTTCCATAGTGGGTGAACCGTTTTGCATTCCCATTAACAATGTACAAGGATTCCAATTTCTCCACACCCTTGCCAACACTTGTTTTCTTTTCTTTTTTTAAAAGACTATTTATTTATTTGACAGGGAGAGACACAGCAAGAGAGGGAACACAAGTAGGGGGAGTGGGAGAAGGAGAAGCAGGCTTCCCGCGGAGCAGGGAGCTCAACGTGGGGCTCAATCCCAGGACCTGAGCTGAAGGCAGATGCCTAATGACTGAGCCATCCAGGTGCCCCCAACACTTGTTTTCTATTTAAAAAAATTATAGCCATCCTAGTGAGTGCGGTGGTATCTCCTTGTGGTTTTGATTTGCATTTCCCTAATGACTAATGCCATTGAGCAATTTTTTATATGTTTGTCAACGATTTGTATATCTTCTTTGGACAAATACTTAACAGTAGTTAAGTCCTTCAACCATTTTTTAATTGGGTTGTGTGTCTTTCTGTTGTCGAGTTGTAAGAGTCCTTTACATATTCCAGATACTGGAAGATATCAGAATATTCCATATATATACTCTCTATATGTAGAATCAGCATATTTATCCTATCAGATATATGATTTGCAAATATTTTCTCCCATTCTGTAGGTTGTCTTTCAATTTCTTAAAAGTGTTCTTTGATACATAAAAGTTTGAAGTTTTAATGTCCAATTTATCTATTTTTAAAATTTTGCTGCTGTGCTTTGGGTCATATCTAGGAATCCATTGCCAAATCTAAGGTCATGAAGATTAAGCTCTACTTTTTTCCTAAGAGTTTTATTTAGCTCTTATATTTAGGTCACTGATCCATTTGAGTTAGTTTTTATATATGGCATGAGGTAGGGGTCCATACTCATTGTTTTGTGTGTGGATATCCAATTGTCCAGAACCATTTGTTGAAGAGTCTCCTCTATCCTCATTGAATGTTCTTGGCACCCCTGTCAAAATTAGATGTATGGATTCATTTCTGGACTCAATTCTATTCCGTTGGTGTATATGTCCATTCTAATTATACCAAACTGTTTGATTACTGCAACTCTTGGATTAAGTTTTGAAATTGGGAAGTGTGAATCCACCAAATTTGTTCTTCTTTTTCAAGATTGTTTTTGGCTATTTTGGTCCCCTTGCAATTCCATACGAATTTGAGGATTAGCTTTTTCATTTCTGCGAAAAAGGCCATTGAAATACTGAGAGATTGCACTGAATCTCTAGATCTCTTTGGGTCATACCAACATCCTAACAACATCAAGTCTTTCAATCCATACATATCACATGTATTTATTTCCATTCACTTAGGTCTTCTCTAACTTCCTTTAGCAATGTTGCATAGTTTTCAGTGAACAAGTTTTTCATCTCCTTGATTAAGTTTATTCCTAGGTATTTATTTATTTGGGATGACATTATAAATGGAATTATTATCCTTAGAATTTTTAGGATATGAGGTTCTAATATAAATAATATTTATAATACTTACTTATAAAATACAATTGATATTTTAATCAGAATAAGTCTGTGTCTTGATATATAGATACTCATAACCCATTTTTGTGGGATCTACTATTGGCTGGGCACCTCTGCTATGCTGAAATCTTAGCTCTTTTTTCTTGCCCTGGGGTGGTTTACTAGGCAAGGGCAATCTGAGTTCAACTCCGCTGCAGGAAGGAGTGGGAATGCAGCCTTAAACTGAAAAGATCTGAATATGATGTGCATCACATGACCTGGAGATAGAGAGGCAGGAAAACACTCAACAGTGCTGATTATTAAAAACACTAAAGCATTCCAGTTATTGAGGAAGGTAAATATGTATACTGTTGAGGAAGGAACAGCCAGAGGCTTGGCCTAGAGTTGCACCTTCTGTGACCTCAGCACAAGATGCCTTATTTCCATGGGTCTTGTTTCCTCTCTGTATAATTAGGACATTGGATTACATGGTCTCTAAGGCCCCTCCCCGCTCCATGAGTCTATTAAGGCAATACATCAGTATTTCTAGTTTTTTTCTGTGGCCTTTGAAGGGATAATTTTCTTCACATTGCTTGACATTCAATAAAGGCTTATGAAGAGAGAGAATGACTGAATGAATAATTGAACAAACAATTAGCCCACTCTTACTTCATTAATTCATCAAACGTGTATGACAGATTACCAGTGCCAGGTCACGTGCTAGAGGTAAAAATATGGAGACTTAACCTATGCCCTCAAGGGACTCTCAGTCTGAAATCATTCTTTTAATTATTCTCTTCTTCTTGCATTTCTGAACACAGAACACATATGTCCAAGTGCTGATATTTTAGAAAGCACTGAACTGGGGTGTCAGGAGACCTGTAAAATTATCACTGGCAGAGCATAAGTCCATACTTAGTGGATAATTGTTTGTTCTTTCCTCTCTTCTCTTGGCTCTCTTGTTTTTCTCTTATCTAACTATCTGTACATATATTGTTTTTTTTTAAAATGCAGAGTGATTTAAGTTATGATTTTTAAAAAATATTTTATTTATTTATTTGACAGAGAGAGACACAGCAAGAGAGGGAACACAAGCAGGGGGAGTGGGAGAGGGAGAAGCAGGCTTCCTGCTGAGCAGGGAGCCCGATGCGAGGCTCCATCCCAGAACCCTGGGATCATGACCTGAGCCGAAGGCAGACGCTTAACGACTGAGCCACCAAGGCGCCCCAAGTTACGATTTTTTTTTAAATGTAGTAATGATTTAAGTTAATCAATAATTCAGTCATGCAAATGCCTAAAAATGCCAGTCCACGTTTCCTCAGGAACCATAAAATTATGTCATAAATTCAACTGAATCAACATGCTTTACTACTTGTCCAGCATCAGCCATTCCTCTGGGCAAGTGAAAAACTGGTTAATTGCTTGTTTTAGGGTCCCAATAATTCACTTTCTATTATATGCCACTGTGTAAACAGAGAACAGCAATGTAATTGGGCAACATTTCCTAGCTTGGGTGAGTTTAAGAGGTTCTAGAGTGAAATGTAGCAGCTTAAATAAACTAAGGGCAACGGGGTACTGAGCTTAAGCAAGCATTTAATACAGTATGTTTAAGTTGAATCTCAGAATGAAATGTAAGAAACAGGTAAAAGAGTTTCCTATGATAAACGTCTCAACCTTATGACTAACAGAACTGTCTTTGCAGAAGAAAATGTCCCTCCCTCTACTTTCAGTATGAAAGACAAAGGGACATCCATTACTTATTGAATACAGACACCCTTAACACAGCCAGTCACCAAATCCTGGCATTCTTATTCCATGATGTTATCTTCTGTCTCTCTCTTTCTTTAAATTTCCCCTCCCTTCCATCCTCCCAAGAAAGGCAGAACACTGACTGTAGTAATTAGGAATATAAACTTGAGTCCTATTACCAGGGTTCAAAACCTGCCTCTACTACTTAACAATTGTGTGACACTGGACACATTATCTGACTTCTCTGTGCCTAAGTTTCCTTATCTGTAAAATGGGGATAATAACAAACACTTTATAGAGTTTGTATGAGCATTAAATTAAGTTCATATATATATAAAGTGTTTAGAACACCTACTGCTTCTATTAGCACCATCATCATTGTTATCACTTCTGCTGCCAACCTCCTTGACCAGGGACACTCAATTTGCCCCATACTGTGTTATCCTTTGTCCCCTTTTATCAAATTGTCTTGAAAATGAACTTTTGCAGTGTTTATTTTTCTGCTGTCTAAAATTACACAGAGAACTCTGAGGATAGGAAACTTGCTCTACCTCTTTATGTCAAAGTATGCGGCCTAGTAATAAAATATTATATTAAATTACACCTCCCACCTCTGCCATGTACCATACTGAACTTTCTGTTCCTTGACTGCATCAGATCTATTCATGATGCCATGCCTTTATACATACACACTCTTTCCTTTTCCTGAAATGCCTTCCTTTCTTGTCTACTTCCATTACCTGAAAAATTATTTCATTAGTTGAGAAATTGTTATTTTTCCTTCAGGATATAGTTTGGAAAATTTATATTTTTAGGTGAGTACAGACCAAACACTGCTCTATGGACAGATACTGACCCATTAAGTCATTTTCACTGGTCTGCAGTGACAATGTCAGCCTTTATTCTGAAATTAACACCTTCCTAATATGTGTGTGTGTTTAAATGTCTTCTCAATTAATTAAATGATTACAATAATTGTAGTTTTTTTTGTTTGTCTGTCTGTTTTAATGCCCTGATTTGGTGAATTTAAAAATTGGCAACCTTATGTTAGTCAAGTTTTTTGTAACTTGGTAGGTCTGTGACATCCAAGTGCCTCTCCAAGTGGCTCTATCAAGTGAGAGTTAAGTGCTCCAACTCTCCTCCCAGTGCTTGTTAAGCCCATTAGGGAAGTTTCCTCCAGGTATAACAATCAATATGTACATGTATATTTTCCTGAGAGATCCCAAGCTCCTTGAAGCATAGGCTGTCATTCCAGTGCCTGATTATAGGAGGCAGAGAAATGGTAGCATCTACACCATGAATTATAGTTTATGTCTTTTCACATATATATTTATAGTTTATTGGATCTTAAAAACAACCTTATAATAACTAATGAGGAAATAATGCTCAGAGATGTTCAGAACTCACACAAAGCACAAAGTTGGTACGTGATCACAGCAATAGACTGTGGGACCATTAATCTGTGTCTTTAGTCTCTACAATATCAATTTAACTTCTTCAATATGTTCTCAGTTTATACACTTCATGCCTTCAGTGGTAATGTAATAGTATTTTACTTTAACTCATTTTACTGATGCAGAAATTGAAGCATAGAGACAGGGTGAGCACTTGTGCAAGGTTAAATGGAAGCTAAATGAAGAATATGGGGTTAAATTCCACAGCACCTGAACCACACCGTGCTTCCTCAAGTCTACTCAGAACATTTTAGGCAATCTGAGATGCCACATTCATAAGCCTTTTTTTCAGGCCTTCTAAAAGAAATCATGCCAATGTTTGTTCTTGGAATTTTATTGATTATCATTCACTTTAAAAAAATTAATTATAAATCAAAATATATGTATATTGTTCAAAAATACAAATGGTACTGTAATTATGAGAAAAAGTCATCATTCACTAACCTCACACATCCCCTAGTCCTACAGTGCAGAGGCAACTATTCTCAAGCCTTTCAGCAATAGCCTCTAAATCTTCTGGTACTTCTGTGTTTATAAATAGTAGCCTTATATTGACATTTCTGCCCTTGTGCTTTAGATAATATTTCTGACTTCCTATTTTGGAAAAAATATGGAACCACAAAAGACCTGAATAGCCCAAGCAATCCTAAAAAAGAAAAGCAAAGCAGGAGTATCACAATTCTGGACTTCAAGCTATATTAATGTAGTCATCAAGACATTATGGCACTGACACAAAAACAGACACATAGATCAATGGAACAGAATAGAGAACCCAGAAATGGACCCACAACTATATGGTCAACTACTCTTCAACAGAGCAGAAAAGAATATCCAATGGAAAAAAGACAGTCTCTTCAACAAATGGTGTTGGGAAAACTGGACAGCAACATGTGGAAGAATGAAACTGGACCACTTTCTTACACCATTCCCCAAAATAGTCTCAAAGTGGATGAAAGACCTAAATGTGAGACAGGAATCCATCAAAATCCTAGACGAGAACACAGGCAGCAACCTCTGTGACCTTAGCCATAGCAACTTCTTACTAGACACGTTGCCAGAGGCAAGGAAAACAAAAGCAAAAATGAACTATTGGGACTTCATCAAGATAGAAAGTGTCTGCAGAGTGAAGGAAACAATCAACAAACCAAAAGGCATGCCTACAGAATGGGAGAAGATATTTGCAAATGATATATCTGATAAAGGGTTAGTATCCAAAGTCTGTAAAGAACTTATCAAACTCAACACCCCCAAACCAAATAATCCCATTAAGAAAGGTCAGAAGACATGAATAAACATTTTTCCAAAGAAGACATCCAGATGGCTAACAGAAATATGAAACAATGCTCAACATCACTCATTATCAGGGAAATACAAATCAAAACCATGATGAGATACCACCTCACACCTGTCAGAATGGATAAAATTAACAACACAGGAAACAAGAGATGTTGGTGAGGATGTGGAGAAAGGGGAACCCTCTTACACTGTTAGTGGGAATGCAAACAGGTGTAGCCACTCTGGAAAACAGTACAGAGGTTCCTCAAAAAGTTAAAAATAGAACTACCCTACAATTCAGCAATTACACTACTAGGTATTTACCCAACGGACACAAAAATACAGACTTGAAGGGGTGCATTCACCCCAATGTTTATAACAACATTATTAACAATAACCAAACTATGACTATATTACTGTAGTCATCAAGAGCCATAAAAAAGAATGAAATTTTGCCATCTGCAGTGATGTGGATGAAACTAGAGTGTATCATGCTAAGTGAAATAAGTCAGAGAAAGACAAATACAATATGATTTCACTCATATGTGGAATTTAGGAAACAAAACAGATGAACATGTGGAAAGAAAAAAGAAAGAGAAGGAAAGAGGGGGAGGCAAACCATAAGAGACTCCTAACGATAGAGAACAAACTGAGGGTTGATGGAAAGAGGTGGGTGGGGGATGGGCTAAATGGGTGTTGGGTATTAAGGAATGCACTTGTTATGATGAGCACGGGGTGTTATACATAAGGGGTGAGTCACTAAATTCTACTCATGAGACCAATATTATACTATATGTTAACTAACTAGAATTTAAATAAATATTTGGAAGAGAAAAATAATTGACTGGATGGGTATAGAATTCTAAGTTGAAAATCATTTTTCCTCAGACTTTTGAAGTTATAGTTTTAAGGTCTTCTACCATCTAATGTTGTTGTGTGAAGTCAGACATCATTATTCGCATTCCTACTCCTTTGTATGCAACTTGAATTTTAAAAAAATTCTGGAAGCTTAAGTAATCTTTTCTCTTTCTCCCTCCTATTCTTAAATTATACAATGGTGGTTCTTTTTTTCTTTTCATTTTCTTTTTCATTTTCTGCTTCTTTTTCTGTTTTTGATGAGCTGCATCAATATGAAAAAACCTGGCCTTTAATTCTGGGAAATTTTCCTTTTTTTTTTTTTTTAAAGATTTTATTTATTTATTTGACAGAGAGAGACACAGCGAGAGAAGGAACACAAGCAAGGGGAGTGAAAGAGGGAGAAGCAGGCCTCCTGCTGAGCAGGGAGCCCGATGTGGGACTCGATCACAGGACCCTGGTATCATGACTTGAGCCGAAGGCAGACGCTTAATGACTGAGCCACCCAGGCGCCCCTTGGGAAATCTTCCTATATATCATCCTTCCTGCTTTCTCTAGCCTCTCATCTTAGAATCCTATTACTCTGCTGGTGGTCCTCTTGAACTAACTTCTAATATTCTTAACATTTTGATCCAATTTTCAGTCTTTTGGGTTTCTTTTAAACATTTTTTTTTTTTTTGATTCTAAGTCTCTGGGGAAAGACAATACAATACAGAGTCTCAAAATAGCTGTATAGTTTCTGAGTCAAAATGTCCAGTGATATGAAACTTATTCACTCAAAACTTATTAGACAAGTCAGGATACAAGGACAAGAGAAAAACAGACAATAAAAACAGACCCACAGGAGAGACAGATATTGGAATTGTGAGCCAAGGCTTTTAAAATAACTTTGATTAATATATTTGAGAAATTAGATAATGAGATAGAGAATTTCAGCTGAGGAATGGAAACTATGAAAAAGAATTTAATGGAAATTCTAGAATCAAAAAATATAATAACTGAAATTAAGAATGCTAAAATATGTGTTCATTAGCTCCTTGATAAATATCCAAAGAAAGCCCACCTAGATGCTCCAAGAGAAATGTAGAATGATTCCAGCAGTAATATTCAAAATTGCCTAAAATAGAGAAATAAACTGTGGGGCATTCACACAATGGCATACTGTACAGTAATTAAATAAACAATATAGATGAATCTCACAAACACAGTTTTTGTTAAAGAATGTATATATGAAAGAATATGTACCATATGATTTTATTTAAATAAACTTCAAAAATAGGTAAAATTAATTTGTAGTGTTAGAAGTCAGGAGAGAGTTACCTCTCTAAGAAGAGAGAGGGTCATAATTGGGAGGAGATTTAAGTAAGGTTTCTGAGATGTTTTTAATGTTCTATTTCTTGATCTGGGTGGTGGTTACAGAAACGTTTTCATATTTGTGTTAATTCCTAAAGCTGCACACCTATGATTTGTAAATGTTTCTAAATTACATAAAAAACTTATAATAAACTTTAGCAAAATGCTTATTGAAATACAGCCAAGAACAAATTATTTCTATTTTATAGATGCAGTATGTTTTCTTAACTGAGAAAACATATACGTATTCCTTACTTTATCTATTTCTTTCTTGCTGTTAGTTTTGGTGTCTATCTACCATGTACCCAATGTATCTGAGTTGAGAAGTTCTCTGGTTCAGTTTCTCCAGAGAATAAATATCCTGTTGTCTGCTTATTTGTAGTTGGAAGGGGGATCTGGGATCCTATAGCAACCCATATAGAATTTCTACTAAACTCCTTGTTTTTAGCCACACCTCTTCTCCTGCCTTTGGCAGTATCTAGGGCTGCCAATTCTTGAGTCCCTCTGAGGTTCTATGTTATGAATCTCATTGGCAAACCTCTCTGTAAACCCAATAGTTTCAGCTTTCTCTGCTCTTCTAAGTTAGTTGTCACTCCTCAATCTTACAAAATTTATGAACACACTTTGCCTATTGTTTTCTACTCTCCCATCCTATTCATCCTGGTGGATTTATTACTATTTTTATTCCTATAATTTTAGTGGGACTTGAGGAAGGATCAGAAATAAAAACTTGCATTTAATATGCCATATTTTGATTTACTTTTTTCCTTACATTTATTTAAAAATACTAATCAGGTTATGATTCACCTCCTATGATCTGATACAGAATGCACATATATTTCTATAAATTTTGAGGTTTCTTATTAGCTGGGTGATATTTTTTTTTAAATGAAGGCTTTCACTTTCTTGTATAGCCTTTAAATGGTACATAAGATGAGTGGCTGCACTTCCTGGCTTGTGATCTCTCTGGGGAGCTGTTAATGCACTGCTGTGTATTATTATCAAATGAAATTTATAGGCACAGTGTCCTATTCCACAGAGTGAACCAAGGATTTCTCAGACACTCATCCAGACAGAGCATAAGTCTGAAGTCTACTTTATACAAACTTCTAAGAAATCACCTTTGCCATCTTATGTGCTGCCCTGTTTCCTGGGCTTCTAGAAAAATTGATTTTGTTAAAAATAATCCCAGACAAAAATCAAAAGGAAGCATCAGTATTCTCTCAACACTTTCAGTTGTTTAAGACTATCTTAGCAGGAGAATTTGTGCCATCTTATAAATTCTAGATGGTTCAGTTATCTGCAGAGTGTATTTATTAATCATATAATGAATAATGTGTATATTTCCTATCTTTCTAGGACCAACTAATTTTTCTATTTTAACATGATCATTAGAATATTAATATATAAATATAATTCCTCTCAAATGACTTCATGAAATGTACACAGAGTAATGAGATAGTATATACTGGACAATGGCAGAGCTTTTTGAATGTTGACATCTTTTTTTTAAAAAAGATTTTATTGAGAGGAAGGAAAGATGGCGAAGAAGTAGGGGACCCTATTTCAACCGGTCCCTGGAATTGAGCGGGATATCTACCAGACCACTCTGAGTACCCATGAATCCAACCTGAGATGTAAGAAGATCTGGATCTCTACAAGGAGAATATCGCAGGTGGTTGGTTTTGAGGTATGAAGCGGGGAGCCCTGATTCTGCGGGCAGATATCGGAGGATAAACTGCAGTGGGAGAGTGCCTGGCCGTGGGGATCCTACACCGCCAGTGAGCGACAGCCTCGCTCGCTGCGGACGGGACACAGACTCGCAGACTGGTAGCAGGGGGGAAAGGATTTTAGGGCAGCCCCCGGGGCAGAAACCTGGAGTGGCGGGGTCCTGTGGGTGAACTGGGAGCAGCTGGCAGTTTTAGAAGCACAAAGGGCAGAGATGTGCCCCGACCTGGAGGCAGGACTGGGGGCGATGCAGAGGGGTGCACAACCCAGGACACTGCAGTTTACAGCAGCACGGACAGAAACGGAGACAGTGTGGCCTGGAGAGCTCACTGAAGAACAGACTGCGGTGTCTCTGCTCTGAGGCAGAGGCTTGGAAACGGTCTCTTCTGCTCTGACTCACAGAAGAGATGCAGAAAGCCGCCAGGGAAAGCTGCCAGAGAACAAAAGCCCCCAAAACTGATTCCCACTGAGCCCATCCCCTGCCACAGGGGGGCAGGGCAACTCCACCCAAACAGGGTTGCCTGAGTAACAGTGCGGCAGGCCCCTCCCCCAGAAGGCAGGCTGGGAAAACGAGAGGCCAGCAACCCTAAGGTCCCAAGAAAACAGGTGCATCTTGCTTGGGTTCTGGTCAATAATTTGGACTCTATACATTCCCTCAAACACCCATCAACAGAATGACTAGGAGGAGGAACCCCCAAAATAGAAAAGACTCAGAGATTATGACTTATGCTGCAGATTTACAAATGGATGCAGATATAATCAAGATGTCGGAAAACGAATTCAGGCTAGCAATTGTGAAGACAATGGCTAGAATGGAGAAATCAATTAATGACAACATAGAGTCTCTAAGGGCAGAAATGAAAGGTGAATTGGCAGAATTTAAAAATGCTATCGATGAGCTCCAATCCAATCTAGATAATCTAACAATTAGGGTAAGTGAGGCAGAAGAACGAATAAGCGACCTGGAAGACAATATAATAGATAAAAAGGGAAAAGAGGAGGCCAGGGAAAAACAACTCAGAATCCATGAAAATAGAATCAGAGAAATAAGTGACACCATGAAGCGTTCCAATGTCAGAATAATTGGAATCCCGGAGGGAGTGGAGAGAGAGAGAGGACTAGAAGATGTATTTGAGCAAATCGTAGCTGAGAACTTCCCTAATCTGGCAAATGAAACAAACATTCTCGTCCTAGAGGCAGAGAGGACCCCTCCCAAGATCAAGGAAAACAGGCCAACACCCTGGCATGTAATAGTAAAACTTGCAAATCTTAGAACCAAGGAAACCATCTTAAGGGCAGCTAGGGGGAAGAGAGTCCTTACGTACAGAGGGAGGAACATCAGAATAACGTCATACCTATTCACAGAGACCTGGCAAGCCAGAAAGGCCTGGCAAGACATATTCAGGGTACTAAATGAGAAGAACATGCAGCCAAGAATACTTTATCCGGCAAGGCTGTCATTTAGAATGGATGGAGAGATAGAGAGTTTCCACGACCGGCAGAAACTGAAAGAATATGTGACCACTAAGCCAGGCCTGCAAGAAATATTAAGGGGGGTTCTATAAAAGGAGAAAGACCCCAAGAGTGATATACAACAGAAATTTATAGGGACAATCTATAAAAACAACGTCTTCACAGGCAACATGATGACAATTAATTCATATCTTTCAATAATCACTCTCAACCTGAATGGCCTAACTGCTCCCATAAAATGGCACAGGGTTGCAGATTGGATAAAAAGACAGGACCCATCCATATGCTGCCTACAAGAGACTCATTTTGAACCTAAAGAGACATCCAGACTGAAAGTGAAGGGATGGAGATCCATCTTCCATGCCAGCGGACCTCAAGAGAAAGCTGGGGTACCAATTCTTGTATCAGACAAATTAGATTTTAAACTAAAGTCTGTAATAAGAGACACAGAAGGACACTATATCATTCTTAAAGGGTCTATCCAACAAGTAGGTATAACAATTGTAAATATCTATGCCCCCAACATGGGAGCAGCCATCTACATAAGACAACTGTTAACCAAAATAAAGAGTCATATTGATAACAATACGTTAATTGTAGGAGACCTCAATACTCCACTCTCAGCAATGGACAGATCATCTAAGCAGAAAATCAACAAGGAAACAAGAGCTTTGAATGATACATTGGACCACATGGACCTCATAGATATTTACAGAACATTCCACCCTAAAACAACAGAATACTCATTCTTCTCGAGCGCACATGGAACTTTCTCCAGAATAGACCACATACTGGTCACAAATCAGGTCTCAACCGATACCAAAAGATTGAGATTATTCCCTGCATATTCTCAGACCACAATGCTCTAAAACTGGAACTCAATCACAAGAAAAAATTTGGCATAAATTCAAACACTTGGAAGCTAAAGACCACTCTGCTCAGTAATGCTTGGGTCAACCAGGAAATCAAAGAAGAACTTAAACAATTCATGGAAATCAATGAGAACAAAAACACATCAGTCCAAAACCTATGGGATACTGCAAAGGCGGTCCTAAGGGGGAAATACCTAGCCATCCAAGCCTCACTCAAAAAGTAGAAAAATCCCGAATTCACCAACTAACTCTACACCTTAAAGAACTAGAGAAAAAGCAACAAAGGATGCCTAAGCCATGCATTAGAAGAGAAATAATTAAAATTAGAGCAGAAATCAATGAATTAGAAACCAGAAACACAGTAGATCAGATCAACGAAACTAGAAGTTGGTTCTTTGAAAGAATTAATAAGATCGATAAACCACTGGCCAAACTTATCCAAAAGAAAAGAGAAAGGACCCAAATTAATAAAATTATGAATGAAAGGGAGAGATCACGACTAACACCAAGGAAATAGAAACAATTATTAGAAATTATTATCAACAAGTATATGCCAATAAAATGAGCAATCTGGATGAAATGGAGGCCTTCCTGGAAACCTATAAGCTGCCAAGACTGAAACAGGAAGAAATTGACAACCTGAATAGGCCAATAACCAGTAACGAGATTGAAGCAGTGATCAAAAACCTCTCAAAAAACAAGAGTCCAGTGCCTGATGGATTACCTGGGGAATTCTACCGAACATTCAAAGAAGAAATAATACCTATTCTACTGAAGCTGTTTCAAAAATAGAAACAGAAGGAAAACTTCCAAACTCATTCTATGAGGCCAGCATTACGTTAACCCCCCAACCAGGCAAAGACCCCATAAAAAGGGAGAATTTCAGACTGATATCCCTGATGAATATGGATTCCAAAATCCTCAACAAAATCCTAGCTAACAGGATCCAACAATACATTAAAAGGATCATCCACCACGACCAAGTGGGATTTATCCCTGGGATGCAAGGGTGGTTCAACATTCGCAAATCCATCCATGTGATAGAACATATTAATAAGAGGAGGGAGGGGGCGCCTGGATGGTTCAGTCGTTAAGCATCTGCCTTCAGCTCAGGTCATGATCCCAGGTTCCTGGGATCGAGCCCTGCATCGGGCTCCCTGCTTGGCGGGAGGCCTGCTTCTTCCTCTCCCACTCCCCCTGCTTGTGTTCCCTCTCTCGCTGTGTCTCTCTCTGTCAAATAAATAAATAAAACCTTTAAAAAAATATACGAGGAGGGAGAAGAACCATATGGTCCTCTCAATTGATGCAGAAAAAGCATTCGACAAAATACAACATCCTTTCCTGATTAAAACTCTTCAGAGTATAGGGATAGAGGGAACATTCCTCAAGTTCATAAAATCCATCTATGAAAAACCCACAGCGAACATCATCCTCAATGGGGAAAAGCTGAGAGCCTTTCCCTTAAGATCAGGAACATGTCAAGGATGCCCACTCTTGCCACCATTCTTCAACATAGTACTAGAAGTCCTAGCAACAGCAATCAGACAACAAAAGGAAATAAAAGGTATTCAATTCGGCAAAGAAGAAGTCAAACTCTGTCTTTTCGCAAATGACATGATACTCTATGTGGAAAACCCAAAAGACTCCACCCCCAAATTACTAGAACTCATCCAGCAATTCAGTAATGTGGCAGGATACAAAATCAATGCACAGAAATCAGTTGCTTTCTTATACACTTAACGCAACTGTAGAAAGAGAAATTAGAGAAACGATTCCATTTACTATAGCACCAAAACCCGTAAGATACCTTGGAATAAACTTAACCAAAGAGGTAAAGGATCTATACTCTAGGAACTACAGAACACTCATGAAAGAAATTGAAGACACAAAACAATGGAAAAATATTCCATGCTCATGGATCGGAAGAATAAACATTGTTAAAATGTCTATGCTACCCAGAGCAATCTATACCTTCAATGCCATCCCGATCAAAATTCCAATGACATTTTTCAAAGTGCTGGAACAAACGATCCTAAAATTTGTATGGAATCAGAAAAGACCCTGAATCGCCAAGGAAATGTTGAGAAAGAAAAACAAAGCTGGGGGCATCACGTTGCCTGATTTCAAGCTATATTACAAAGCTGTGATCACCAAGACAGCATGGTACTGGCACAAAAACAGACATGGAACAGAATGGAACAGAATAGAGAACCCAGATATGGACCCTCAACTCTATGGTCAAATAATCTTTGACAAAGCAGGAAAGAACATGCAATGGAAAAAAGACAGTCTCTTCAATAAATGGTGCCGGGAAAATTGGACAGCCACATGCAGAAGAATGAAACTCGACCATTCTCTAACACCATTCACAAAGATAAACTCAAAGTGGATGAAAGACCTCAATGTGAGACAGGAATCCATCAAAATCCTAGAGGAGAACATAAGCAGTAACCTCTTTGACATCACCCACAGCAACTTCTTTCAAGATACATCTCCAAAAGCTAGTGAAACAAAAGCAAAAATGAACTTTTGGGACTTCATCAAGATAAAAAGCTTCTGCACAGCAAAGGAAACAGTCAACAAAACAAAGAGGCAACCCACAGAATGGGAGAAGATATTTGCAAATGACACTGCAGATAAAGGGCTGGTATCCAAGATCTATAAAGAACTTCTCAAACTCAATACCCAAAAAACAAATAATCAAGTCAAAAAGTGGGCAGAAGATATGAAAAGACACTTCTCTGAAGAAGACATACAAATGGCTAACAGACACATGAAAAAATGTTCATCATCA
>NC_058403.1:188181769-188313536 GCF_002201575.2 Neomonachus schauinslandi | reverse complement strand
TTTACCCCAAAGACACAGATGTAGTGAAAAGAAGGGCCATATGCACCCCAATGTTCATAGCAGCAATGTCCACAATAGCCAAACTGTGGAAAGAGCCGAGATGCCCTTCAACAGATGAATGGATAAAGAAGATGTGGTCCATATATACAATGGAATATTACTCAGCCATCAGAAAGGATGAATACCCAACTTTTGCATCAACATGGATGGGACTGGAGGAGATTATGCTAAGTGAAATAAGTCAAGCAGAGAAAGTCAATTATCATATGGTTTCATTTATTTGTGGAACTTAAGGAATAGCATGGAGGACATTAGGAGAAGGAAGGGATAAATGGGGAGGGGGAATTGGAGGGAGAGATGAATCATGAGAGACTATGGACTCCGAGAAACAAACAGCGTTTTAGAGGGGAGGGGGGGAGGGGGGATTGGTTAGCCTGGTGATGGGTATTAAGGAGGGCACGTACTGCATGGAGCACTGGGTGTTATACGAAAACAATGGATAGTGGATCACCACGTCAAAAACCAATCATGTATTGGGGCACCTGGGTGGCTCAGTCGTTAAGCATCTGCCTTCCGCTCAGGTCATGATCCCAGGGTCCTGGGATCAAGCCCCGCATCGGGGTCCCTGCTCCACAGGGAGCCTGCTTCTCCTTCTCCCACTCCTCCTGCTTGTGTTCCCTCTCTCGCTGTGTCTCTCTCTGTCAAATAAATAAAATCTTAAAAAAAAAATAACAAAAACCAATGATCTACTGTATGGTGACTAACATAACGTAATAAAATTTAAAAAATAAATAAAAAAGATTTTATTTATTCACGAGAGAGAGAGAGGCAGAATGCAGAGGAAGGGGCAGAGAGAGAGGGAGAAGCAGGCTCCCCGCTGAGCAGGGAGCCCAACTTGGGGCTTAATCCCAGGACCCCAGGATCACAATCTGAGCCAAAGGCAGATGCTCAACCCACTGAGCCACCCAGGCGCCCTGAATGTTGACATCTCTTGAACACCATTGTTAATTTGGTGACATTGCTACACAATGAGTCCCATCTTCCTCGTCAGGAATCAGATATTCACTTTGCTAGCCACCCTTGCAGCATGTGATTTAGGCTCTACAAGTCAGACACAGCCATGTTTGCCTCTGTTCAGTAGAGAGAAACATGAAGAAGTCTACTTCTGGTGAGGGTGGTGAGGAAGAAGATATTTAGTTTTCCAGGGCAGCAATGATAGAAATTCTGGAACCTAGAGCCCAGCATTGTGCTGTGACTTAGGGAGTCTTTGTCCAGTTTCAGTAGCTATTGGGGGTCTTCCTTGGAGCAGTCTTGTGGTGGGGGTTGTGTTTGTTCTTGCCTGTAGCCTCTAAGCCTGACTTTCTGGGTATCCTTGAGATTCTATGAACTGGCTAAATTCCTTATATAAATTCTTTTTTCTGTTTCAACTACCCAGAGTGGATTCCATTGCTTGCAACTAAAACCCTTGACTAATTCACATGGTAAGTGCTATCATAAACAAAAAAGAAAAATAATCACAAAAATAAAAAAAATATCTTTGACATTCAGCTACAATAAAAATAAACATGTGATTCAGAGTAAAGAATGACATATGCTACAACATGAATGAACCACAAGGACTTATGGTAAGTGAAATAAGCCAACTACAGAGAGACAAATACTATATGCTTTTACTTACATAAGGTATCTAAAATAGTTAGATTCAAGGAATCAGAGTGGAATGGTGCTTGCCAGTGGTTGAGGAGAAGGGGAAAGGGGGAGTTACTAATCAATGGGTTTTGATCAAAATGAATAAGCTCTAGAGATCTGCTTAGAGCATTGCACCTATAGTCACTAAAAACATATACTACACTTAAAAATTTGTTAAGAGGTCTCATGTTAAGTGTTTTTCCACAATAAAACAAGATAAAATTAGAAAAACAATTACCATGTACTCATGCTATCCAAAGGTATGTCTAATTTTAAGCACATTGGAGAATTTAAAAATCTTGATAGTAGCAACTTGAACATACCATCTTTATCAGCAGTGTCTTGAGGCTTGCATTTTAAAGTGAAGATCTTCCGCAGCTTACAGTTAGCTGAGACAATAATTCCATCCAATGACTGGAAAACTGCTCCCTTGAATATTTCACTGGTAAATGCTACCAAGTCTATGCATAGATTGCACCACTAAAATAAAGAAAAGAAGAGTAAGTACTTTCTAGAATCACAGAGATGAACAAATCATCTATATGTGGATAGTCCAGAGAATTGAGGCAATTGTCTGGATCAACCAGCCCCAAATCCTCCCTTAGGCAAATCTCTATTTTGGCTTCAGTTTTCTTAAAAATTGCCTTGATTTTTCCAAAGAAGTCATCATAATCTAAACTAGACATTGGTCATCTGGCTGTAGAGTTCTCATTATGAGGCAAGATTCTGACAACTTTGGGAAATAACTCTGGATCTGTAGGCAGTATGCTAGTGGGAAGCTAATTGCAGGTGCGTTAGACCACTTAAATCTTGAAAATCAGGGATAAGTAGCCAATTGTTCCTTCAAGGGGACTAATTTGATCATAATTAGCCACTTATATTTGTTAAAAAAAATCATGGATGAAATTGGAAGCTGGGTTTAAATTGTGGCCAGTGCTGTCTACTTAAAACCAATTAACCTATTGTACAGAAATAGATTCTTTCAAAGAATTTGTAATTATGCCTAGAACTTGCCAGTTTTTAAAGTACTCTTGCAGGGACTAATTTCTGCCTATTAAACAATTAGACTCCTCAATACTTCATCAAATGAATTCTCTAAATGGAGAAAATAATCATTTAGTAAGAAATTAAGACACATTGAAGATGGCAGGACAACAACAGGGAAAAGAATTTTTGAAATTAAAAGAAAAGTAGTATTTAAGGTTGTCTGTACTTCTTTTAAAATATCAGGCTCTTGCATTATTTGATTAGAAGAACAGTTTACATGAGGTTCATTTTATTAATCTGTCAAAATTGAAAGTTATATTTATTGATAAATGAAATTATCCTTAAAGGCAAATTCTATTTAGGAATGTTGATTTTATTATGAAGGAAAACCTGAGGTGGTTTCCACTGTAGAAAAGTAAAAGAGATTGCAGTAAGTCCTTAATTAAATACATGAAGATTATTTGGAGGTGTCTCAACAGAAAATTATATTCTCAGGCCATGGGGATGCTCTGGTCTTTTGAGTGAAAAGAAGTCAGGTATAATAAAAGGTGGGAAGGAGGACTGAGTGTGATGCAATAATAAGACCGGCTTGCCTTTCAGGGTGGCGAGCTCTGGAGAGGTCTGAGAGGTAACTGTGGGATGGACCAGTAAGGCCAGGTTCTGGAGGCACTGAATGATTAGGAGGAGAACCTTGGACTTCAGTGGGTAAGGTGTCACTTTGATTCTTGAAGGAGAATGTGACAAGAGTAGAGTGCTGGGAAGTCTGAACTAACCATAATGCAGGAATATTTGGGGGTGGAGGAAGGCTGAGGTAGAGTAGAGATAGACTGAAGCACAGAAAGACCAGTCAGTCATTTAAGCATGAAGTGAGGAGGGTCTGGTAGAGGGCTAGTATAGGAGGTGGGATGTAAGGGACAAATCCAGTAGGCATGCCCTAGGGTGAATGAAACATCAGGGCTTGGTAAAATCCAGGTTACAGGGGATGGAGGTATTGGGGTTTCTAGCAATCCAATAATAATTATTAATATTATTATATTAGCATCACTATTGTTTTTCTGTGGTTCCTATTCCTAAAAGACTTGATTAAGATTATGTCTCATGTGCAATTATTCAGCTGGTTTGTCCCAAAAGTAACTGTATTCATCCATTCTTCCCCATATGTGCTAAGCACTTCTCCCAGGTGTTAAACGCTGGGCATGACTCTGACATTACAGCAAGGAATGGGAGTTCTTCCAGTCTGAAAAGGGCGGCTGGAGGCAGACATGTAGTGTCTGTTTTATACTGTTAGTGCAGAGGGGGCTCAACGTGGGAGGATGGGGAAGCTCAAGAAAGGCTTCTTTAAAAAAAATTTTCAAAATGCCATGATATTATATGCAAATATAGGCCCAAACATGCCAAATTTTATACAAAATACAGTTCTTGTCACTTCTCCACTCCTCTAATCATACTGTCAACTCTTAACTTTTCTTCTCTCTGTATTTTTAAAGAATACCTGTTGATTTATCAATTTTAGACATTATCCACTGTCTTCCTATTATGGTAGATAAGACTTGTAGTTCACTTACCCTACTTTTTCCGCTTCAGCCTCCCTAGATAATTGTCTCCCATTCGTTCTTTTTTTATCTTTTTCCTCAAAATCCATATTCCGTGCTTTCCTTACTGTGACTATGTGAATAATGTACACAACTGAGCCAAGTGATGCTCTATGATTACCTTTTGTTATACAACTTCTTTATATTTCTAAAGTTAATGATTGCTTTTAAAATTATCTGCGTTATTGTATTTGAATCCGAGTTTTCCTATATCTAGGAAAGGCTTAGAGGCGACATGAGCTTGGTTTTAAACAAGGAATAATACTTTCCAAATCCAGGGAGGCATGGGAACATGCTGGGCATTTCTTCTCAGGGCCCTGCCCTTTATTCCCTACTTAGATGAACCCTTCAGCGGGCTGCGCCTCTATACCTCATCAGACTCCATCAGCTGGCTTGGGAATTGGTGTCCTCTTCCTTCAAAAACTCTGAGTCCCAAGAAACCAGGCCCTTACCTACTACACACTTTTCTTATTCATCATAGTCAAGCTGCTGTTATTCCCCTGCCTGGACACATGCATCATGGAAAGTGCTCAACAAATAATGATCTACATGTGTGTGTGATGTCTGAGGACATACATACACATACATGCCAATACACATACTTTCAATCTTTCATTTTACTTTTTTTAAGTTTTAACTTTGATTCCAGTTAGTTAACATACAGTATTATATTGGTTTCAGGTGTACAATATAGTGATTCAACACTTCCATACATCACCCGGTGCTCATCAGGACAAGTGCACTCCTTGATCCCCATCACCTATTTAACCCATCCCCCCAACCACCTCCTCTCTAGTAACCATCAGTTTGTTCTCTAAAGTCAGGAGTTTGTTTCTTGGTTTGCCCCCCCTCTTTTTTTTTTTTTTTTACGTTTGATTGTTTTGCTTTGTTTCTTAAATTCCACATATGAGTGAAATCATATGGTATTTGTCTTTCTCTGACTGACTTAATTTTGGTTAGCATTATATTCTCTAGCTTCATCCAGGTCATTGCAAATGGCAAGATTTCATTATTGTTTTATGGCTCAGTAATATTCCATTGTATATTTATCCATTATTATTTATCCATTCATCAGTCAATGGAAACTTGGGCTGTTTCCATAATTTGACTATTGTAGACAATGCTGCTATAAACATTGGGGTGTATGTATCCCTTTGAATTATTTTGAAGTATTTTTGTATTCTTTGGGTAAATCCCTAGTAGTGCAATTGCTGGATTGTAGGGTAGTTTTTAAAAATTTTGAGGACTCTCTATACTATTTTCCAGAGTGGCTGCACCTGTTTGCATTACTACCAACAGTGTAAGAGGGTTCCCTTTTCTCCACAACCTCACCAAAACCTGTTTCTTGTGTTGTTGATTTCAGTCATTCTGACAGGTGTGAAGTGATATCTCACTGTAGTTTTGATTCACACTTCCCTGATAATAAGTGATGTTGAGCATTTTTTCATGTGTCTGTTGGCCATGTGTATGTCTTCTTTGGAAAAATGTCTATTCATGTCTTCTGCCCATTCTTTAATTGGATTATTTGTTTTTTTTGGGTGTTGAGTTGTATAATTACTTTATATATTTTGGATACTAAGTCTTTATTAGTATGTCATTTCCAAATATCTTCTCTCATTCTGTAGGTTGGCTTTCAGTTTTGTTGATGGTTTTCTTCATTGTGAAGAAGGTTTTTATTTTGATGTAGTCCCACTAATTTATTTTTGCTTTTATTTCCCTTACCTCAGGAGATATACCTAGATATAAGCTGCTATGGCCGATGCCAAAGAAGTTACTGCCTGTGTTCTCTTCTAGGATTTTGATGGTTTCAGGTTTCATATTTAGGCCTTTAATCCATTTTTGAATTTATTTTTGTGTATGATGTAAGAAAGTGGTCCAATTTCATTCTTTTATATGTTGCTGTCCAGTTTTCCCAACACCATTTGTTGAAGAGACAGTCTTTTTCCCATTGAATATTCTTTCTTGCTTTGTCAAAGATTAATTGACCATATAATTATGGATTCATTTCTGGGTTTTCTATTCTGTTCTCTTGATTTGTCTATTTTTGTGCCAGTACCATACTATTTTAATTACTATAGCTTTGCAATATAACTTGAAGTCCAGAATTGTGATGGCTCGAGCTTTTCTTTTTTCAAGACTGCTTTGGCTATTGGGATCTTTTGTGGTTCCACACAAATTTTAATATTCTATGTTGTAGTTGTGTGAAAAATGCTGTTGGTATTTTGATAGGGATTGCATTAAATGTGTAGATTGTTTGGGGTAGTATAGACATTTTAACAATATTTGTTCTTTCAATCCACGGGCATGAAATGTCTTTCCATTTCTTTGTGTCATCTTCAATTTTTTCATCAGTATTTTGTAGTTTTCAGAGTACAGGTCTTTCAACTCTTTGCTTGGGTTTATTCCTAGGTATCTTATTGTTTTTTTGTACAGTGAGATTGATTCCTTAATTTCTTTTTCTGCTGCTCCATTATTGGTATGTAGAAATGCAACAGATTTCTGTTATGTTGACTTTGTATCCTGCGACCTTATTGATTCATTTACCTTTACTGAATTCATTTTTTGGTGGGGTCTTTTGGGTTTTCTCTATACAGTATCATGGGAACTGCAAATAGTGAAAGTTCTACTTCTTCCTTGCTGATCTGGATGCTTTTTATTTCTTTTTGTTGTCTGATTCCTGTGGCTAGGATTTCTAGTACTACATTGAATAAAAACAGTGAGAGTGGACATTCCTGCCTTGTTCCTGACCGGAGAGGAAAAGCTCTCAGCTTTTCCCCCTTTAGGATGATATTGGCTATGGGTTTTTCATATTTGGCCTTTATTAAGTTGAGATATGTTCCCTCTAAAACTTTGTTGAGGGTTTTTATCATGAATGGATGTTGTACTTTATCAAATGCTTTTTCTGCATCTATTGAAATGATCATATTTATAATTGTTAAATCTTCTTGTTGGATTGTCCCTTTTATTATGATATAGTGCCTTTCTTTGTCTCTTGTTACAGTCTTTATTTTAAAGTCTTATGCTTTCTTTTATTAATGTGATATATCACATTGATTGACTTGCAAATATTAAACTACGCTTCAACCCAGGAATAAATTCCACTTGAACGTGGTGAATGATTTTTAAAATATATTGTTGGATTCAGTTTGCTAGCATTTTATTGAGGATATTTTGAATCTATGTTCATCAGAGATAATGGCCTGCAGTTCTCTTTTCTTGTGGCGTTTTTAGCTAGCTTTGATATCAGAGTAATGCTGGCATCATACAATGAATTTGGAAATTTTCCTTTATTTTTGATTTTTTGGAATGGTTTTAGAAGATTAGGTATTAACTCTTCTTAAATGTTTGGTAGAATTCACCTGTGAAGCCATCTGGTCCTGGACTTTTGTTTGTTGGGAGTTTTTTTATTATTGGTTCAATTTCTTTGCTGGTTATTGGTCTGTTCAACTTTTCTATTTCTTCCTGTTCTAGTTTTGGTAATTTATATGTTTCTAGGAATTTATCCATTTCTTCCAGGTTGTCCAATTTGTTGGCATATAGTTTTCCATAATATTCTGATTGTTTGTATTTTTGTGATTTTGGTTGTTATTTCTCCTCTCTCATTTGTGATTTTATGTATTTGGGTCCTTTCTCTTTTCTTTTTATAAGTCTGGCTAGGGGTTTATCAATTTTATTGGTATTTTTTCCCCAAAGAACCAGCTCCTGGTTTCATTGATCTGTTCTAATGTTTTGTTTTTGTTGTTCTTATTTCTATATCCTTTATCTCTGCTCTTATCTTTACTATTTCCTTCCTCCAGCTGGCTTTAGGTTTTGTTTGTTGTTCTTTTTCTAGCTCCTTTAGGTGTAAGGTTAGGTTGTTTTATTTGAGATTTTTCCTGCTTCTTGACGTAGGCTTATGTTGCTATATACTTCCCTCTTAGGACCAATTTTGCTGCATCCCAAAGGTTTTGGACTCCTGCGTTTTCATTTTCATTTGTTTCCAGGTACTCTTTTATTTCCTCTTTTATTTCCTGATTGACCCATTCATTGTTTAGTAGCATATTATTTAACCTCCATGTATTTGTGGGCTTTCCAGATTTTTTCTTGTGGTTGACCTCTAGTTTCATAGTGTTGTGGTTAGAAAAGGTGCATGATCCGACTTCAATCTTCTTATATTTGTTGAGGCCTATTTTGTGGCCTAATATGTGATCTATTCCAGAAAATGTTTCATGTGCACTTGAAAAGAATGTGTATTCTGCTGTTTTCGGATGGAATGTTCTGAATAGATCTGTTAAGTCCATCTGATCCAGTGTGTCATTCAAAGCCATTGTTTCCTTGTTGATTTTCTGTTTAGGTGATCTTCCCATTGATGTAAGTAGGTTGTTAAAGTCCTCTGCTATTATTGTATTATCAATTAGTTCCTTTATGTTTGTTATTAATTGTTTTATATATTTGGGTGCTCCCATGTTGGGTGCATAAATATTTATAATTGTTAGATCTTCCTGTTGGACTCTCCTTTTTATTATGACATAGTGCCCTTTTTTGTCTCTTATTACAGTCTTTGTTTTAAAGTCGTTTGTCTGCTAGAAGTATTACTACTCCAGCTTTCTTTTGATATCCATTTGAATGATAAATGTTTCTCTATTCTCCCTTTCAATGTGCAGGTGTCTTTAGGTCTAAAATAAGTCTCTTGTAGGTAGAATATTGATAGATGTGTGTGTGTTTTAATCCATTCTGTCACCGTATGTCTTTCGATTGGAGCATTTAGTCCATTTACATTCAAAGTAATTATTGATTGATATGTATTTATATCATTTTAGTACTTGTTTTGTGGTTGTTCCTAGAGATTTTCTCTGATCCTTTCTTTACTTTCTCTCTTTCATGTTTTGCTGATTTTCTTTAGTGATATATTTGGATTTCGTTCTCTTTATTCTTTGCATGTTTATTAGTGGTTTTTGATACATGGTTACCATTAGGTTTGTATATAACCTTTTCTGCATATAGCAGTCTATATTAAGTGGATGGTCATTTAAGTATGGACCCATTCTTCTCACATTTTAGGTATATGTTATTATATTTTATATCCTTTTTTTGAATTCCTTGGCTGATTTCTTACAGAAATAATTAATTTTTACTGCTTTTGTGTTTCCTACATTTATACTGTCAACTTTTGGTATCTCCTTTCTAGTCAAAGAGTCCCCTTTAATATTTCTCACAGGGCTGGTTTAGCGGTCACAAACTCCTTTAGTTTTTGTTTGTCTGGGAAACTCTTTATCTCTATTTCTATTCTGAATGATAGCCTTGCTGGATAGTGTTCTTTGCTGCAGATTTTTCCCACTTGGCACTTTGAATACATCATGACACTTCCTTCTGGCTTGTGAAGTTTCTATAGAAAAATTTCCTGCTTGCCTTATGGGTTCTCCCTGGTAAGTTAATGACTACTTTTGCTGCTTTTAAGATTTTTTTCTTTATCACTATATTTTGCAAGTTTAATTATAGTATGTCATGGTGTGGGTCTGCTTTTGTTGATTTTGATGGGAATTCTCTGTGGTTCCTGGATCTGGATATCTGTTTCCTTCCACAGATTAGGGAAATTTTCGGATATTATTTCTTCAAATAAATTTTCTGCCCCCCTTTCTCTCTCTCCTTCTGGGAACCCTATAATACAAATCTTATTACATTTGATGGAGTCACTGAGTTCCCTAAGTCTGTTCTAGTTTTGTGTAATTATTTTTTTCTCTCTCTTGTTCAGCTTGATTACTTTCCATTCCTCTGTCTTCTACGTCATCACTAATTCGTTCCTCTGCTTCTTCCATCCTACTATTCATTCTATTAAGCGTGTTTGTCATTTCACTTACTGAATCCTTTATCTCTGCTATATTATTCCTTATCTCTGTCTTAAGGGTCTTTTTCATGTCTTCCACTCTTTTCTCAAGTACAGTGAGTATCCTTATGATCATGGTTTAAAATTCTCTATCAGGCATGTTATTTATCTGTTTTGCTTAGATCTCTGGTTTGGGTCTTGTTCTGTTCTTTCATTTGTGATACATTTCTTGGTCTCCTCACTATGTCTGTTTCTGTGTATTAAGAAAGTCCGCCATATTTTCTGCTCTTGAAAGTAGTGATTTTATGAAGAAGTCCTGGGGTACCCTGCAGTGCAGTGTGCCCTGTTCACCCAAACCTGGCACTTCAGGAGAGCATCTTGTGTGTGTTGCTTATACCCTGCTGTTATGTCTGAGTCACTTTTCCTTTCAGTGCAGTTGTCTGCACTGACTTTCCGCCTGTTGTGGGCTGTGCTTGATCTCTGTGGTGTTAGTGAGACCCAGGCAGGCCAGCTCTGAGGGGGTGTGCCTGCCACAAAACTTGGGAACCGGGTGACAGTATCAGCAAAATTTGCACTGGGCCACTCCAAAATGCTGTGATGGCTGGGGACTGCCTGAGGCTGGTCATGGTGAGCAAACATGGCTGGACAACGTTAGACCCAGCACATGAGGGTGCTTGGGGCATGTGGTTGGTGTGTTGCAGTGGCTAGGCCTGGTGGGATGAATAGGTGTGGTGCACAGTGGCAGCTGTGCACCTGGTAGTGGGTGGGGTGCACTACAGTGTCTGGGGGTGCCCGGCAGGGTGCAGCCCAGCAGATGTGTGCAGCACACCACGGCAGCCATGCACCCAGCAGCTGGTCAGGGCACATGTGAGGCTTTAACAAAATTTGTCCTGAGCTCAGGGCCGAAGCCAGGAGACTTGGAGTGTGCTAGTCCTTAGGAGAGGACTAGCACACTTGCCAGTGGGTCAGGCAGCAAGTATCTGTGCAGCACCACCTCTTGAGGGTGGCTCTGGGTTTATGCTGGGGGGTGGGGGAGGAAAATGGCACCTGACAGCTCTCTTGCTCTTGGAGAAGTCCCCTAGCATGCTCCGAAATCAGGATGAAGAGATCTATCTCCTGTTTGTCCCTGTGGTTGTGCAAACTGCCACTTTTTGGCTCTCCATGCAGACTGCTGTCTCTTTAAGGGCAGCAACCCAGCTATCACTCATCCTCCCAGCTTGCCTAGTGCTGGGTCAGTTGACTTTTAAAGCTCTAGGTTCCAAGTACCACTGGTTTTATAAACTCAAGGAACTTAACCCCTGTTTTTTTTTTTTTTAAAGTCTACACCTAATGTGAGGCTTGAACTCAGAACCCTGAGATCAAGAGTCATATGCTCTATACCAACTGAGCCAGCCCTTCTGGTTTTTAAAGCCAAACGTTATGGGGATTAGTCTTCCCCCTGTGAGCTCCCTAGGGTGAGGGCCCATTTCTCTGCCTTGCCTTCTCCACATGTAGTTTCCTCCCTCCTGCAGGCAGCCTCCCTCTGTCTTTCTGACCTTCCTAAACATTCAGCTGCAACTTTGTCTCTGTATTTAGTTGTGGAGTTTGTTCTTCCATTCTTCAGATTGCTTTCTGGTTTGTTGACTTGCATGTGGATAATATCTAGTTGAAAACACGGGATGGGGGGGCGCCTGGGTGGCTCAGATGGTTGGGCATCTGCCTTCGGCTCAGGTCGTGATCTCCGGGTCCTAGGACCAAGCCCCCTGTTGGGCTCTTGGCTCGGTGGGGAGTCTGCTTCTCCCTCTGTCTCTCCCCCTACTTGCATGCTCTCTCTCTCTATCTGTCTCAAATGAATAAATAGAATCTTTAGGGGGAAAAAAACCCCAAAAATGTGGGATGGGGTGAGCTCAGGGTCCTCCTGCTCTGCCATCTTCCCAAGCTCCCCCTCAAGCAAAATCCTCAATCTTTCATTTTATAATCACTCAACTAGCCCCATAAATGTGTGGGAACTGATAACTTCAGTGAATTTATCTCTTACAAGTACAGATGGGAGTAGTTCCTCAGAAAGATGGGAATAACTTTCAGAAATCTCCCTTGGCTAGAAGAAATAGAAATTATTTTTTGGTTTACCTGCTATTTATAAAGGTTCCACTTTTCACAAGCTTCAACAAATAACTCATTATTCATATAAATGCTGTGACATACTTTCTGAAGTTTTGGAAAAGAGTATGAACTCTCTACTCTCAACATGTGGATTACCTGAATTACAGTTGATCTTTATAAAATATTATTTTCATTATTCTTGCTGATCAACCATTCTTCAAATCCTTTTTGAGTTTTCTTGATCTCCAATCACTTTATTCCTACATGTAACTCTGGTCTAGCAGTGAAGTACTCTTGATTTAAAATATTCCTAATTATGGGCTTAAGAATTACGTACAGGAAGATAACAATCTGACAGAGAAAAGACAATTTTGCTTAGTTTGTTGCTTGGATTAATAAGAGAGTTTAGATTTTTAGAGGGAAAGATGGCAGAGGAGTAGGGACCCTATTTCAACTGGTCTCCGGAATTGAGTTGGATATCTACCAGACCACTCTGAGCACCCACGAAACCAGCCTGAGATGTAAGAAGATCTGGATCTCTACAAACAGAATATTGCAGGCGGTTGGTTTTGAGGTACGAAGCGGGGAGCCATGATTCCACGGGCAGATATCAGAGGAAAAATGGCAGTGGGAGGGTGCCTGACCATGGGGATCCTACTCCGCCGGTGAGTGACAGCCTCGCGCGCTGCAGACGGGGCACAGACTGGCAGACTGGTAGCGGCGGGGAAAGGACTTTAGGGCAGCCTCAGGGGTGGAAACCCGGAGCGGCAGGGTTGCGCCTGCAAACTGCAGCCCCTGGGGTGGAAACCTGGAGCGGTGGGGTCATGCACGCGCATGAACTGGGAGCGGCTGACAGTTTTAGAGGCACAAAGGGCAGAGATGTGCTCCAACCTGGAGGCAGGACTGGGAGCGCTGCGGAGGGGCGCACAACCCAGGAAGCTGCAGTTTATAGCAGCACGGACAGAAACGGAGACAGTGTGGCCTGGAGAGCTCACTGAAGAACAGACTGCGGTGTCTCTGCTCTGAGGCAGAGGCTTGGAAATGGTCTCTTCTGCTCTGACTCACGGAAGAGATGCAGAAAGCCGCCAGGGAAAGCCGCCAGAGAATAAAAGCCCCAAAATCTGATTCCCACTGAGCCCATCCCCCGCCACAGGGGGGCAGGGCAACTCCGCCCAAACAGGGTTGCCTGAGTAACAGCGCGGCAGCCCCCTCCCCCAGAAGGCAGGCTGGGAAAACGAGAGGCCAGCAACCCTAAGGTCCCAAGAAAACAGGTGCATCTTGCTTGGGTTCTGGTCAATAATTTGGACTCTATACATTCCCTCAAACACCCATCAACAGAATGACTAGGAGGAGAAACCCCCAAAATAGAAAAGACTCAGAGATTATGACTTATGCTGCAGATTTACAAATGGATGCAGATATAACCAAGATGTCGGAAAAGGAATTCAGGCTAGCAATTGTGAAGACAATGGCTAGAATGGAGAAATCAATTAATGACAACATAGAGTCTCTAAGGGCAGAAATGAAAGGTGAATTGGCAGAATTTAAAAATGCTATCGATGAGCTCCAATCCAATCTAGATAATCTAACAATTAGGGTAAGTGAGGCAGAAGAACGAATAAGCGACCTGGAAGACAATATAATAGATAAAAAGGGAAAAGAGGAGGCCAGGGAAAAACAACTCAGAATCCATGAAAATAGAATCAGAGAAATAAGTGACACCATGAAGCGTTCCAATGTCAGAATAATTGGAATCCCGGAGGGAGTGGAGAGAGAGAGAGGACTAGAAGATGTATTTGAGCAAATCGTAGCTGAGAACTTCCCTAATCTGGCAAATGAAACAAACATTCTCGTCCTAGAGGCAGAGAGGACCCCTCCCAAGATCAAGGAAAACAGGCCAACACCCTGGCATGTAATAGTAAAACTTGCAAATCTTAGAACCAAGGAAACCATCTTAAGGGCAGCTAGGGGGAAGAGAGTCCTTACGTACAGAGGGAGGAACATCAGAATAACGTCATACCTATTCACAGAGACCTGGCAAGCCAGAAAGGCCTGGCAAGACATATTCAGGGTACTAAATGAGAAGAACATGCAGCCAAGAATACTTTATCCGGCAAGGCTGTCATTTAGAATGGATGGAGAGATAGAGAGTTTCCACGACCGGCAGAAACTGAAAGAATATGTGATCACTAAGCCAGGCCTGCAAGAAATATTAAGGGGGGTTCTATAAAAGGAGAAAGACCCCAAGAGTGATATACAACAGAAATTTATAGGGACAATCTATAAAAACAACGTCTTCACAGGCAACATGATGACAATTAATTCATATCTTTCAATAATCACTCTCAACCTGAATGGCCTAACTGCTCCCATAAAATGGCACAGGGTTGCAGATTGGATAAAAAGACAGGACCCATCCATATGCTGCCTACAAGAGACTCATTTTGAACCTAAAGAGACATCCAGACTGAAAGTGAAGGGATGGAGATCCATCTTCCATGCCAGCGGACCTCAAGAGAAAGCTGGGGTACCAATTCTTGTATCAGACAAATTAGATTTTAAACTAAAGTCTGTAATAAGAGACACAGAAGGACACTATATCATTCTTAAAGGGTCTATCCAACAAGTAGGTATAACAATTGTAAATATCTATGCCCCCAACATGGGAGCAGCCATCTACATAAGACAACTGTTAACCAAAATAAAGAGTCATATTGATAACAATACGTTAATTGTAGGAGACCTCAATACTCCACTCTCAGCAATGGACAGATCATCTAAGCAGAAAATCAACAAGGAAACAAGATCTTTGAATGATACATTGGACCAGATGGACTTCATAGATATTTACAGAACATTCCACCCTAAAACAACAGAATACTCATTCTTCTCGAGCGCACATGGAACTTTCTCCAGAATAGACCACATACTGGTCACAAATCAGGTCTCAACCGATACCAAAAGATTGAGATTATTCCCTGCATATTCTCAGACCACAATGCTCTAAAACTGGAACTCAATCACAAGAAAAAATTTGGCATAAATTCAAACACTTGGAAGCTAAAGACCACTCTGCTCAGTAATGCTTGGGTCAACCAGGAAATCAAAGAAGAACTTAAACAATTCATGGAAATCAATGAGAACAAAAACACATCAGTCCAAAACCTATGGGATACTGCAAAGGCGGTCCTAAGGGGGAAATACCTAGCCATCCAAGCCTCACTCAAAAAGTAGAAAAATCCCGAATTCACCAACTAACTCTACACCTTAAAGAACTAGAGAAAAAGCAACAAAGGATGCCTAAGCCATGCATTAGAAGAGAAATAATTAAAATTAGAGCAGAAATCAATGAATTAGAAACCAGAAACACAGTAGATCAGATCAACGAAACTAGAAGTTGGTTCTTTGAAAGAATTAATAAGATCGATAAACCACTGGCCAAACTTATCCAAAAGAAAAGAGAAAGGACCCAAATTAATAAAATTATGAATGAAAGGGAGAGATCACGACTAACACCAAGGAAATAGAAACAATTATTAGAAATTATTATCAACAAGTATATGCCAATAAAATGAGCAATCTGGATGAAATGGAGGCCTTCCTGGAAACCTATAAGCTGCCAAGACTGAAACAGGAAGAAATTGACAACCTGAATAGGCCAATAACCAGTAACGAGATTGAAGCAGTGATCAAAAACCTCTCAAAAAACAAGAGTCCAGTGCCTGATGGATTACCTGGGTATTTCTACCGAACATTCAAAGAAGAAATAATACCTATTCTACTGAAGCTGTTTCAAAAAATAGAAACAGAAGGAAAACTTCCAAACTCATTCTATGAGGCCAGCATTACGTTAATCCCCAAACCAGGCAAAGACCCCATAAAAAGGGAGAATTTCAGACCGATATCCCTGATGAATATGGATTCCAAAATCCTCAACAAAATCCTAGCTAACAGGATCCAACAATACATTAAAAGGATCATCCACCACAACCAAGTGGGATTTATCCCCGGGATGCAAGGGTGGTTCAACATTCGCAAATCAATCAATGTGATAGAACACATTAATAAGAGGAGGGGGAAGAACCATATGGTCCTCTCAATTGATGCAGAAAAAGCATTCGACAAAATACAACATCCTTTCCTGATTAAAACTCTCCAGAGTATAGGGATAGAGGGAACATTCCTCAAGTTCATAAAATCCATCTATGAAAAACCCACAGCGAATATCATCCTCAATGGGGAAAAGCTGAGAGCCTTTCCCTTAAGATCAGGAACACGTCAAGGATGCCCACTCTCACCACTATTGTTCAACATAGTACTAGAAGTCCTAGCAACAGCAATCAGACAACAAAAAGAAATAAAAGGGATTCAAATTGGCAAAGAAGAAGTCAAACTCTCTTTTCGCAGATGACATGATACTCTATGTGGAAAACCCAAAAGACTCCACCCCCAAATTACTAGAACTCATATAGCAATTCAGTAATGTGGCAGGATACAAAATCAATGCACGGAAATCAGTTGCTTTCTTATACACTAACAACGCAACTGTAGAAAGAGAAATTAGAGACTCGATTCCCTTTACAATAGCACCAAAACCCATAAGATACCTTGGAATAAATCTAACCAAAGAGGTAAAGGATCTATACTCTAGGAACTACAAAACACTCATGAAAGAAATTGAAAAAGACACAGAAAGATGGAAAATATTCCATGCTCATGGATCGGAAGAATAAACATTGTTAAAATGTCTATGCTACCCAGAGCAATCTATACCTTCAATGCCATCCCGATCAAAATTCCAATGACATTTTCCAAAGTGCTGGAACAGACAACTCTAAAATTTGTATGGAATCAGAAAAGACCCCGAATTGTCAAGGCAATGTTGAGAAAGAAAGACAAAGCTGGGGGCATCACGTTGCCCGATTTCAAGCTATATTACAAAGCTGTGATCACCAAGACAGCATGGTACTGGCACAAAAACAGACATATAGACCAATGGAACAGAATAGAGAACCCAGATATGGACGCTCAACTCTATGGCCAAATAATCTTTGACAAAGCAGGAAAAAATATGTAATGGAAAAAAGACAGTCTCTTCAATAAATGGTGCCGGGAAAATTGGACAGCCACATACAGAAGAATGACACTCGACCATTCTCTAACACCATTCACAAAGATAAACTCAAAGTGGATGAAAGACCTCAATGTGAGACAGGAATCCATCAAAATCCTAGAGGAGAACATAGGCAGTAACCTCTTTGACATCACCCACAGCAACTTCTTTCAAGATACATCTCCAAAAGCTAGTGAAACAAAAGCAAAAATGAACTTTTGGGACTTCATCAAGATAAAAAGCTTCCGCACAGCAAAGGAAACAGTCAACAGAACAAAGAGGCAACCCACAGAACGGGAGAAGATATTTGCAAATGACACTACAGATAAAGGGCTGGTATCCAAGATCTATAAAGAACTTCTCAAACTCAACACCGAAAAAACAAATAATCAAGTCAAAAAGTGGGCAGAAGATATGAAAAGACACTTCTCTGAAGAAGACATACAAATGGCTAACAGACACATGAAAAAATGTTCATCATCATTAGCCATCAGGGAAATCCAAATCAAAACCACACTGAGATACCACCTTACACCAGTTAGAATGGCAAAAATGGACAGGGAAAGAAACAACAAATGTTGAAGAGGTTGTGGAGAAAGGGAATCCCTCTTACACTGTTGGTGGGAATGCAAGTTGGTACAGCCACTTTGGAAAACAGTGTGGCGGTTTCTCAAAAATTTAAAAATAGAGCTACCCTATGACCCAGCAATTGCACTACTGGGTGTTTACCCCAAAGACACAGATGTAGTGAAAAGAAGGGCCATATGCACCCCAATGTTCATAGCAGCAATGTCCACAATAGCCAAACTGTGGAAAGAGCCGAGATGCCCTTCAACAGATGAATGGATAAAGAAGATGTGGTCCATATATACAATGGAATATTACTCAGCCATCAGAAAGGATGAATACCCAACTTTTGCATCAACATGGATGGGACTGGAGGAGATTATGCTAAGTGAAATAAGTCAAGCAGAGAAAGTCAATTATCATATGGTTTCATTTGTGGAACTTAAGGAATAGCATGGAGGACATTAGGAGAAGGAAGGGATAAATGGGGAGGGGGAATTGGAGAGAGAGATGAACCATGAGAGACTATGGACTCTGAGAAACAAACAGGGTTTTAGAGGGGAGGGGGGGAGGGGGGATTGGTTAGCCCGGTGATGGGTATTAAGGAGGGCACGTACTGCATGGAGCACTGGGTGTTATACGAAAACAATGGATCGTGGATCACCACATCAAAAACCAATCATGTATTGTACGGTGACTAAGATAACATAATAAAATTAAAAAAAAAATAATAAGAGATTTTATACTATTTAGTTCCAGCATGAAATTCTGCATAAAGGAACTGGCTGGCAAAGGGTAAAAGAATGATTCAAAGCATGAATTTCTAGTTTTCACTGACTAACATTTTGGCCATATGGCTTTATTTTTAATTTTAATTTTTTAAAAAGATTTTTAAAAATATATTTATTTGAGAGCAAGAGGGGGAGAGAGAGAGAGCACTTGCGTGAGTGTGCATGGCGGGGGGGGAGGGGTAGAGGGAGAGGGAGAAACAGACTCCCCACTGAGCAGGGAGCCCGACGCGGGGCTTGATCCCAGGACCTTTAGATCATGACCTGAGCCGAACGCAGATGCTTAACCAACTGAGCCACCCAGGTAACCCCTTATGGCTTTATTATACTGGTGAAAGGTCAGTACACTGTATGAACACACACACACACACACACACACACAGACACACACACACACACACCACTCAAATGCATGCAATCACAAGTTCTTGGTTATCCAGCACTTTTTGATTTTCCTTGCCATTACTGGAAAGATGTGAAGATAATTGGATTCATTTTGCCAGTATAGAAAGAGCCTGAGTCACTGACAGTGCACAGCTCTAGCCAGTGTTGCCTTTCTAAAAGGAAATCACAAACAAGAAACCACAATTTCATAACCCAGGATTCCTAAAGTACATCTCTTCTCACAATTTTAGAACCTCATTCTGTTTCTGTGCTCCTAAAATGATAACAAAGAATGGGGTTTTAAGATGTTTATTCTTGTGCCTTTTATAATAATTTTTCACATGTTAGCTTAAATATGTCAAGAGAAAATCTGCTTACAATGACCTATTCCATCTAATCACAATCATATTGTTTATTAAATGGTGTAAGCAGAAATCAAAATAGTAATTTTATATCCGCATGGTCAGGAGAAGCAATTACCTGTTACTACTGTATTAAAAAACAATTTCCTCAGGAAAAGTAAATCGTGACAAGTCCTTCCACGGAGGGAGGGGAGTCGAGGAGAGGTTGGGGCTGCCAGTGCTGTAGCTCATGGCTGAACCACAGAAAGGCAAGTTCCTTATATAGTATCTTCATGATACCTATTTAGCAAGGGACCCCCCACCTCCCATTCCTACCTGCATGAGCAAGCAGTCTCTTCCTGAAATAGCAGCCCATCTTTCTCTTGCTAATTCTCAAGTCACCTTTCACTGTGCCCTCTGAAATCCTTACTACTGAAAAGTACTTACTTCCTCTGTATTTTTCTAAGGGTCCTACATACCTTACTTCAACTGAAACCTGGCTTTTCTCTGAGATATTACGTCCCCTTCAACTTTGGAGTTGAAGCTCACTAAGGGAGCTCATGTGTGCTTCTACAGCCTTCAGTTTTGAGGCCATGGGGCTAGGTGGCAGGCTTGCACTTCTGACTGGGAACCCTATCTTCTTTGAAGCTGGAGGAATTGCATTGACAGGCTCTTCCAGTCTTTTAGCTTCACTGATCTTCAAATCACTTCCTGGTACTTCTGCAGACACACCCTTGCCAGCCTATCTACACATTCCTGAAAAATGCTGGGACTGGATTCACCTTAACCTTCTAACACACTGTCCAATACCCTGAGTCCCTTAACCTCCTTTCCTTCAAAAGCCACCTTCTCCTCTTTACTCAGTAATCCACTCACATGGCCACATCCTGACATTTAACTTCCTTTCTCTGAAACACTTGCCTTTTAAAATTTGGAATTAGAAATTATTTTCTAGGGGCGCCTGGGTGGCTCAGTCATTAAGCGTCTGCCTTCGGCTGAGGTCATGATTCCAGGGTCCTGGGATCGAGCCCCACATCGGGCTCCCTGCTCCGCGGGAAGCCTGCTTCTCCCTCTCCCACTCACCCTGCTTGTGTTCCCTCTCTCGCTGTGTCCCTGTGTGTCAAATAAATAAAATTTTTTTAAAAAAATAAAAAAAAAGAAATTATTTTCTATTATCTAATTATAATATTCTATTCTTTAACCAGTCTGGAAATTCCTCCCAGTTAAACCCTACTGGCAGCTCCTTTTATTTATTTTTATTATTATTGTTATTTTTAAAGATTTTATTTATTTGTTTGACAGAGAGAGACACAGCGAGAGAGGGAACACAAGCAGGGGGAGTGGGAGAGGGAGAAGTAGGCTTCCCGTAGAGCAGGGAGCCCGATGTGGGGCTCAATCCCAGGACCCTGGGATCATGACCTGAGCTGAAGGCAGAGGCTTAACGACTGAGCCAACCAGGCGCCCAAGGAAACTCCCTTTAAATACATTCCTCCTAGGGATGCAAGAGCATGGGCTCTGGGGCCCGTCTGCCTGGGTTTGCATTCCAGCTCCACCCATTTACTAGTTAGGTAAGTTTCGCAGTTACTTAACCTCTCTGTGCTTCTCTTTCCTCATTTGTAAAATGGTGGTAATAATAATACATCTCTCAGAGTTGTCAGGATTAGATGTTTAAAAACACATAAGCGCTTATAATAGTGCCTAACATATATGTGCTTCATATATGTTAACCACACCATCTTTTTGACTTTCATACCACAAAATGAATGGACTTTAAGGATACAATTTGATGATTCTGACCATTTCATTCACCTGCATACCACAGCCCATCAAGTTATAGGGCATTTCAATAACCGCAGAAAAATCTTTTGTGCTGCTTCCCAATCTCAGACTCACCCCTCTCAAGGGCAGCCACTAATTTCTTTCACCTTAGTTTGTCTATTAATTTATATAAATGGGATCACAGTAAGTGGCTTTTTTCCCTTGGCCTAATACTTGAGGTCCATCAATGTTGTTGCATGGATCAGTAGTCCATTCTTGTTTTGTTGAGTAGTACCCCACTCTGTGAATATACCACAATTTAACTGTTCAATCTTCTGTTGTGGTGCATATAAGTTATTTCAAGTTTTTGGCTTTTATAAATAAAGCTGTTGCGAAATTCCCATCCAAGTTTTTTTTTGTGTACGTGTACTTACATTTCCATGGATAGACACCAAGGAGTGGAGCTTTTGTATCAATGAGTAAATGTTTAACTTTATCAGAAATTTCCAAAGGTATTTTCAAAGTGGTTACACTGGAAATTCTCTGTATATGTTGGAAATGTATGATAATTGCCTTATATCTCACCAACATTTAGTATTTGCTGTCTCTTTTATTTTTGCTATTATAGTGGGTGAAGTAGTAGCAATTGTGTTTTTCATTTGAATTCCCCTGACTGATAGTATGGAGCTCTTCACATGTTTATTTGATTATATAATCTTTGTGAAGTGCTTGTTCAATTGTTTTTGCCTTAAAAAAAGTTACTTTTTAAAAATTTTACTATACAGTAGGAGAATATATTCTGGATATAAGCCTTTTGTTAGATATATGTATTTGGGATATTTTCTCCCAGCTGTAGCTTGCTTATTCATTTTCTTAAAAATGTCTTTTGATGAGAAGTTTTAATTTTTTTTAAAAAAGATTTTATTTATTTATTTGAAAGAGAGAAAAAGAGAGAGAGAGCATGAGTTGGGGAGGAGGGGCAGAGGGAGAGGGAGAAGCAGACTCCCCGCTGAGCAAGCAGGAAGCCCAACACAAGGCTTGACCCCAAGGCCCTGGGATCACGACCTAAGTGAAGGCAGACACTTAAAGGACTAAGCCACCCAGGTGCCCAGAGCAGTTTTAAATTTTGCTGAAGTCCATTTTGTCAACTTATTCTTTATTAGGGTTAATGCTTTCTGGGTCTTAAGAAATCTCTTATAGTTGTTTATATTTTTAGCATTTACATTTAGACTTATGATTCATCTTAATTTTTGTGAATGGTGTGAAGTATAGGTTGAGGTTCATTTTTTTTCTCCCATATGGATACTCAGAAGTTCCAGGTCTGAAAAAAGATGTTCCTATCTCTATTGAATTGCTCTGGTTCTTTGGTTGAAGATCACCTGGACTGACTATACATGTGTGTGTCTATTTCTAAACTTTTTACTGGTATCTATGCCAAGAACACATTGTCCTGATTACTGTAGCTTTATAACATGTCTTGAAATCATGAGGTATAATTTTTATGTTTTGAAAATTGTGTTGTATTCTAAGTCTTTTGAATTCCCATATATATTTTAGAATTTGTTTATAAATTTTGCAAAAAATATTTAAAAAAAAAAAAGCCTGGTGGGATTCTGATTGGGATTAGGTTGAATATACAGTCTTTGGATCTATAAACACGTCTCCATTTATTTAGGTCTTCAGTTTCTCTCAGTAATGTTTTATAGTTTTCAGTGTAAAGGTCTAGGATATATTTTATTAAATTTATTCCTGAGTATTATGTACTTTTGATGCTATTGTAAACACTTTTATTTATATTTATTTATTTATTTAACATATAATGTATTATTTGTTTAGGGGTACAGGTCTGTGATACTGTAAATACTTTTAAAATTAAAAATTAAAACTAGAATTGTTGAATCACTATACTGTACACCTGAAACCAATAAAACACTGTATGTTAACTATACTGGAATTAAAATAAAAAACTTAATAAAAATATTTAAATTTAAAGAAATTAAAAAATTTCAATGATTTATTGCTATAAACAATTTATATAGACATATATAGAAATATAATTGACTTTGGTTATTGATGTTATATTCTGTGACCCTACAAAACTCACTTAATCTAATTGGTTTTGTTTAGTTTTTGCAGATTCCTTAGAATTATCTACTTAGATGATTATGTTGTCTGCAAAGAAAGTTTTCCTTCTTTTTTTCTAATCTGTGTTTTATTTCTCTTTATTATCATACTGCACTTACTAGGACCTCCAATACAATGCTGAATAGAAGTAGAGTGGATATCCTTGCCTTCGTTCCCTATCTTAGGGGATAAGTAGTCAGAATTTCACCACTAACTATGATTTAGTTGTAGGTTTTTTTTTTTAATAGAACTCCTTTATCAGATTGAAAAAGGTTCTTTCTATTCCTAATTTGATGTAAGCTTTAATCATGAATGACTAATGAATTTTTGTTAAATGCTTTTTTCTACATTTATTGAGATGACCTTATGATTTTTTTCTCCATTATTCTGTTAATGTGATAAATCACAGTGACTGATTTTCAAATGTAAGACTAACCTTAAATTCCTGGAATAAACACCACTTAGTCACGGTGTTAAGGATTCATGTGTTTATATTCATGAGTGATACTGATTTATAGTTATTTTTTGGGAATTATAATGTCTTTGCTGGCTTTGGTATCAGCATTATGCTGGCCTCATTTTATTCAATGATTTGGGAAATGTTCCTTCTCCTTGATTATCTGAAAGAGAGTGTTTATTTATTTATTTATTTATTATTTTTAAAGATTTTATTTATTTATTTGACAGAGAGAGACACAGCGAGAGAGGGAATACAAGTAGGGGGAGTGGGAGAGGGAGAAGCAGGATTCCCGCGGCGCAGAGAGCCCAACGTGGGGCTCGATCCTAGGACCCTGGGATCATGACCTGAGCCGAAGGCAGACGCTTAATGACTGAGCCATCCAGGTGCCCCTGAAAGAGAGTGTTTAAAATTGGTATTATTTTTTTCCTTAAATGTTTGGTAGAATTATATGTAAAGCCTGGATGTGGATTTTCTGGACCTGTATTTTCTTTGTGGGAATGTTTTTAATTCCAAATTCACTTTCTAAAAATAGGTGTCTGGCTATTTTAACTTTTAATTTTGTTTAGTATCAGTTTTAATAATTTACGTCTTTAGCAGAAATTCCCCGTGTCATCTAAATTGTCAAACTTACTGGCAAAATATTGTTCATAATATTCCCTTATTTTCCTTTTTCCCTACTTTCATTCTTGATTTTAGTAATGTGTGTTTTCTTCTTTCCTTGATTAATCTAGCTAACAGCTTATCACTTGCTAAATCTTTTCAAAGAAAAAACTTTGGTTTTATTTCTCCATGGTCCAGTTTTTATTTAATTTATATATTCTCTTGATTATTTCTTTCTCCATATTTTAGATGCTTCAGATGCATCCCACAAATTTTGGTATGCTTTATTTTCATTACCATTTGAAATTAGTTAAAGTAACAGTTAAAAATGTTTTCTAATATCTCCTGTAATTTTTCTTTGATTTATAAGTTATTTGGAAGTATGTTGCTTTATTTCTAACTACTTGGGGATTGTCCAATTATATTTTTGTTATTAATTTCTAATTTAATTCCCTTGTATTCACAGAACATATTTTATTTGATTTCAGTCTTTTTAAGTTTATTGAGATTAATACAGCCTAATATATCATACACCTTGGGTAAACACCTGATTAGTGTGCACTTGAATATAGTGTGTATTATGCAGTTGTTAGATGGTGTGTTCTAAAAATGTCAAATAGGTCTGGTTGATTGATAACATTTTTCAAGTTTACTGATTTTCTGTCAATATCTAAGAGGGGAGTGTTGAAATCTTCATCTAAAATTGTGAATTTATGTTTCCCTCTTTGGTTCTATTAGTTTTTGCTTCATGCATTTCCAAGCACTGTTACTAGGTGTGTATATATTTAGATTTGTTTTATCTTCTACATGATTTAACTCCCTCATCATTATGAAATATGCCTCTTTACATAATATTCCATTTCCTGCAGTCTACTTTGTCTGATATTAATATAGCCACTCTAGCTTTCTTATGGTTAGTGCCTGTATGGTATAACCTTTTCCTTTTTAAAATTTTCACCTGTGTCTTTAGATTTAATATGCATTTCTTATAAACCATATACAATTGTGTCTTGATTTTAATTGATCTAATAATCTCTGTCTTTTAGTTGGAGAGTTTAGCCCATTTCTACTTAATGTAATTATTCCAATGTATATGAGTTTAGGACTACCATCTTGCTACTTGTTTTCAATTTGTCCCATCTGTTCTTGTTTAGTTTTTTCCTGTATTCTTTTGGATTGAATATATTTTTAGTGTTCCATTAATCTCATTAATTGGCTGATTAGTTATACTCCTTTGTTTTATTTTTTTAATGGCTATACTAGTTTGCAATATAAATCTTTAACTTACCACAATCTAACTTTGAGTAATATTAGACTATCTCATGGATAAGAATGTTAAAAAAAGTGTACTAATATCTCATTCTTTGTGTTACTGTAAAATATATATTTTACCTCTACATTGTTGTTATTTTTGCTTTCAACAAATACTTTTAAAGAAATTATGATATGAATAAAGAACCTCTTAGATTCATCTACATATTTTTTAGAGATTTATTTATTTTAGAGAGAGAGAGAGAGTTAGCAATCAGGAGAAGGGTAGAGGGAGAGGGGGGAGACAGAGAGAGAGAGAGAGAGAGAAGCAGACTCCCTGATGAGCTTGGAGTCTGACAAGGGCTCGATCTCAAGACCCTGAGATCACGACCTGAGCTGAAATCAAGAGGTGGACACTCAACTGACTGAGCCACCCAGGCACCCCCAGATTCATCTACATATTTATCACTACTGGTACTCTTCTCTCATTTAGATCCAAATTTCCATCTGGTACATATTGTTTTCAGCTTGAAGACTTTAATATTTTTGTAGTGCAAGTTGGCTAGCAATGAATTCTCTAGCACTTTTCAGTCTAAAAGTATTTTTATTTTGCTCCAACTTTTGAAGAATAGTTTCACTAGATACAGGATTCTAGGTTGATAGGTTAATTTTTTTTTTTTTTTTACCCTAGCATCATTCCATTGTCTTCTTATTTTCATTGCTTCTGAGGGAAGCTTGTGATATATATTATCAATGTTTCTGGTGAATAATTTATTTTTTTCTTCTGGCTACTTTTTAAGATTTTCTCTTTATCACTGATTTTCAGCAATTTAGTTATGACATACCGTGGCATGATTTTGTGTTGTTTTTGTTTTGTTTTGTTTTTTAAGTTATGATATAACATGGTGTGGTTTGGTGTGGTTTTTGAGAGATCTTCAGCCCTTGATTTGTTGAGCTTATTGGATCTGTGGGTGTATTTTTCAAATTTTGAAAAATTTCAACCATCACTTTTATAAATTTTCTTGTGTTCAATCTCTCTTTGTTCTGCTATTACTCCGATTACACAGATATTAGACTGGTTGATATTGTTTCTCAAGCCATTTAGACTGTACTCATCTTTTTTTTTTTTTTTTTTTTAAGGCTCCCCCTCGCCCCATGCTTTTGTTTGAATAGTTTCTATATTCCTGGCTTCAATTTAATGGTATCTCCAGTATTTAACTTGGTGTTAAGTCCATCCAGTGAATCTCAGTTTTTAATTGTTTTTTTTTAATTGATTTTACTCTTTAAGTAGCTTTCATAACTGTCCTCTTCTACTTCTTTGCTACTACACTAATGCAGGCTTGTATGTCTCACCTAGACTTCTGCGCATTGCCTCTTAATTGGTCTCTTTTCCTCTAGCTCTCTCCATTTTGATATCATACGTATTTTCTAGAATGCAGATCATATCATGAAACTTCTCTATGTTAAAAATTATTTTAAAAATTTCTAATGGACTAAAATTCAAACTTCTCAACATGGCTTTCAAAGACCTTCATGGTTTTGTCTAGCCTTCCTTTCTAGCACTAATTCCACACATTTGAATCAGTTAATGGATCAAATATGACATAAACTTTCATACTTTTGTTTGTGTGTATTTACAACTTAGCATAAATACCTCCACTGTTAACAATCCCCAACTTGGCTAGACAAGTCTGATATTTTCCTTTAGCAGCATCTGGTTCCTAAGACTAGTTCGGTGTTCACCAGAGCCCATTATCATTGTTTATGTGTTTGCCTCCTCTGCTATATTATAATCTCCTTGATGTGTCATTCACCTTTGGATTCCTATCATTTGTCATAGACCTTGGTCTATAGCAGGGGTTCAATAAATATTTATCAATTGAAATGAACTGTAGGGTGCCTGGGTGGCTCAGATGGTTGAACGTCTGCCTTTGGCTCAGGTCATGGTCCTGGGGTCCTGGGATCGAGTCCCGCATCGGGCTCTCTGCTCCTTGGGAGGCTGCTTCTCCCTCTGCCTCTCTCTCTCTCTCTCTGTCTCTCATGAATGAATAAATAAAATCTTAAAAAAAAAAAAGAAATGAACTTTAAGTTCAGAAGTTTATTGTGACACTATATTCCTAAGTTAATAAACACAGATTTAGGTTAAGAGAAAATAGTAAAATAATAACAATATCAACAAATGTTAACTGAGCACTTACTAAGAGCTTGGCACTGTTCTAGGTAATAACTCTTTCAATCCTAACAACTCCTCTAGGAAGCAGGTTCTATTATTGTCACCACCTAACTGATGAGGAAATGAAGCACAGAGAGATTAACCAATTCGTCTAAGGGCCCAGACAGGAAGTGACGAGAATTTGAGCCCCTACAAGCTAGCTCTAGAGACCACACTTCAACTCTAACAATATACTTCTGCCTGTTCATGTGATTAAAAATGGATAATCATCTGTTTTCCAGAACAAACTTATTTTTATGTAGTTGTTCCTAATTCACGTAACCATTTGGGGGCTTCAGAGGAAGGCATGGAATTACTCTTCTTTCCCCAAATTTCTTAAACATCTATATTACACTGACAGGTGAGTAGAGAGAGAAAAACAGATATTTTTAAGTGATATTCTCATGGAGAAGATGAAAACATTTACAAACCTTCAAATAAGTACCATAAGCATTATAGTGGATTCTAGGTTAGAATGGTTTCATTAAAGGACATTCTCTAGCATCTTAAATATATATCTAAATGATCTTGGTCTAAATAAACCTGCTTCCTCCACTCCCTTCTCATTCAGTGATGCTCAAGAAATTAAATACTGTTAAAAATCAAAAATTTCTAAATCACTGACTTTATGGGGAAAATGACTTTATGGGGATCTTTAGGGGAAATTTTAAAAACATTATACCACACTTTCAGTTTGTAATAAAAGCTGTAACATATTCCATCAGAGTCGTGGTCAAGAAAGTACAACTCCTAAAGAGTAATTTTATCCATTTAAATGACAAACACTGGGTATTTGAGTGGTAAAGGTTACTAAAAGATTTTGGCATTGTAATTTATCATATCACTTCATTATACCTCCAATGAATGATTCATTCTCAATGGTATTTCATACCTGAACCTCCTATTCAAATACAATTAAATTTACTGTACATTAATATATACTTTGGTAGCAAGACATTGATGTTCATCTGATACTATCACCAACTAATTAAAATTCTACTGAAGAAGTAAGATTGATTTCAGTGAGTCTTGACTAAGAAACTACCTTCATTGTTTAATCTGATGGTTATTAATTTTTCAAATTGTTCTTGCCATTGAAAATCTAAGTTAAAAGTATAAATTGTTGTAATTTAAATATTAAAGTGAATTCTTCAAAATTAGGAATAACATGAAAAATAAAATTTTTTACTTGAAAGTTTGAACATTTAATGGTAACTGGAATAGTAAGGTGCCTGTACATAAATATTCATATTGGTGTGGCTCTAAAAATATTTATTTGTTGCCTTTGGCTATGTAAAGGTTTTAGCTAAAGAACCAAGGCAAAGTGGACCATTTGGTAATTATCCTCTAAATCGGGGTTGCAAACTCTATGCCTAGAGGGCCTAGGCAGATAACTTAAATGAATGAAGCAGGAATGGTCTGAGTGCACCTTCATTCCTTATGAGTGAAAAGGACTAAACTCTACAGCAGAGCTTAAAGCTCTGTTAAAAGTGTGCAATTGCCACTCAGCTCCAGCTGACTGCTCACTGCACAACAGACAATATTGATAACTTCTGATTTATAAACGTTAGCTGAAGAGCTTTAAAAACATCGTGTTTCAAGGTTTATGACCAAAATATCTACAGTTCCTAAAAAGTAGAAATGAAGAAAGTTTTGGCAAAAAGTAGAGAACTAGAGCAAGACCACACCAACACCAAGGAGGGCCCAGGGATGGCATTTTTAATGGATGGAGTGTTCTCTCTCACCTTGCTTCTCACCATACAAGGTTCCCCTAAAACATGGCTCAGCTTTAATTTGATAAGGGCTCAATGGGAATAGACTATATTAACAGTGGAAATGAAAGACCCTCTGCTGCTGTAGCATCTCTTTGACTGGGAGGAAACTGAGGGGAAATGAGTACAAGTTTTAGAACTGAATTTCTTAATATTTGCTTGAATAGTACAGAATATTTCTAGAATCATCAAGTGCATTTAGAAAGGGCCATGACAAACTCATTTATTTTATTTCCCACATCAGGAGGCACAGTAAGACTTGCCTATTTGTTCAACAAATATTTATTGAGCACTTACTATGTGCCATGTTCTTAATGGGACTAGGGATAAAAGTAACATAAAACATGCTTGTAGTCTAGGGTGGGGAGATAGATAAGCAAACATGATTCAAGCACAGGGTGAAGAAGTGTTAAAAGGATTATGAAATTGTGAATGGCAATGGTGAACTATGCCCCAAAGAGCTATTCCACAGAGGGGAAATCATGGAGGGCTTCCTGGAAGAAGTAGCAACTAAATAGCAAATCGGAGCTATAATCCTTATCTGGGGCTTAGACTGTGCCAGGCATTGTTCTAAAAGTCTTATGTTTATTTACTTGCATAAGTCTTCATAACAACCTTAATAGGAAGTATATCTCATATTATCTGCATTTTATGGGTGAGGAAAATGAACACAGGAACTGGCACAGGGTCACATAACTAGTAAGAATTCAGATACCATGCTCTTAACCCCTACATAGTATTTACATGTTTATATTTAACAAAATATAGATTAGAACATATTACAAGTAGGTATGACTTGGTGATTTTACTGGGATGGGGAACACTATAGAAAAAAATACCTTTTCTTTGCTTCTTTCTTAGGACTGTCTCAAATGTATGTGAGCAATTCTTTCTAGACTCAACCACACTCAGAAAAAACGTTCTAGATATGTTATGACTGTTTTGCCTTTAAAATTTAGCATGAGCTCAAGTTACCTAAAATAATGACTGGTTTGCTTTCTTTATACGAGGATTTTTTTTAAAACTACATGTAACTATTCTCCATTAAGTTTTCTGACTAGAAGGTGGGAAGTTGAGGTAGATGAGTTACAGAACACTGCCCCACAGAACCTATTACACTTTTTAAATTTTTTAATTTTTATTTTTTAGTTTAAGTAGTACATTTCTTATGTTATGAGATATCTGGTGCCACTGGCACATATTCATCTGACTCATTTATTAAATAGGAAATATGGCTCAGTCAAGTTCACTTTCTATCTCATCAAGGTTTACTTGTAAAAAAGATAATATTTTATTTTCAAATACTGTATTCCTACAAATGTCACTAGATGAAAGGCATACTACTCTGTGTCTGTGGATGATATCCATGTACAGAATAATCAGTTCAGATTTTAACAAAATACCCAGAACTTCAATTAGTTAACTGACAAAGGTGACTGAATTCACAAAAGCAAGGTAATGACAGATTTTATTTATTAACCACACACAGAATGGCGTATTGGTTTTGTATATGATTTAACTCTTTGAAACTACATTTTTGAACTCTAAAAAATCTTAGATGAATAAGGAAATCAATACTTAAAACATAGAAGGGTGAATGCAATTTAATATTATTGTAAATGAATTATGTACCACTATTACAGACTCCTACTCTGACTATACATTTACCATTGTAGTGAGTTTTACACTGCCTTCTTATGTTTTTATGTTGTTAGAGTCCTTTTATTTCTACTCAAAGAACTCTCTCTAGCATTTATTGTAAGGCAGATATAGTGGTAATGAATTCCCTCAGCTTTTGTTTGTTTGGGAAAGTCTTTATCCCTCCTTTATTTCTGAAAGATAGCTTTGCCAGGTATAGTATTCTTTGTTGGTTTTTAATTTTTTTCCAATATTTGGAATATGCCATCACAATCTCTTCTGGCCTGAAAAGTTTCTATTGAGAAATCTGCCCATAGCTTTATGGGAGTTCCCTTGTAACTTTTAACCTCTCTTTTCTCTTGTTGCTTTTAAAATTCTTTCTTTGACTTCTGACGATTTAATCATAATATGTTTGTGTAGTCCTATTTGGTGTCCCTTGGGCCTCTTGGACCTGAATATCTATTTCTCTCCCCAGGTTTGGGGAGTTTTTAGCCATTATTGCTTTAAATATACCTTCTGTCCCTTTCTCTTTCTCTTCTGGAATTCTCATAATGTGAATATTGTTTATTTTCCTTGTGTCTCATAATTTCCATAGGCTTTCTTCACTCTTTGTCATTCCTTTTTCTTTTTTACTCCCAACAGGATAATTTCAATTTTCTTGTCTTCTAGGTCACTGATTCTTTTTTCTGCATGGTTCAATCTGCTTTTGAAGCTCTTCACTGAATTCTTCAGTTCAGTTACTGTATTTTTCTGTTTATTTTTGATGGTTTCCATTCCTTTGTCAAACATCTTGTGCTGTTCATGGCTTGTTTTCCTAAGTTTATTTAGTTGTCTCGTTGTAAGTTCTTGTAGGTCACTAAACTTCTTTAAGAAGACTATTCTGAATTCTTTGTCTGACAAGTCACAGATCTCCATCTCCTTAGGATCAGTTATTAAAGCTTTACTAGTTTCCTTTGGTGGTGTCATATTTACCTGACTTTTCATGATCCTTCCTTACATTGGTGTCTGTGTATTTGAGGAAGTGGTTAAAGACTTCTTTTAAAATAAATGTATTTAAGCCCCCAAAGAGGCAAGCTGATTTAAAGTGTTAAGTACATATTAGAACAAGTTGTACAAAAACATGGTAAAATCATGAGAGTAGTACTGAAGTAATTAAAATTTGAGAAAGATTAGTCAGTCATATCAGGAACAAACTTCTTGGCCTGTAGCTTATTGCTTATCTACTCATACCTTATTGCTGCTTTAGGTCTTAGAGGTTACACAATAGGCCTAAAATCTCCCAACCTATACCTGACTGTTGTATTGTAGGATTGATGTTTCCTTAAGGCTATTAAAAAAAAATCTGGCAACAATGATTAATCATTCTTTTTTCTCCAAATACGTACCAATTTCCAGCCTTCATGCTTCTGTTCATGTTGTTACTTCTGCTTGGAATGCTTGGCTTCCTATCTCTACCTGTTGAAATCTTACAGTCCTTCAAAGGCCAAACTAAATGTAGTCTTTTTCAAGCAGCCTTTCCTCATCCTGTAGTCAAATGGATTTCTTTCCCTTTCATAGTACTGGTAGACCTTCTCTCTCTACTGTGCTTCCCACCACAGTTTTAGTGATATTCTAGATGTTCAAATAATTATATTCTCCCACCTGGTAGATTTTAAGCTCTTTCATGGAAGAGAAAGGAAGAGTATGAATTTTATTCATTTTTATATGACCATGGTACTTAACAAAGTGCTTTATACACAGAGTAGGCCCATAATTAATATTTGCTGAATTGAATTTAATATTTTAAGCAACATTCATGTGACACTTACAATTTTGCGCTTGATCATGAAGAGTGGGATTTTTGCATGAAGAGGAGTTGAGGACAGTTCCTTATGGACCGTTGATAAATATAATCTTCTTTTAATGTTCCCTAAATCAGTAATTCTGAAAAAAGAAAGAAGAGAGAAAGATTCCCATCAATATAATATCTACTACTTTGGATAATCATCAAAATGATATAATTTATCACATAGGCCCTTTGTAATAGGGAGATCAAACACAGAATTTAAGAATTGCCTTTTTCCTCTCAAGAAGTAATAAAATTTCTTCCTTAAATTCAAAGTGCTCACAAGCCTGAATGTATAAATTCACTTAATATGCTAATTTATTTCAGTACTCTACACTAGATTTCTACAGTCTTCTAGCCTACAAAAAAATTCAATTTGTATGAACTGAGAAACTGCTAGCCTTTAATAACCATGCTTGTTCCGGCCCCTTAAGCTTGTGTTATCTTGGGACATACTGTCACCTACTAAATAGGAAAACATTATGGGTTTCTTTCCCTAAAAATGCACCTGTCATTTTATATAGGCTCTTAGTCTGCTTAGAGACAGACACAAAACACTGACTGTCGGTTTCACTTCCTAAGCACATATCTTCAAACCAGAATTATAATACACAAGTTTATTGCTCACTATTCAGGTCAAGTCACAGTGATACCAAGGACACTGAATTTGAACATCTTTAATAGATTTAGACCACAGCCATGATCACAAAGATTAGGTTTGCTTCAAATTGATAGAGGCTCATTTTTATGTTCTGCTTCCTTTAGGTCTCACAGGTAACACAGCAGGCTTAAAATCTCCAAACCTGTCTCAGGCTGCTATATGGTAGAGTTGATGCTCATTAAAGACTGTCTTTTTATCAGAGAATAGTGATGTTTCCGCCATTTTTAGCACTTTATCTAGATGAACGAACTGCTAATTTTCTATAGTTGGTAATCCCCCAAGGTGACAACATTTCATTCAAATGAACTGTTACCAATATTTATAGAGTAATTAACTATTTTAAAAGTCAACATAGCTTTTTCTATACCTCTTTCTTATCTCCCCTTCCTACTTTTCTATTCTCATTATTTCTTCCTTCTAAAATACATATTCTGTAGAAAAACTATTATTGAACAATGTTAAAATTAAGTACAGTAAAAATTAGATGAGATGATTTCAGAGTGTGTCCCAGGCCTAAAAATTCTACTCTACCTGCACTAAAAAATACCATAACTTCATGTATATATGTATGTATTTAAAAGATATTTATTTATTTATTTGACAGAGAGAGACACAGTGAGAGAGGGAACACAAGCAGGGGGAGCGGGAGAGGGAGAAGCAGGCTTCCTGGAGAGCAGGGAGCCCGATGTGGGGCTCGATCCCAGGACCCTGGGATCATGACCTGAGCCGAAGGCAGACGCTTAACGACTGAGCCACCCAGGCGCCCCACCATAACTTCATTTAAAAAGCAATAAATCCTTTCAATCCAGAGTCAGAGGTTAAGGGTAAGATGCAAAAGGGTTAAGTCCACCATAGTTTTATATTTAGATGTATAAGAAAATGTAGTATAATTTTTGCCCCAAGGCACTGTCTGCAAAGTGGGATGAGCACAAGTGGAGGTGGGGTGGTACACAATCCTCTGCTTTAGTACAGAGGAAAATGTTAGAATTATCTTTCATCCTGTCCTTTTAAAATGTTATTTTTTGTGCATGTTTCATTATATAGCAGTACAGCAACATATTACTGTTTTTGAAATAAATGAATGTACCTATGTGGTTAGTGTGCTCAAACATTTTACCAATAGGGTACAGGATCAAAGAAAGCATTGTCATGTTATTAGGTCTCTTGTATAAGACACTCTGATTAGGGAATAGAAGGAAAGACTATGTAGGGATTTTGGAAAGGGAAAAGGATGAAAAACTTCCCTTGCATTATACAAAAAGTTTGGTTGCATCAACCAAAAACTCATTTGAGACACTGTTTTATTAAAGGTTTGTTTTGCTTACAGAGATAAGACTGTGTCATTTTTATTCGAATTGGTAATTCCAAACAGAGGAATGTTTGAGTAGACTACCACTTTATCAACATATAAAACGACAGGAACATTCATTCATTCATTCATTCACATATTCAACAAATACTCACTGAGCCAGGAAATATCCTGGGAATACACTGGGGAACATGATGGTGAAACAAACAAGGTAAAAGTGGAGAAAGAGACAAAATAAATGCAAATTATCTTAAATCAATGAAGATGACAAAGAAAAGACTGAACTAGAAAATATCAAGAAATGACCTACTCTGGACAGTAAAGTCAGCAGGGTTAGGTAGGACCTGGTAGGTAAAAAAGGGACATGAAGTAGAAAGGGTAAGCAAGAGCCAAATCATGCAGGGTTTTTAGCCAAGGTTTATAAATTTATTGTTCACAAAAGGAAGCTATTAGAGAGTCAACATTCTACCTTGCATATGAATGGATATCTTTTAAAAACAAATAGTTACAGTCTCTTTTATTTCTTTTTTTTTAAGATTTTATTTATTTGACAGAGAGAGACACAGCGAGAGAGGGAACACAAGCAGGAGGAGTGGGAGAGGGAGAAGCAGGCTTCCTGCTGAGCAGGGAGCCCAATATGGAGCTTGATCCCAGGACCCCGGGATCATGACCTGAGCCAAAGGCAGATGCTTAATGACTGAGCCATCCAGGCGCCCCTCTTTTATTTCTTTACTGGGGTAAAATATGTATAACTGAAATGTGGATTTTAGAGTACAATCTCATTTGCTTTGATAAATGTATACACTGATGTAATCACCACTCCAAACAAAATATAGAACATTTCCATCACCCTAGAAAGTTCTTTTCTGGCCCCTTCTAGTCAATCCTCACTCCTGATTACTATTATCATGGGTAAGTTTTGTCTGTTCCTGAAATTCTTATAAATGAAATGGTGTAGCATATACTCTTGTGACTGGCTTCTTTCACTTAACACAACATTCTTGAGAGTCATCCATGTTGTGGCACGCACCAATAGTTCCTTTCTTTAACTGAGTCTTACATGGCTATACAATTTATCTATCCACTCTGTTGTTGATGGGCATTTGTTTCCAGTATTGGTTTCTCATAAATAAAACCTGTCTGAATATGCTCATAGAGTCTTCTTGTGGACAAGTATTTTCATTCTCTTGATAACTAGGAATGGGATTATATAGGTATAACTTTATAGAAATAATTCTCCAAAATGGTTGCAATGGTTCCATATTCTCACCAACTTTTGGTACTATCAGGCTTTAAGTTTTGTTTTGTTTTGTTTTTTGTTTTGGAGAAAGAGAGAGAGAGAAAGAGAGAGGAGCAAGCATGGAGGGGGAGGGGCAGAGGGAGAGGAAGAGAGAGAATCCCAAGCAGAATCTGCGCTGAGTATGGAGCCCTATGCAGGGCTTGATCTCATGACCCTGAGACCATGACCTGAGCTGAAACTGAGTTTGATGCTTAACTGACTGAGCCACCCAGGCTCCCCGGTACTATCAGACTTTAATGTTAGCCAATTCTAGTTGGTATGAATGGATATCATTGCGATTTTATTTGCATTTGTCTTATGAATAATGACATTGACCACTTTTACATGTGTTTACTGGCATGTCTTGTGAAATGGCTGTTAAGTCATTTGTTCAATTTCTTTGGGTTGTTTTCTGATAATTCTGAGAGTTCTTTATATATTTTGGATATATATCCTTTGTCAGACATATGCATTGTGATTATTTTCTTCCCTATTATCACAATGATATCTTTTGTTAACCTTTTATTTGGAAATAATTTCTCACAGGAAAGTATCAAGAATAGTGCACAGAAACTCATATACACCTTGTCTAAATTAGCTTAATGATACCTTTCAATTAACAGAAGTTTTTAATTTCGTGAAGTCCAGTTTATCAACATTTATATTAGTACTTTCTACGTCCTAAAAAATCCCTGCCTAGCCCAAAGCTGCAAAGAAGGTACTTTCCAACATTTTCTTCTAGATCTCCATAGTTTTAGTCCATCCAATATTAATTTCAGTGAATTGTGTGAGGTAGTGGGTATGGTTCTTTCTGTATGTTTATTCAGTTGTCCCAGCATACTTGTTAAAGATTCTCCTTTCCAAACTGAAATGCCATGATACTTTGTTGAAAATTAATTGAATATATATGTATGAGTGTGTGGATCTATTTCTGGGCTTTCCATTGATCCATTTGTTTCATTTATCCATTCTTCCACCAATGTCAACTGCCTCAGTCATTGTGGATTTGTAGTACGTCTTGAAATTAGACAAACTCTTCAACTTGATTTTGTTCAGGTTTGTCTGGCCCTTATTTTCCATAGATTTTAGGATCCACTTATCATTTCCTATAAAAATGTTGTTGGGAGTTTTTGGATTGTGTTGAATCTACAGATCCATTTGGGGAGCACAATACTGAGTCACCCTATCCACTTACATGATATATCTTCTGCATTTATTTAGGCCTTGTTTAATTTCTTTCACAATGTTTTGTAGTTTTCATTTTAGAAATCTTGCACATCTTTTGTTAAATTTATTCCTAAGTATTTCGTTTTTTGACATGATTGAAAACGAATTTTAAAAATTCACCAGCCAAATGCTACTAGTATTTAGAAATTCCACTGATTTTTGTATATAATTCTTTCTGTGACCTTGTTTAATTCACACATTAGTTTTAGTAATTGTTTTGTAGATTCTTGAGGATTTTATATATAAAATCATGTCTTCAGTGAATAAAGACTTTTACTTCTGCTTTTTGCAATCTTTATATCTTTTATTTCTTTTTCACGCATTACTGCACTGGCTAGCACCTCCAGCATATAGTAAATTGAAGTGATAAGCACACAAAACCCTGCCTTGTTCCTGACCACAGGGGAAAAATATTCGTTATGTTTCTATTAAATGTGATGTTAGATATAGGTTTCCTTTATCAGATTTAATATGTTCTCTTCTATTTCTCGTTTCTTAAGTCTTTTTTTTTCTTTTTTTTTTTAAGTTATGAAAGGGTGTGGAATTTTGTCAATGCCTTTTTTCTTCATCGATTCAGATTCTATTGTTCTTCTCCTTTATTCTGTCCATATTTTGAATTATACTGATTTTCAAATGTGAAATCAACCTTGTACTGTTGGTATAAATTTCAATTATGCTTGCATTTTGTTGAAGATTTTTACATCCATGTTCATGAGGGACATTGGTTTGTAATTTTCTCATAATATCTATGTCAGGTTTTGATAACAGAGTTAAGCTAATCCCACAAAGTGATTTGGGAAGTGTTTCCTCCCTATTGTCTGAAAATTTGTTTAAAATGGTACTAGTTTAAATGTTAATAGAATTAATCTAAGTCTGAAGTTTTCTTTGTGGGAAGATTTTGGTTATACATTCAATTTAACAGGTTAGTAGGTATTCAGATTTCTAATTTTTGTTGTTTTAGTTTTGATAAACAATTGTGACTTTACTGCCATAAAGTTGTTCATATTATTCCCTTTATTAGCATTTTAACATCAGTAGGATCTGTAGTCCTATTCCTTCTCTCATTCCTGGCATTGGTAACTTGTGATTTTTCTCTTTATATTAATCAATCTGCTTTGGTTTATTAAGTTTTATCTTTTTAAAGAAACAACTCTTGGCTTTGTAAAATTTCTCTATTCTTTGTTTCAATTTTATTGATTATTGGTTCTATTTTTATTTCTTTCCTTTTAGTTACTTTGGGTTTAATTTGTTCTTTGCCCCCCGCCCCCCAGCTTCTTAGGATGGAAAGTTAGATACTTAATGTTAAACTTTTATTTTTTCTCATACAAATATTTAAAACTTATAAGCTTTCCTCTAAGCGTTATGTTAGCTGCCTCCCACAAATTCTGGTATGTTGTATTATAATTTTCAGTCAGTTTGAAATATTTTCTAATTCCCCATTATGATTTCTTCTTTGAATCTTGGACTACTTAGATGTGTGCTATTTAATTTCCAAACAGTACAGTCTTTTCTATATATTGCATTGCTATTGATTTTTAATCATTCCATTGTGGTCAGAGAACATACTTTATAAAGTTTCCTTTCTAAAAAAATGTAATAAGACATTGTATGATTCAGCATATGACTGGTGAATGGTCTACATGCACTTGCATTTTATTATTTTAAAACTTAAAAAAATTAAAAACTACTTTCCCCAAGTCTACTCCATACTGACCTATCATCTATTTATCTTTAGGGCATTCTTTCATTTTTTTTCTGGGCAGTTCTGGCACCTAGATCAGAATTTTCTTCTGCTACCATTCTGGGTAACTTTATCTACCCAGAGAGCAAAATTAAATTAAAACTAAACCTATTTCACTATGATAACCAACATATCTATTCCAACTTCAAGGTCTCCTATTCAAATTTTCTTCCTGATATCATTAATTCATTCAACTAGCATTCAGTCAATGCTTTAGTGGCACAACACAAGGTACTAGAGTTATGGAAGTAGCTGATATGTAGAAATCATACTTCAGTGTGGGAGGAAAAAATAACCAGTCTTCAGTAGCTGTTTTTAGCACATTTCATAGACATTATCTTATTAAGTTTCACAAAAATCCTTCATTGAAGGCAGTGTATTCATTCTCTATTTTGTAGACGGGGAAACTAGACTCCAGAAACTAAGGAAGCTACTAGTCTATGGAAATGCAGCTAGTAAGTAGCAGAGTGTTAAAACTTGTCTCTTTAAAATCCACTGCCATTTCAGTGATATGACTGTATGGTCACTACCATAACAGGCTGAAGTCTTTTAATTCATTTATGCCAAATGGCCACTATTTGCCACATGCTGTGCTAGCAGTGACAAGAGTGCCTTGGTGTCCATCCTCACAGAACCACAGCTAAACTCTTTCAATACAATACTTGTTCATCTGATGAAAATCATGTACCCTTTCTCTTCTCCCCTTCTCACTCTTTTAAAACCATTTCCCACTCAATTCTGGATTCCAGTTTGGATCCAATTACCCAATAGGTCACAAACATGTGTCTTACAACCATGACCCATATAAAGCCTCCTGAAAGGATGATCCAAAGCTAGCAAGATGAGTGTACTCTGCTAGAATGTGGCAATTTATCTAAAGAAAAAAGATCTATCAAGCATCAGGTTTTTTTTTTTTTTTGTCATATAATCAGAACAAGTGACTTATGCTTCAGTACTAGATGTATGCATTCCCCAAAGGAAAGGTAGTAATATTATTATTAAATATTAATTACTTATTGAACATTTTCTATATGCCAACACTGTATTAAGTATTCTATATGCATTACCTCACTTAATGCTCCCATAAACCTTACAAGATGCCTACTATTATTATCTCTACTTAACAGATGAGGAAACTGCAGCTTTAGTTCCCAAAGTTACACATCTAGCAGAATCCAGATTTAAACTCAGATCTAAATGATCCTAGTACCTACATTCTTAACCACATGCTGACTTTCTTTTGGGTAGATAGTGACTAAACACATCCATAGTAGAATAATTTTTGCTCCTATTTAACAAAATATTTAATATCTGGTAGCTAAGACTCCTATCTTTCACTGTTTGGATGGACAGAGCCCATGTTTGTCTTCATGTGTTTCCATTGGCAAAATCTTCCTTTAAAAATTTGTAAAAAACAAACAAACAAAAAAACCCCTCTCTGATCCAGGAACTATTATCTTACAATTATAAGCTCATAGGCTAATCTTGCTTTCTTTATTTCTATGTTCTTTAAGGTCACTTTACTGTCCCACCATAGGCCTCATATAGTTACAATCCTCTCAGTTATTAAAGATCACTTCACTTTCCCACCATAGGCCTCATAATCCTCTGTTATTAGTGAGGACCTCCGTGAATCACTGATTGTTCCCTGTTTTGAACATTTGGGCTTCACTATTCCAATTAGCTGTCAGATCCTGTCACAGTCACCCTCCCTTCTAGTAGTTTCATGTCTGTTTCTTCTTTGGTTTTCTATAGCCACAATGCTTAGTCATCTGTTGGTTTGAATACACTAGTCTCTCTGCCTCCACACTTGGACTCTGCCTCCACACATGGACTCTCAGTCCATTCTTCATGTGGACCAGCCATGGGGACTGAATATCTTTCCTTGGCTCCAATTTCTTTGACATTCTATAGCCTAAGGAATAAAGCCCAAGGTTCCTTATCTTGTTATTCAAGGACCTCCAAAATCTGACTCTTGGTCACTACTCCATTATCACTTTTCACCACATTCCTCAATGTACCCTCTGCTTTTGTCAGACTTCATATAATAAGGAGTGCAAGACTGAAACCAGGGGGTTGCAGAGACACCAGGTGAGAACATCAGCAAGGAGTGAAATTGCAGAATAAGGCCAGGTTAACATGAGATATCAAGAAAAGCTCGATGGGGCAGATATTAAGGCTATACTTAAGAGAAAAGGATGAAAAATGGAAGAGCAACATCTAAATCCCTACCATATGCCAGAATCTCCACTCAATTTCACCAATGTTATCTCATTTATTCCTCCCAACAATTTTTTTGAAATAGAAATTAATAATCACATCTTACCAATGTAGTGAGAAGCTCAGAGACATTAAGCCATTTGTTCATGGTCTCAGAGCTAGTATGTGGCAGAGCCAGTAATCTATCTAAAAAGATAAAGCAAGAGGACTAAAGGTACATTATTTACAAGTCTATCTGACAATTCCAAAGGATGGCAGTGTATGGCTTAGTGTTTTTGAAGGGTTTCATGCTTACTAGGAAGGAAGAAGTGAGTAACTGGCCTACAATCCATTCAACCCCTTTACTAAAGGGCATTCATTCCAGGAGAAAGGTAACCAGCCAAAGCTCCTTGTAAACATGACTGACCTCTGACAAATACATCAGTGGTGTTTATTAGAGGGAAAGTCCTTAATAAATGGGTTTTTTTGTTTTGTTTTGTTTTTGCAGGATGCACCCAATCTCTCTAAGATTGCTTATGGTTAACAAACTTGGAATCCATGCACTTATGGGGCATGGTTCCTTGGAAAATGTCACATAAGCTAAAAGTGTAAGAGCTTCCTTTGCGTGAGCAATATTCTCAGGTGTTGTTCTCTCAAATATTGCTTAGAGAAGTCTCTGTTAAATCTGGGCCAAAGTGCATTTAGAAAGAACTAGAGAGCTGCAATGGTTGTTCCAGATCTCTTTCTGCTTCATATGAACATTAGTACTGGCTAAGATCTCTGATTCTTGTGAGTCTGTTTGACAATCAAAGCCTTTGCACAATCTCATACGCCTGGCTGTGCTGTGCAGCTTCTTTAGGAAGCACATCTTCAAAAGCAGAGGCTGAGAAAAGGACACAGGTACAAGTGTTTTATTGGACAAGAGATTCCATAATGCAGGAATGAAGAAGAGGGAGAGTAAGACAACAAAAGAGGAAAAGCTAAGATAAGAATGCACTGTCAACAACACTGCTGTAGACTACAGGGGCTCCATTCCACCAGAACATCCATGGAGACATGTACAGAATGCCTCCAGAATTGTCCACTTGAGGAGTAGGAGGTGGGAGCCTCTATCCACTAACTTCTAACCCCCAGTGGTTAAGGGTTCCCTCAGGGGGCCTTACCACGCTAGTATTTCCAAGCTATGCCTGTCTGTGGGTAGAGTAGTAGGCTCCCACAGCATCAAAGAAGGTCCTGGATGGCACTTGATATGGGATGCTATCCAAGCAATCTTGCTCCAAACCACCCACTGCAGTCGCAGCTTATATCAGAGGTGGACCCAGAGGATGTGACATGGAACACTGGAGTGGGCTGCCACAATGACAATACCAGCATGTTTGCTACTTAAACATACTCCATCCTTTTGTATTTCCATGCCTTTGCTTATGCATTTCCCTTGGAAAGTCCCTTCTCTCATTCTGCCAACTGAAATTATATTCGGCCATCACAGTTTGGGTTGAAATGCTACCTCTTCCTGGAAAACACCTCAGATCTCCAAATTAAAAATAATTACATCTTTTTTTTTTTTTTTTCTTACCACAGCATGTTTTTCAACCTCTATTACTGAATTTCTTTCATTCCCCTTTGGTGTTCTAGGTCAGTAACTATAGCCCACTTTATGGGCCATAATCTGATGCAAATACAAATCTTTTCCTTTGTTTTCATGGGTGACTAACATGTGGTCCTATATATTTCAGCTTTACCACTTGCTAGTAACATTCTAATTGAGTTTAAAAACGTTACTAGAATTTGGTATTCCAAAGCCCATTTTAAAGTTTCAAGAAGTCTCTCATTCTAAATTCCACAAAGAAATCTAACTGCCCTGAAATGTTTGGTAATTTGTAGAAGTTCCCAGTATGTACATGCACAAACACAAGAGATGGATTTCTGCAGTTTGGGGGAAGGATAATTTATTACAAATTCATCATCAGTGTTGTCTTGAGTTGACTGTAGTTTTTGAGTACTACTACTTTTTTTTTAGTGATTGTTACTATTTTAAAGATTTTTATTTATTTTAGAGAAAGAGAGAGAGAGAGCATGAGCAGAGGCAGAGGAAGAGAGAGAATCTCAAGCAGACTCCACACTGAGTGCAGAGCCTGACACAGGGCTCAATCTCATGACCCCAAGATCATGTCCTGAGCTGAAATCAAGAGTTGGATGCTTAACTGACTGAGCCACCCAGGTGCCCCAAATTGTATTTTAGGCTAATCATTATCAACAAGTGTGGAAATAAGCTGTAATGGTTAAGAGCAATAATTTTAAAGCCATATTTTCTGTGTTCAAATTCTGGCTTCACCATTTCTTAGTTATGTGACACTGGGCATCTTAACCTTTTGTACCTCAATTTCTTTATTAATAAAATGTAGAAAATAATAGTACTCATAGGATTGTTGTGAGGACTGCATACATAAGTGAATATAAGAAAAATGCTTAGAACAATGCCAGGCATACAGAAAACTACCTAAGTACTAACCATCATCTTGGGTGGCTGTGTATTTTTAGCCTTTAATTTTCTACTAACTAAAATATTTATTAAGAAAGGTAGCGCCCCACCCCCCCGGGGCTGTAAGGCCTGATAAGAACCACACAATGGGTACATGGCCTGACTTTGCCCTTGTGGAGGTCAGGTTTTGGTCTACACAAGATAGTTCTCAGTTAAATCTAACCATCATGGCTCTGATCTCTGGAAGAATTTCTAAATGCTCATGTGCCCAGTTTAGGACAGAGGTATTAAGACTAAGCCACTCATATGGTGATGAGAACTTATTCTACTGTCTTTGCAAAAATAAATATGCAACCTTCCCTATCTCATAATCAAGAATAGTTGGTTTTGGAGGGAAAACAAAATCATGTGTTAAGCTTAAATGGTTCTGAAAGCAAGCTGAATTGCTACTTAAAAAAAATTAAAATTAGTCATTCATGAGAGATAGAGAATATAAATGCCTATGTGTGCCTACTTAAAAGCTTCATTATGCTCATGTGCTCATGTGCTTTTTTGGGGACAATTTAGTTGCTGTAAGGAAGGCTGCTTGTAAAACAGCTCTTCAGTTGTAATACAGGCTTGATTTTCACCATCTAAAACCTCCTGTGACCTAACAAAGCAGAAAAAGACAACACTGGCATTGCTTCTCTTAAATTTAGATACTTTTTTATTAAAAAAACCATATATGAGTTAATACATTTTTTATATCCGTAAGTGAGCATTCATAGCTAAGGGTCAGCAATGTGATAGAAAAAGTAATGAGATCATGTTGAGAAAAAAATGGGGTAGTCAACAGGAAAATCAACCTCATTTATTATAATATTCTAGTGATCAGCAGGTGTGTAACTCTCTCAGCTATGGTCATTAATGACATTTATTCCAAACTTAACATCTACATTTGCAAACCATTTGAAAGTAAAATTACTTTCCAATTCAATTTCCAATTTGCTTTTATATCTTCATCTTTGATTGACAATTTTTTTTTTAACAATAGCAACCTCAGCGAGTAGTTGAGTAAATGGTAGCAACCATCCAATAGTGTAGATAAACTTGTCTATTTAGATTACCTATTCACTTTTCTTCCGTATGTACAATCATTTACAACCACAGAATGTTCACTTCAGGTTAGAATGAACTTGCAAAACTGATGTCAGGCTTCTGATGATTAGATTCATTTATTAGAATTATTTGTTCTTAAAGCCAAAATGATATTCATTTTTCTTATCATGACCTAAAAATGACCAAATTTGAATGCACACCTTCAGTGATGCTACCAAGTAACTCCAAGTATAAATTACAAGAAAAGAGTGAGTTTGCAAAATAGTATATTTAAATGTGTGCAGTGATGTTTGGGTATATAGTTAATATGGCTGTGCACTGAAATTTAAAGTCATACAGAAGATGGCGCCATGCAGAAGGCCTCCCTTATGCATTCACTCCTATGCTTCATAATCACCACAGGGAATTTTATTCCATCAATTTTTCCTGGGTCTCTTCTGCTGAAGTTTAAATTCATTGAGGATTCTTTTGTCCTTTATAGAAAAATTCAGAATTCTGAACTTAAGATGCTTTCATATACTTATTAAAACACAAGGTAGACCTCTTTTTATAATTAGTATTCATTACAATGCACATTTCACATGTATTGCTTTACATCAATAACTGGTGCTCTTTGAATCTTTCTCTGAATGTCATTTGATCCCCTTTTTAAAAACAGCTGTATTGAGGTACAATTTATGTGCCATAAAATTCACCTAGTGTACATTTTTAGTATTTTAAAGAGTTATGCAACCATCACCAGAATTTGGTTGTCAAACATTCCCATCATCCAAATAGATCCCACATACCTGTCTGTAGTCAATCCCCACTCTCATCCCCATCCCCAGGCTACCATGAATCTGGTTTGGGTCTGGAAACATTTGCCTTCTCCGGATATTTCATATAAATGGAATATAAAATATAAATTTTGCATGTGACGTTTTTTATTGAGCACAATGTTTTTGACATTCATCCATATTGTAGCCTGTATCATTACTTTTTAATTGCAGAACAGTATTGTAATATATGGATATAGCACATTTTGCTTATCCATTCACCAATGGAGTTGATAGAATTGTAGTTTGTCTCCAAGTTTGGCCAATCTAAATAATGGTACTAAGAATATTCATGTTGAGCTCTGTGTGTGATCATATTTTCATGTTTCTTAGGCATATACCCAGGAAGACAGCCATTGTGGTGGGTATGAGGTAGTATCTTATTTTGGTTTTATTTTTTTAAAAATTTTTTCTTAAGTTGTTAAATTCCAGTTAGTTTACGGATAATGTAATACTAGTTTCAGGTGTACAACACAGTGATTCAACACTTCCATAGAACACTTGGTGCTCATCAGAACAAGTGCACTCCTTAATCCTTATCACCTATTAACCCATCCCCCAATGCACCTTCCCCCTGGTAACCATCAGTTCTCTACAGTTAAGAAAAAGTTAAAATACGCTAAGATCCAGCAATTGCACCACCAGGTATTTACCCAAAGAATACAAAAATACTAACTCAAAGGGATACATGCACCCTGATGTTTATAGCAGCATTATCTATAATATCCAAATTATGGAAACAGTCATTATGGTTTTAATTTACACTTCCTTAATGAGAATATTATCATGTGCTTTTTAGCCATTTATCTATCTGCTTTTATGAAATGCCTATTCAAATCTTTTACCAAGTTTTAAATTGGGTGAGATGTTTCTTTTATTAACAAACAGTGAGAGTTCTTTTAATATTCTGGATACAAGAACTTTACCATATATACAATTTGCAAATACTTTCACCAGTCTGAGGCTTGTCTTCATTTACTTAATGGTGCCTTTTGAATGCAAAACTCTTAAATTTTTATGAAGTCCAATTTACTATTTTTTCTTTTATTATTTGTGTTCTGGTGTCATATCTACAAATGCTTTGCCTAACCCAGGGTCATGAAGATTTCCTACTGTTTTCTTCCAGAAGTTTTATGCTTTTAACTCTTATATTTAGGTCTACAATCCATTTTGAGCTAATTTTTGTATATGGTGTGAGGTAAGGTTCTAAATTAATTTTTTTGCACGTGGATATCCAAATGTCCCAGCATCATCTGCTGAAAAGACTATTCTTTTATCCAACTGAAGTGCCTTAGCAATTTTGTAAACAAATCAACTGACCATAAATGTAAGGTTTTATTTCTGTATGCTGCTTCACTGATCTGTCTTCTTCATGCCAGTACCATACTGCCTTGATCACTAGCCTTACAGTAAATTTTGAAATCAGTAAGTTTAAGTCCTCTACCTTTGTTCTTTCACAAAACTGTTCTACTATTCACCTTTGAATTTCCATATACATTTTAGGATCAGTTCATCAATTTCTACAAAAAAGCCCACAAAAAAACCCAAACAAGCCCAAAATAAAAAAACAATCACCTGCTGGTGAAGCTTAGATAAATTTGGGGAGAACTCTCAACATAACAATATTTAATCTCCCAATAGAATGGCTCTTTATTTATTTATACCTTTAATTTCTGTCAGCAGTATTTTAAAATTTTCAGAATACATATCTTACACTAATTCCTAAGCATTTTATTCTTTTTGATGATACTGTGAGTGGAACTGTTTCCTTAATTTCATTTTCAGATTACTCTATCTAGTAAATAGAGATGCAACTGATTTTTGTATATTGATTTTAATATTCTTCAAATTTGTGGAACTCAGTTTCTTTTCTACAGACATTTATGCTGTTTGCAAATAAGCAGTTTTGCTTTTTCCTTTTCAATATGGATGCCTTATACTATTTATTTCTTTTTCTTGCCTTATTGCATTGACTAGAATCTCCAATACAGTGATGAACAGAAATGGTGAGAGAAGACAGCTTTGCCTTGTTTCTGATCCCTAGGGGGAAAGCATTCAGTCTATCACCATTAAGTATGATAAGCTATATGTTTTCATAGATGTCCTTTATCAGACTGAAGAAATTCCCTTCTTCTCTTAGTTTGTGGTGAGTTGTTTTTTTTTTAATTAACTCAAAATGGATCAAAGACTTAGATATAAAAGCTAAACCCATAGACCTCTTAGAAGAAAACACAGGTGAAAATCTTCATGCCCTTCAATCAACTAATGGTTTCTTAGATATGATGTTTAAAGCACAAGCAACAGAAAAAAAAAATAGATAAACTACATTTTTAAAAATTAGACACTTTTGTCCTTTAAAGGACACTATCAAGAAAGTAAGAAGAGCAATGGAATGGGGGAAAATTTTTACAAATCATATATCTAGTAAGAGTCTAGTGTCCAAAATGTATAAAGAATTCATACAATTCAACAATAAAAAGAAATAATTCCATTTAAAAATTAGCAAAGAATTTGAATAGATATTTCTCCAAAGAAGATATATAAATCGCCAGTAAGTAGATGAAAATATGCTCAACATTATTAGCCAATAGGGAAATGAAAACTAAAACCATGAGATACCATTTCATACCTATAGGATGGGTATAATAAAAAAGACAAACAATAAATGTTTCCGAGGATGTGGGGAAATTGGAGCCCACATACACTGCTGGTGGGGGTATAAAGTGGTACAGCCACTTTGAAAACAGTTTGGCAGTTCCTTAAAAGTTAAATGTAGAGTTCCATATGACCCAGCAATTTCACTATGTATATAACCACGAGGATTGAAAACATATGTCCACACAAAAATTTGTAGATGAAGGGTCACAGCAGCATTATTAATAATAGCCAAAAAGTAGAAACAACTCAAATGTCCATCAACTGATAAGTGAATAAACAAAATACAGTAGATCCATACAATGGATTATTATTCAGGCATAAAAAGGACTAAAGGCATGCTACAACATAGACAAATGTTGGAAACATTATGTTAAGTGAAAGAAGCTAAATGCAAAAGACTATTCCATTTATATGAAATGTTCAAAATAAGCAAATCCCTAGAGATGGAAAGAAAGGGCTAGGGGTAGCAGGGAGTAACTGCTAATGAATACAGGTACTTTGGGAGTGATGAAGCATTCTAAAATTACACAGTGTTGATGGTTGCACAACTCTGTGAAATATACTAAAAACCACTGAATAATACACCCTGAAGGGAGAATTTTATGGTATGTGAATTATATCTCCACAAAAAAAAACTGTTAGTACTTCAATCACTAACTGGTGATGGGGCTTTGGGTAAGTGGAAATATAGCAGAAAGGTATAGAAAAGAGTAAGCATCACCTTTCTTGGTGATGCTCTTGTGCTCCTGGAAAACATTCATTCAATGCTCCATAGTCATTGTTGTGAGTTAAACTGTGTCCCCCAGAAGGATATGTTCAAGCCTTAATCCCTGGTACCTGTGAATGCAACCTTATTTGGAAATGGGGTCTTTGCAGATATAATCAAATTAAAATAAAGTCATGCTACATTAGAGTGAGCTGTAATCCAATGATTGGCATCCTTATAAGAAGAGGGAAATTTGGACAAAGAGAGAGGGTGCCATGTGACAACAAAGGCAGAAATTAGAATGATGCATCTATAAGCCAAGAAATGCCAAAGATTGCTGGCAACTCTCAGAAAAGGTAGCAGAGAAGGGCATAGTACAGATTCTCATTCAGTGCTTTTGGAAGGAACTAACCCGCTGGTAACTTGATTTGGGACTTTTAACTTCCAGAACTGTGAGACAATACATTTATGTTGTTTTAATCCATCCAGTTTGTGGTGATTTGTTATGGCAGCCCTAGGAAACTACTACACTAATATTTACATCTTTATTACTAAAGACAAAGGGTTCCAGGGAGTAGAGTCAACCTCTTGGAGTCTCAATTCCTTCCTCATTGGGGATAATAACATCTGTCCATTCATTGTACTGAGAAAATGACCATGAAAACACTTCAGAAACTGTGAAGTACTTTATAAATATAGGATATTACTCCTCCAGGTGTATGCGTTTAATTGATTTGTCAGCTCTAATTTATTGGGTTTTCTCTTTTCTTCAAGATCATCTGTTTTCAAGCAACATTCACCTTCCTTAGAAAAGCTACGGCCTGGGTACTAGAGTTCTCTAACATAAAAGTGAGAAGTCAAATTATGGAACTCATACCACCCATTCTCCTAACGCCCCAAAATATACCTTGCCATAAATTGTCAATGAACTCACTTGTATTTTAGGATATACAACACCAATGCACTGTAGCCTTTTGTTTATACATAAGGTTAGGGTATTGTTCCATAATTGACTATTCTGTTGAACTGAATGGTATCAGCATAAATGATCACTTTTTGAAGACCACTATAAAGAAGATATTTGGCACTAAAGTACATTTTTCACAAATTGCAAATCAGTTAGATGCTCAATTATCAATATAAAATACTACACAAACTGATTATTGGGGATTTCTGATTATTTAGTCTTGAAAAAACTTTTTTTTTGTTTTTGTTTTTTGTTGTTGTTATCGTTGTTTAAAAATTTTGCTGTAAGTTACCTTCGGTGGAAATTTGACAGTATCCAACAGGGGGGGGAAATTTGTCAAATGTCCTTGAACACCTCCAGATTTTCTCTCCCTCTTCACCTCTGCTTTCCTGAATGTATCACTATAGCTGTAGGAGATTGTGACCCCTTAGGTAATGTATATATTCTCTTATTCACATGAAAATCTCACATGTGTTTAAATGGAGATTTTACAAGTATGTAAAGATACACTTATATGGAAGCTCATTATAACACAGACAGAAAACAAGCAGGGAAATTTTGGATAAATATGTTATGCTAAATGCATGCAATGATACATATGGCAGCTATTAAAAAGAATGAGACAAATTAATAAGTAGCAACATGGAAAGATTCCCAAGACAGATAAAAGTAGAAAGCTCCGCTCTCACCACACCAAACCAATTTCCAAAAAATATAAATGGTATGATTATTTTTGAGGAAAAAAAGATTATAATATCACACACACACACACACACAGATAATCTCTGAAAGTACTCACAAAAAAATTATTAGATGCAGTTACATTTGGAGAATGATTCCAAAGTTTCCCATTATGGGCATGGACTGCTCTTATTATGTAATATAATTTATAAATGGAAGAGTTTTAGCCCATAAGGACAAAGCAATGATTAGCAGTTTACTATGTGAAATAAAAAAAATAATCTGCACAGACAACAATATATAAAAAAGAAATGTTTAAAAGAATTCTTTACTTCTGGGGATCTCAAAAAAGACATTATGCAACATTTTACAGGTACCACAAGGGAACTGTAGCTAGGGTTGTGCTGCTAGGCCCATACTTGTGTGGGGAATCAATAGACCATCCTTCGAGGTAAGAGCACAACAATTTACTTATAGTGGTTTATCGAGTGCTTAGTTCAATACGAGTGGACATTTTGTCAATAACATTCTAATGGATGCTATGGATGACAGTTCAGCACTATAATATACAAGCTGGAAGGCCATATACTAAAATCTATAGGTCCCTGGAGTCAGAGGATGATCATTTGTAGAGGAACTAAAGAAAACCACCAAGAAATGTCTTATTGTAGGGCCTAATGATTGTTTTGAAGTAAAAAGCAAACAGATTTGGTTATTATGGATTGACACATTGGTGCCATTTTTATACATTCTTCTATCTTAAAAAATTTTAGTAAATGAAAGGTGTAATTAGAAAGCTTTCCTTCATTTGAATTAGGCTGGAAGCTTATCAATGTAAACACATTTCCCAATTAAGTTAGACAACACATAGAATTCATCACCTGAATCCTGTTGTTTAGAAACGAGCAGCAAATTAACTCATTCAGTTCTATAGTCATTCACAAGTTTCCAGCACAAGACAAAGTGGTCACATGAGCTACATTTGTGCCAATTTTCAAAGCAGAAAGTAAGGCAATGTTCCCAGAAGGCACAAAACTACTGCTCTTTTAAAAAATATATCTAATTAGATATCAAGATTATTTTATGGGAGAAGATAATACCTAGCATTTTCACATTTGATTTCTGTAGCATTCACTATTTCCATTTTTACTTTCCCTAAAGCTAGATTTATATGTTATTTAATATTTGGGGAAGAAATAAAATGTGCATTCAAGTAGCTCCTATAGACTTATATCTGGGAGCTTCTGGGTTCTCTTCTCTCTCTCTCTGTTAAACATTCTTTTCCATGGGGACGATTTTCCACTCCCTGCTCTGATTTTAAATGTTATCTCTGTGTTGACAATTCAATCTACATCTCCAGCCCTCACTCATTCCTTGAACTTCAAACTGCTTACTTGAAACTTTTCCTGGATATTCCACAGACATTGCAAATGAAACCCATCAAGAGGCAAACCAAGAAACAGACTCTTAATTATAGAGAACAAACTGGTTGTTAGCAGAGAGGAGGTCACCTAGGTGATGGGGATTAAGGAGTGCACTTGTTGTGATGAGCACCAGGTGATATATGAAATTGTTGAATCACTGTATTGTACACCTAAAATTAATATTACACTGTATGTTAACTAACTGGAATTTAAATAAAAACTAAAAAAAAAAGAAAGAAAGAAAGAAAGAAAGAAAAACCCTAATTCCCCATCCTCACCACTACCCAGCAGGGGCTCAAACCAGAAACCTAAGAGTCATTCTTGACCCATATTTCCTCTCTGCAAGTCTATCAGTTCTATGTTGGATCCACTCATTTCTCTAACTCTTATACTGCCCTCTGGTCCAAGCACCATGTGTCTTGCCTGCATAGCCTTCCAGCTGGTCTCCCTGATTCCATTCTTTTCCTCTATCCCCCAGCCAAGACTCTTGAGAGCGGCCAGAGTGACCATCTTGAATGGGGACCAATTATCCTGTCTTATTTCAGTAACTTCGTGCTGCTCTGAGAACAAAAATCTAAATTCCTAGCTCACAAGGCCTTAAATTATCCTGCCTCACTCACCAGGTCTCATTCTCTATAGTCCGGGATTTCAAAAGAAACAAAATTCAGTCTACATGGGTTAAATGGAGAGACTCATGAAACAACTCTTTACGGAGGTATGGGCAGGGTTGAAGGAATAAACAAGGGATGGTTGGACACCGAAAGATAACAACAGTGGGCAGCCATTACCATTCCTGGAGCCAGAGAAACTGGATCTTCATAGGAGGGGTCCTGCAGAAGGAAAGGGAAGAAATACCCTGAATTCTCTCTTGCTTCCCTCTGAGCTCTTGCTGGTACTTCCCACTGACTGAGAAGTCTGGAGATGAAGGGCATATCTGGGTGATTCACACAACATGATGTGGAGGAATAGAAGGGATCTACCTCTCAGGACACAGAGCACATGAGAGAAGGCAGTGCATGGATCCGGAGGGGTGAAAATGCCCACCTCATTCACGCCACTGTCCCTCTTTCTTACTCTCCAGCTTCACGCTTGCTCTGTTCTTGTAACAGGAATTGGTGCAGGCTTTTTCTTTCTCTGGGTACCCTTTTCCTTTTGCTCTTCACGTGGCTAGTTATTCATCTTCCTTCAAGTCTTAACATTTAAATATCCTTATGCCTTATCTAAGAGCAGGTACCTCCTTGGTTAATCCTTTGACTGTTTCCTTCAGAGTACTTACCAAAATATGTAAGTATTTTATGTACTTGCTTTTCTCTGCCTTCTCCTCCAGGATATGAGGGAGGTGGCAATGTGTTTAGCAGACGCCTGCCATATAGGTGTTCAGTAAATATTAACTGAATTAATGTTGGCCAAATTATACAGCAAAATCATATGACTGAGTCTAGAGACAGTGGACTTCCAGAAACATCTTAGGAAAACCCACTTAATCCTTATTTTTCTAATAGGCTTGGATTTAGCTTTTAAAAAAAACTTTATGTCAAGTAAAAATCTGCATTAATAGATGCTCTATTCCTTGTTTACTTAAAAGGAGAATGTCTATTATGGCACCAATGGTCTAAAAGAAAATAACTGAATCGTTTAAAAGCAAGGTTTATGCTCATTTTTTTTTTTTTACTGCTGTTTCTATAGCAAAAGCAAAAAATGACCTGTTTTGGTCTGTGACGCTCTTGGTACTAGAATATTAGTCATTTCAACATCTTTTCTTCTTTTTTCTCTTAATTGAAGAAAGGGAACAAAGGAACAAGGAGTCGCTCTGAATGTAGCAACACTTGGCTGTAGTTAATGTAGTTCAGATGTAATAAGATGGCAACTGGAAAGCAAAGTCTGCAGTGGTGACAACACTTTCACATGATTGTATATTTAAACATCCAAGTGCTTCTCTTACCTCCTCTGAAAGAGGAGCATCAGCTGATCTTAAATTTCAGGGCATTTTAACCTTCATTGTGAATGACAAGGGCCTATTTGCTTTTGCAGAACATCTATAAAAAGCAACCTTTGGCTTCACTTATACACCACATTATTTTTCAAGGCAACTGCATTTATAATGGGCAACCTGCACTTAAGATTCATTCAACAAGGTGCACTTCAACGTCTAAACAGTTAACAGATTAAAGTAACCCTGAGTGTTGGCAGGAGAATGAAGCCAGGAAATCCCTAATTCTTGAAGGAGGTAACAGTAGAAGTAAAAGTACGCTAGGAAACAGAGGAGGATCAAGGGAAAATGGAAGGCTAACGGTGGCTGAGAAAGAAAGTTGCCCACACCCTGGTTGCTGCTAGCAGGCCTGATGACAGTGCCATCCTTCCTGCAGGAGGAAGAGCAGCGGCGGTGTCAGAGGAGAGCTGTCCCTGTCACAGGGGCCATTACTGTGGCATCCCAAAAGAGCAACTGGAGTGAGCACAGGCCATGTAGGCAGGCCGAGTTAGCTTTAAGTCCTGGTTCTACCGCTTACCATCTGTGAAACTTGAGCAAGTAATAAGTTGTCAGAGCATTAGTTGCTTCATCAGTAAAATGGGGCTAAAACCTAAATTGCAAGGTTCTTGTGAAAACAGGTTAGCCTCTTTCATGTCATTTGTTGCTATGCCCACCCCCTGCTGCCCCCCTCCTTTGTCTGATACTTAAATTGGACCCAAACACCTGAATTAGTCTTTCTCAGCTAGAAACTCCCTTGCACATGTATGAAGACCTGCAATCAGAATTAAAAGAGGTGAACCATTGAAGCAAATGCTTTTCATAAGCAACAGTAATCACTGAAGACACTAAAAGATGACACCAGCCCTCCTGGCAAGCACTGGGGTCAGCCCTGACTGTGGCCAGGAAACTACACCGTGCTCGTAAGTGGCACATTGGGCTTGGGGGTATCCTGTGTGTCACAAACAATGACCATGTGACAAGACTTTGGGGATGGCAAAATTCTGGACATCGTTTATTCCCTGGTAGAAGTTCTACAGCTTCTTGTCAGATATTTGGGGTGATGAAGACAAAAAAGGGAAGCGGGATGTCAGGAGGCAGCAGACTTGAAAACCAGTGGAGACAGTATCACACTAGCTCCCCTTGGCAAGGACGAGCTGCTTCATGCTTCCCCTTTTTGTCTCTCTTCACTTCACCCCGCTGCCATGGCCAGCTGGAAAACTGCACAAGGTGGGGGGAGGTGGGTGCAAGGAGAGGAGAGGGGCCTGTCACTGAAGAGCAGTTTTGCCTGCAGACACCCAGCCCCTCCTCTCAGGGACCTCATGGGGAAAGGCATGGGGGGTTCCTTCCTAGAATTAATGGAGCCCAAGAGGAAAGGGTCTGGAAATAGGTGAGAGAGCGTCAGGGTTGGCACAACTCTTTGTTCTGGGGTGGAATTGGGAGAGGCCAAAAAAAAAAACAAAACAAACAAAAAACAAATGCCCCAAAACAAAGAGGAACACAAGGCAGATCCGTCAGGACCCTTACAGCCACCTTCCGACCCTTCAGGTTCTCAAGGTCCTTATATCACCTTCTGACTTCCCCACTCCCTTGCATTCTAATATTCTCCCATCCCTGACCTTCACGCTCCCATCTTCTTTCCACGCTTCAGAAGGCAAAAGCTTTTCCCTGTTCCTGTTTTGTCAGGTTGCAAATCTCAACTGAAAGCAATCTAATGGCCTCATAGTTGACAGCTCACCAGATGTATGAGTGTTAAGAAAAATCTTATTTTGTAAAATTAAAACAAAGCAATATGGGGGAGATATTTCTGGACTTGAGACTTCTTACCACTTCTAATGCAGGGGTTCCAATGATCACATTTTGAGAAACATGGCTGGCTTCACTGGAAAAGCACTCCTCAGGCTTTCAATTCTTATCAATCCCTACCTCTTCTTGGCTACCTCTGAAATATCCACTCTAACTCTGGGTTCTAATGCATTCTTGCTATATTCTTTAAGCCTAACCTTAACTGGGGTTCTTCATTATTCTGGTGATGGTGGATGAGGCTATGATTTACCAGGTACCTTCCCCCCAGGGCTCAAGCTCTAGAAGTTACTACCCAATAAGGTCCCAAAGGGCTTGCTTCTTTGGAGTGAGAGGCAGGACTGGATGATATGAACGTTTAGACAAAGAGAATTATAAAACCTGCAATTCAAGTGAAGGAAAAGCAGTGTGAAAGTTAAGAGAACAGACTTTTCAGTCAGACTATCTGAACACAAATCATAGGTCTCCCACTTATTAGCTGTAATATTTGGGCAACTTAGGGCTCCCTCTTCTCAATTTCCTTATCTTTAACCTAGGAATAAAAGTAGGCTCTACCATGTAGAATTGCTATGGGGATCAAATGTGATCATGAATGGAAAATGTTTAGCATAGTCTAAATAAGGCATTTCTTTTTTTTTAATAGTTTTTTTTTTTTTTTGAAAGATTTTATTTATTTGACAGAGAGAGACACAGTGAGAGAGGGAACACAAGCAGGGGGAGTGGGAGAGGGAGAAGCAGGCTTCCCGCTGAGCTGGGAGCCTGATGCGGGGCTCGATCCCAGGACCCCGGGATCATGACCACAGCCAAAGGCAGATGCTTAACGACTGAGCCACCCAGGCACCCCCTAAATAAGGCATTTTTGTGCTTTATGTGTAAGCTGTTAATTGACTAAGTTTCGTTCATATTCCAGAACTCTGAGGTTATAGCAAAGCATTTATCCAAGTGCTTGAGCATACTCAAAGCTCCTGAGAAATGAGCCACTCCTGTTAATCCACCTTTGCACAAGAAGAGAATGGCTCTCAGTATGACAAGAATGAAATTCGGGTTCTGAAGTTCTGTAACAGAATTCAGTTCAGTCTGGTATGTACAGTATATTGATCTCACCTTAAGCACCAGCACTGAGTTTCAGCACTTCAGGCACTTGTCAAAAAAACTCAGCTATGAACTGACTGAATCTAGCACTTGCCAAAGGCTTGCTTGAGATGTCTGATATTCTGAACCATATATTTCCCCCCCCTAAAGAAATGCCTTCACAAAGTTGAGATTTAATGTCCTCGGTTTTTTTTTTCTCAAGATTTCATTTATTTATTTGACAGAGAGAGACACAGTGAGAGAGGGAACACAGCAGGGGGAGTGGGAGAGGGAGAAGCAGGCTTCCCGCTGAGCAGGGAGTCCGATGCGGGGCTCGATCCCAGGACCCTGGGATCATGACCTGAGCCGAAGGTAGACACTTAACTGACTGAGCCACCCAGGTGCCCCTTTTCTTTCTTTTCTTATGGAGAATCAATATAAGAAAAATCCATTTGAAGAAAACTTTATGTCTTGCAAAAATCCTATCCCAGATGGCAAATAGGTTTCATTTTAAGTGCCAACGTCAAATGACTGGTAGTGACTGCAGTGTTCCATTAAGGACGGCAAGGTTGCCACAATCGATTAGTACTCTCTGCCGTGGACATCAGCCAGGAAGTGTGGTGCCTTTGTGATGTATTTAGCCACTCTCCCATTGCCAGAGCTGAGGGCGTGGATCATTGTACAGCATGCTGCACCTTATATAAGGACTTGCTCACTGTACACATCCCTCCTGAAATTCAATGCCACAGGCCTCTCACCACTGAGCCTCTGTACTGTCGATCTGTCTGTCAAGCTGCCCTACTCTCCCAAGCAAGTAGCCCTCAGAACTTGAAGAAAAGATGACCTAAAAGTTACCAAAACTGACTCACAAAGGGTAAGATTTGAAGACAGGATGTTTCTCGAATCAAGGCCAACAGAGCAGAGCAAGGAAATCTAGTGGGGGCTAGACACTGTGAATGAAACTTAAGCTCATTAGTGGTGTTAACAAACCATAAGAGACTCTCCACTAAAGAGAAAAAACTGAGGGTTGCTGGAGGGGAGTTGAGTGGGGGATGGGTTAAATGGGTGATGGGCCTTAAGGAGGGCACTTGTGATGAGCACTGGGTATCATATGTAAGTGATGAATCACTAAGTTCTACTCCTGAAACTAATATTAACTATATGTTAACTAACTAGAATGTAAATACAAACTTGAAACAAATAAACAAAAATACACAGATGAAAAAAGAGGGTTGGAACAGAAGGAGAGCCAGTGGGAGGAATAAAAAAAAAACATTTGAAGAAAAATGTTCTGACCATTGGGCCATTAGGGTAATGATGGTATTTCAGGCAGCTCAAAATGATAAATCATTGCAGTTTGTTTTAAAGAATTCTTTACCAGAACCATTTTAGTGACATTAAATTGTTTAAGTGGCCATCTGTGGAATAGTGCAGCAACTGGGTGGGTTTATGGACCAGTCTGGAACATCCATTAAAATAGCTACACCTGCTACATGGAAGCTGTTTGCAACTTTCCTTTGCCAATCATAAATTGGTTAATCCCACCTTTGTAGTCATTTTAATTTTCTATAGATTGCTTAAACCAGAAGGAATGTGGGTGCACTAAATTGTTTCCAATTGAACAAAGAAAATACACTTTTTAAAAGCACAAAAACCATATTCAATTTAGATAACCAGTTTTGGAACTTACGGTTCAGTTTTAAATCTTTTCTATTTGAAAGATTTACAAAACAAAACTAGAGCAAAACACCATAATGGGGAAGCATAAAAGAGACAGTCTGTTCTTATTCTACTCAAAAATTTGCTTACTGGAAATAAGAAATCAAATATTTTATTATCTAAGCTTAATAACAATCACCATAACACATTGAAATATAAGTTATTGCTTATAAATGTCAAGAATGATAGTGGTAATAATAAACCCTTACATAGGGCTTATGCTATGTACCAGCCACTGTTCTAAGTTCTTTACGTTATATTGTGATCTTCAAACAACCCCATGGGATGTGTCTTTTAATTCCCACCTTATTGATGAAGAAACTGAGGCACAGGGACAGTAAGCAACTTGCCTGGGATCACATGGCTAGTGAGTGTCAGAACCAGGATTCAACTCTAGGCAGTCTGGCTCTAGCACCTGTCCTCTAAACCATTAGGATGTACACCGTCCTCCCCTTTGGCCCAGAAATCCAATTTAACCCCTGTGTAAGGCATGATAGGAGGGGTGAACTTGGGCTATTTCTGAACTTCATGGTTGCCTCTCAGTGTTCCTTTAGTCCCCGTGATTAGTGTTTAAGGGGAAAAAAAGGAAAGAATCTCGGGGATTTGGTTGGTAGGAAAGGAAGAATCCACTTGGCAGGAAAAGCTGGTCTCGGGATTCCATCTTGCTTATTATAATCAGATCTTTTCTACTTACTTATATAAAACCTTCCTTCTGAAAAGCCCCAAAGAACTTCTCCTGCAATAAACCATCAGTAGTTGCTACTGGTTTCCTATTTCTTCAATTTATGGTGACACCGTATTTGTCAGACATCGCTGAGCGATCACTGTTTTTTGAACTGTGAACTAGCTTAGTGATGAGAGCACAGCTTCTGAATTAGTTTCTGATAAATTTCACCAGCGGGGATGGGAATAATTATTACCCTTTGCCCCACCGCCCCACAAACCACATGTCGACCAACAGAAAATGCAGGGTGCAGAATCGTCACACTGTGAAGATAGATGTAGCCTAATGACATGGAAAAAGATGCCAAATCGTTTTCAACTTTAGAGGGGCCGGCCTTGCAAGATTTAATTAGCTTACAGTTGAGAAGTAATTTGAAGCTTCAAATTATAGTTATTTAGAGACTCCTGAATTGCTCATCATTTCACTTTATAAAACTACAATATGAGGCAGACTTCCATGGAAAAAATGATTAGAATAATAAAAAAAAAAAATTCCCTACAGAGAGGCAATAAAAGGAGTGGAAAGAATCCAGCTTGGGAGCCAGGCAGCCCTGGGTTACAGACCCACAGGTGTGATGCTGGGCTATTCATGAACTTCTCAGAGTCTGTTTTCTCATCTATAAATTATCACTTGTCTTAGGGAGTTGTGTGAACTAAGGGAATTTGGTAAAATGCCTGGCATATGTCACTGCTCAATAAATTTTGGTTTACTTATCACCCTACTGTTCTCTGTTTCCACTAACTCTGAAATCTTCTCCTAGAGTCTCCATTTCTGAAATCCACTCCTCCTTCCTCTTCACCTCTTCTCATACTTCCCAAAATCCGTCATCACTGCCCTGACTGCGACAGCCTCTGAACTTGGCTCATGCTTTCTAGCTTTCTTCTCAGCATCTTAACACACCTGTAGAAAGACAACCACCAGCGCTACCTTCCTGACTGGTAAACATGATGAATCCCTTGCTACACAGAAGAAGTTTGAAAACCTATGCCTATTTCTCTGGCTTCTTCTGCCACCACAGTTCTTTACTTACTCCTAATTCTCCAGCCAAACCAAAGTGCCACCAGTGGGATGGCCTTTACAATGGTCTGTTCTCATCCTAAAATGTCTTCCCTACCTTTTAGGGGTTCTCACTTGTTCTATACCAACTTTTAGAAACATCATCTACTCTACCAAGCCATCTCCAACGCTAAAAGGCAAAGATAAGAGAGAACTGGATTTTACTTACAGGCTTCACACACGTTTACATTTCCACATGTTTTTGTTAGCATTTCTCTCACTGCGTTACATTTGTTCTATATCCTTCTTTTCTATAGACTGTGAACTCCCGAAGGAAAGACTGAATCTTACTTATCTTTGTATCTCCCGGGTCTAGAGCAGTGTCTGGAATCTTACATAGTAGTTGTTGAATAGATATTAAATGAAAGAATATCTAGGCAGCTTTCCCAAATTAGTTCACTCTCATCCCTGATTTGGCTTATCAGCCATTAGCCATTACTATATTTCCATACTTTGGGTAACCATTATTCTTCCTTTATTAGAAAGTAAAGGATTCTATTAAGGTGGTGGATTGAGCCAATGAATATTCTCTGCCTGCTACAAACACACAGTCTGAAAAAAGTGAACTTTACATGATGAAAGAATATGCTGGTGAGGTGTCAAATGAAAAGGAAATAAAAGTCAGGGCTGATCAGCTATGAGTTGATGCCAAAGTGTGTTCGGTGGGGGAGGGGACAGGAGATCTGGCCTAAATAAATACAAGGATCAGACCCTAATATATGTGTGTGTGTGTGCATATAAAATCATAGGGAGAGGTCCCAGGACTGTAATGCCTATGGGGGGACAGTAGGTGTGGCCTTGCATTTACGTAAGATGACAAGCTAGAACTGAGACTCCTGTATAAAGCCAGACCCTGAAAGGACTGTCCCCCTCTGTGCGACAGGTGAGACACTGCTCACTGATCCAGGCAACAAAAAAGCTTGTCTCTAGCCAGGCTCTGGGCTGAGGAAAAGTCTATTGTGAGAAATCAAAACCCATGTATGTGAATTTAGTCAGACTTTAAACTACCTTTATGGCAAGGAATTCCAAGCTAAAAAAGGCATTTAAAAACTGGTCCTGTATCAGTAAAAGAGCCAGAAGCCAAAAACCTTGAGGTAGCCAGAAGAAAATGCAAAGCTTTTCCAGAGGGACCCTTTAGCAATCTGTGCTATAGGTACCCCCACAGGTAAAACACCCTTCAGTGAATACAAACACACATCCCAGTTACTCACTAATGTGAGGAAATGATACACCATGAGGGAGAGTCAGCAGATGTAACAAACGGAAAGAATAGCTTCTTTAGAAATTGAGATAAGGGCACCTGGGTGGCTCAGTTGGTTAAGTGACTGCCTTCGGCTCAGGTCATGATCCTGGAGTCCCCGGATCGAGTCCCGCATCGGGCTCTCTGCTCGGCAGGGAGCCTGCTTCTCCCTCTGACCCTCTCCCCTCTCATGTGCTCTCTCTCATTCTCTCTGTCTCAAATAAATAAATAAAATCTTTAGAAATTGAGATAATAGAGCAATCTGAAAACTACTATAAAATTATGTTTAAGGGGCACCTGGGTGGCTCAGTCATTAAGCAGCTGCCTTCGGCTCAGGTCGTGATCCCAGGGTCCTGGGATCAGCCCTGCATCAGGCTCCCTGCTCAGCAGGAAGCCTGCTTCTCCCTCTCCCACTCCCCCTGCTTTTGTTCTCTCTCTCACTGTGTCTCTCTCTGTCAAATAAATAAATAAAAATCTTAAAAAAAATAAATAAAATTAGGTTTAAAACCATCATAAAATATTGGAATTCCATAAAAAACAGATTTGAAAAAGAACCAAATAGGATTCCAAAACTTTTTAAAAAGTTTATTTCATTTAAAAAAAAAAAAGGACAGGCAAAACAACATGTTAGATACAGCTAAAGAATTAGGGATCTGAGGAAATTACCCCAAATGGATAAAAGAAGAAGCACTGAGATGGGTGGGGTGAACTGGAGTTAAAGATACGTAAGGTGCTTGCTTTGTAAGGGGATGAGCTAGTGATTTTCAACTTTATTAAGGTAAATATGAAGATTACAAATTTATAAATGTAAAGGTAACCCCCAAAAGAATAGAAATGGAATGTATAACTTCCAAACTAGCCAAGGTTAAACAACATGTACTACATATAAAAACTTGATTTGGATCTAAGTGTATAGCCTTAAATTACTTATTAAAAAAGTAAGATTAAGCTTCTTGAGTTAAACATTAAACCTCAAGAAGTTAGGAAAATAATATACTGACAAAGTGGAAAGAAGGTAAAAATTAAGAGAATAACTAAAATAGAAACTTCAGAGTATCAACTAAAGCAAAAACCTGATTGTTTGAAGAGACTAATAAAAAACTTCTGGAAAGATTGGTTAAGGGAATTATACAATATTAGAAATAAAAATATAATATTAACTTTGTATAGATATGGTAGAGAATAAAAAACTACATATATACTTCTGTATATATCTCTATATAAAACTTATATAACCCTCTGATATTAAATTTAAAACAAAGTGACACTTTTCTAGACTAATATAAATATTAAAATAGACTCAAGAAAAAATAGGAAGGCTAAAAATTCCTATAAGCATTAAACAATTGGTATTAAAGGTCACAAATCCATCCACCAAAAAGCACCAAGTCCAGATGTTCTAAAGACAAATTCTATCAAACTACTAAGGAACTCAATCCAGATTGAGATGAGAAAAAAGAGAAAAAGCTCCCCAACTTAATTTATCAAATTTGACATTTGTTACTAAAACCTTATATAAGGATGGAAAGAAAAAAATTACAATCTAATTAATGAACATATATTTAAAAGTTCTTAAAATAGAGAACTGAATCTAGCAATGTATCAAAAAAACATATAAGATGATCAACAGGGGTTAACTCAAGAATGGAAAGATGTTTCTATATGAGAATATCTGTGATGTAATCCATGACTATCAGATTAAGATGAAAAATATGATCAATTCAACAGATGGAGAAAAAAAAGCATTCAATAAAATTCAGCACTCATTATTGACAACAAGCCTTAGCAAACTAGGAAAATAAGCACTTTAATCTGTGATTTATATTTTTAAACCTTGTATTAGTCAGGGTGGGCCAGGCTCTAATAATTAACCCCTAGATCTCAGAAGCTTAATGTAACAGCAAAAGATTATATTTTGTTCACACCGCAAGTCCCATGGAGGGAACAAGAGGCTCTGATTAGTCTAGTAACTCAGGGAAGCAGGATGGTACATTCTTCCATAACCCCCAGGGCACTGAGATGGGAACATGGTGATCGGTACACTAATTTCCAAAGCTTTCTCCTAAAGGGACCATGTCACTTCTGTTCGTCTTTACTGACTAAAACAAGTCATATGTCCAACCTAATAAAAGGGGTGGGAAAGTGAAATTCTACCATATGTCTGGAAGGAAAACTGTAATATTTGGACACAATCCCAGCGACTATCTGGGTTATAGTAAGAAATATATATTTGTCCTTGTCCTTGATTCCTGACACAGAGCTCCTAAAACCCTTGGAACTACACTCTGGTTTCTCTTCAGATCGCATAAATCTTTCGCCTTTTACTAAAACCCTTGGAACTTCCAGATAGAAGTGATAGAAGCATTTTTTTTTTTTTTAATTCATAACACACTTTCAACCTTACCTGAGTTTATCCTAATAAGGTGGCTCTTGGTGGGCCCCTAGATACTTCAGACTAAGGACTGGTTGCCAGAGAAACCAATCATGTGATTAAAGGGTTGGAACTTGAAATACTACTCAGCCATCAAAAAAAAAAAAAAAAAAAAGTTCTTGCCATTTGCAACGATGTGAATAGAACTAGAGGGTATTATGCTAAGTGAAGTTAAGTCAATCAGAGAAAGGCAATTATCATATGATCTCACTGATATGTGGAATTTAAGAAAAAGAACAGAGGATCATAGGGGAAGAGCGGAAAAAATAAGATAAAACCAGGGAGGGACACAAACCGTAAGAGACTCTGAATCATAGGAAACAAACTGAGGGTTGCTGGAGGGGAGGGAGGTGGGGGGATGGGGGGATGGACATTAAGGAGGGCACATGATGTAATGAACACTGGGTATTATATAAGACTGATGAATCAGTGACCTCTACCTCTGAAACCAATAACACATTATATGTTAATTAACTGAATTTAAATTTAAAAAATGGAAAAAAAATTAGTTATCTAAAAAAAAAAAAAATAAATAAAGGGTTGGAACTTTCAACCACCAGTAGCCAATGATTTGATCAAGTGTGCCTATTTATTTAGGGACCTTCAGATAACCCTTAAACAATGGGGTTAAGAGTTTCTGGTTTGGTGAACACATCAAGGTGCTGGGACGGTATGTACTCTGAGAGGGCATGGAAGCTTGGCACCCCATTATCCCATACCTTGATCTATGCATCTCTTCCATTTGGCTGTTCCTGAGTCGTATCTTTTATAATAAACCAGTAGTAATAAGTCAAATGCTTTCTGTCCCGAGTTCTGAGTCATTTTAGCAATTACTGAACTTGAGGGTCTCAGAGACCTGGGGGGTCATAGAAACCCCCAATTCATAGCTGTTGGTTGGAATTATGGGTAGACTGGGCACTTTATTGCAGTGGGTGTCCAAAGTGTGGGAGGTCTTGCGGGACTGAGCTCTTAACCTGTACTGTCCAACACTAACTCTGTGAGCTTGTGTCAGAACTGAATTTGACTGCTGGGCACCCAGCTGAGGTTGGAAAATCTGAGACTGTCACATAAACCACCCCCAACACACACAAATTAAAAGCTTGGTGGATGATTATTACATATACTAGAGTTAGAGAACTAGTGCATTCAATTATTAACTATTGTATTTACGTACTTTGAGTTGTTCCTAAAAGGAAAATACAATGGTACAATATTTAGCCATCATTACTTCTCAATTTTCTTCCTTTTCTTTTTCTAAATCATCATTTGTCATTTAAAAAATACTTCTCATTTTTGTAAGACATTTATTATTATTATTCTGCAAGTGGAAGCCTGAAGAAAAAATAATAATTTGCCAAGAACATCAATACCCATGGTTCCAAATGTTATTTTGACATCTGCCAGAAGCTGTAGTAAATTTTCAGACAGGAATCATTCCTAAAATATTTACATTCTGTGTTTCTAAAAAACCATTTTTCCCAACTTAGATAACAGGAGATGAAATTAGTATGCTACATTTTAACAAGACTAAATATAAAATTAACGATAAACTGCACAAGGAAAATTATAGATGAAAGGTCAGTGAACATTTTAAGTCTTTCATCACTCAAGTCAATAAAAAATTGAAACTTATATCATGTTTATTTTTTCCCTTTATAGATTTACTGTTACTAAAATTGAGACTAGTTAAAAAAATCTAGCTGATGATATGTAAGACACACAGAATCCAGGTCATTCGACCATAATTGGCTCTAGATCAGTAATACTAAGAGCAGCACATCTTATGTAAAGAAAGCAAGCATATAGAATTAAGATAGCAAGGAAGCCAAAGTACTGAGTAAGAACATGCTGTTTTTAGAATTTTTGCTAATGATGATTACATTTTAAATTCTTCCTAGAGTTTCACTAGATACAGCATTACTCATATCCTGTCTTTAAGAGGTATTCAGTATCACTGAAGTATGTATGGAGAGAGGACACTATAAGTAGTTCATGACCAAAGTTTTAAAGATGCATTAGTGAATTTTTCTAGGCATTTCTCACTCTACTCAAGGAAGATAAAATTTTGTAATATAAATCTCTGTTCCATAATAAATCTATAAATATTAACTTAAAAACAAAACAAAAAACCTGTTTGGCTTGCATACTACTTTTAATAAAATTAACCAGAACTTAGTTTTCACTTCACAAAAAGATGATCCCTTTTCAACATTGGAAGTAAATTAATTTCCATAGTTTACATAAAATTTTCAAGTAGCAGTAGGATTTTTGGGCCAAGAAAAAAAAAATTTAACTAATGCTTACCATATATGGCTTCAGTGGGGCGAGGATAAGAAATGAGCAATTTATTTATTTATTTATTTTTAATTTTTTTTATTCTTATGTTAATCCCCATACATTACATCATTAGTTTTAGATGAAGTGTTCCATGATTCATTGTTTGTGCATAACACCCAGTGCTCCATGCAGAATGTGCCCTCCTCAATACCCACCACCAGGCTAACCCATTCTCCCACCCCCCTCCCCTCTAGAACCCTGTTTGTTTTTCAGAGTCCATCGTCTCTCATGGTTCGTCTACCCCTCCGATTTCCCCCGCTTCATTCTTCCCCTCCCGCTACCTTCTTCTTCTTTTTTTTTCCTTAACATATATTGCATTATTTGTTTCAGAGGTACAGATCTGAGATTCAACAGTCTTGCACAATTCACAGCGCTTACCAGAGCACATACCCTCCCCAGTGTCTATCACCCAGTCACCCCATCCCTCCCACCCCACCCCCCACTCCAGCAACCCTCAGTTTGTTTCCTGCAATTAAGAATTCCTCACATCAGTGAGATCATATGATACATGTCTTTCTCTGTTTGACTTATTTCACTCAACATAATAGCCTCCAGTTCCATCCACGTCGTTGCAAATGGCAAGATCAGAAATGAGCAATTTATTGATTCATTATTAGCGAAGCACAAGGCAAGGCATGAGATATAGCAGAAATGGAAAGAATTATGACCTCTAAGAAAGGTGTTAGTCAAGAGTTTCAAAACTAGCTAATCATGTGGATAATGTATAAAAAATTACAGTAAATGAAAGTAATTTGTATCCAGAAAAACTCTCGGTAGAATTAAATGCCTGAGAGGTGCCTGCAGTGAGCTGATGGATAGCATGTAATAAAGTCAGGAGCAAATGGAATGCATTCTGTGCTCTGACAATGCCTTGGGAACTCTGAACTGCAGCCCTCATCAGCCCTCAGAGAGGTCCTAGGAGGATGTGGTGGTTGATGAAGAAATTAGCAACTCCAAAAAGGCAGAAAGACTGGCACAGTAAATTAAAGTAGAAATGACGGTTTTGGGGGGCAGTCATTTCTGTATTCTTCCACTACAGGTTATAAACAGCTCGAGAAAAGGCACAGTACCTACCACTATTGATGAGTAGTGATCCTAGGTACTGCACAGGTAGCTTCCTACCTGCCAGAATGCTCTTCCCAGCCCTCCACAGGGCTTGCCTGCTCTTTTCCTTTGGGTCTCTATTTAAATTTTTCTTCCTTACAGATGCTTATCCTGACCACTTCTCCTAAAACAGACCTTCGTGTGCCTTCTTACTACTCCATATTTACCCCATAAACATCTACTTTTAATTTAATTTAATTTTTTTAAACATGGTTTTCTTTCCTGCCTCCCCACTGGAATGTAAACTTCAGGAGGACAGGGATTTTATCTGCCCTGATCACTGAAAATATTCTCAGCACCTAGAACCACTCTTGGCACATAGTGGGCACAAATACATATTAAGTGAGTGAGTGAGCAAAAACACTAAAAAATATATTTTCTGGGTACACAATCACAAATGAATGAATGAATGAATAAAATCTATTTTCAAAGGAAGGCATTTATAATATTTTCTATACCTTCTGGCCTATACTGTGTAGTCTGATTGTGTCCCACACCCTAAGTCATTTCCCTAAGAAACAAATACTCATCAATTCTCCCAGAAGAAATATCAACAGTTACTTACAAAAGCTGAGAACACACCATTGGCAGCAGCATATTACTAATGCAGAAATATTACTGATATTTCATTACGGATAATGGACTCAAAAGGACTAGCATCTGCTATTCTAAGCATGCCAACTTAAATGTGGAGGCTGAGTAAAACAGTTCAAGCTAAGGAAGTGACAATGACATCTTTGTCACTAAGAAAACAGATATAACCATCTCCAGCCAGACTTCTTTAACTGTGACCTCTGACAGAAGCTCACTGACAAACTGCTTACTTCCTAGGAACCTCATGATATCCTCTAAAAGCTGAATATGAAAAGGCACGTTCAATAATTAATCACTGAATATTAAATATTCTTTAATATTTGAATCATTTATTCATATTAAATGAATAAATCACACTCCCCCAGAATAATATCCTTGACTTAGATTACTTTCATGATCTATGTTTGCTTACAACATACGCCTTAAAAGTAAATTGGATTTGGACACAATCATCCTAGACACATTGGCAAAATACAGAAATTTCACTATAGAACACTTATGAAAGACACTGAGGAAGACACAAAGAAACAGAAAAACATTCCATGCTCATGGATTAAAGAACAAATATTGTTAAAATGTCTATGCTACCCAAAGCAATCTACACATTCAATGCAATCCCTATCAAAATACCATCAACTTTTTTCACAGAGCTGGAACAAATAATCCTAACATTTGTATGGAACTAGAAAAGACCCCAAATAGCCAGAGGAATGTTGAAAAAGAAAAGCAAAGCTGGTGGCATCACAATCCAGACTTCAAGCTCTATTCCAAAGCTGTAATCATCAAGACAGTATGGTACTGGTACAAAAACAGACACATAGATCAATGGAACAGAATAGAGAGCCCAGAAATGGACCCTCAACTCTATGGTCAAGTAACCTTCAACAAAGCAGGAAAGAATATCCAATGGAAAAAAGACAATCTCTTGAACAAATGATGTTGGGAAAATTGGACAGCCACAGGCAGAAGAATGAAACTGGACCATTTTCTTACACCATACACAAATATAAACTCAAAATGGGTGAAAGCCCTAAATGTGAGATAGGAATCCATCAAAATCCTAGAAGAGAACACAGGCAGCAACTTCTCTGACCTTGGCCACAGCAACTTCTTGCTAGACATGTTTCCAAAGCAAGGGAAACAAAAGCAAAAATGAACTATTGGGACTTCATCAAGATAAAAAGCTCTTGCACAGCAAAGGAAATAGTCGACAAAACCAAAAGGCAACCTATGGAATGGGAGAAGATATTTGCAAATGTCTTAAGAGATATCAAAAATCCAAAATCTATAAAAAACATATCAAACTCAACACCCAAAAAACAAAATATCCAGTCAAGAAATAGGCAGAAGACATGAATAGACATTTCTCCAAAGAAGACATACAGATGGCCAACAGATACACGAAAAAATGCTCCACATCACTCGGCATCAGGGAAATAAAAATCAAAACCACAATGAGATACCACCTCACACCAGTCAGAATGGCTAAAACTAACAAGTCAGGAAATGACAGATGTTGGTGAGGATGTGGAGAAAGGTGAACCCTCTTATACTGTTGGTGGGAATGCAAGCTGGTGTAGCCACTCTGGAAAACAGTATGGAGGTTCCCCAAAAAGTTAAAAATAGAGCCAGCAATTGAAGTACTAGGTATTTATCCAAAGGATACAAACACAGTGATTCGAAGGGGCACCTGTACCCCAATGTTTATAGCAGCAATGTCCACAATAGCCAAACTATGGAAATGGCCCAAATGTCCGTTGATAGATGAATGGATAAAGAAGATGTGGTACACACACACACATGCACACACACAATGGAATATTACTCAACCATCAAAAAGAATGAAATCTTGCTATTTGCAATGAGGTGGATGGAACTAGAGGGTATTATGCTAAGTGAAATAAGTCAGTCAGAGAAAGACAAATACCATATGATTTCACTCATATGTGGACTTTAAGAAACAAAACATGAACACAGGGGAAGGGAAGGAAAAATAAAATAAGATGAAAATAGAGAGGAAGGCAAACCATAAGAGACTCTTAATCATAGGAAACAAACTGAGGGTTGCTGGAGGGGAGGTGGGGGGGATGGGGTAACTGGGTGAGCACTTGATGTTAATGAGCACTGGGTGTTACATGCAACTGATGAATCACTAAAGTCTGTCTCTGAAACTAATAATACACTATATGTTAATTAAATTGAATTTAAATAAAAATTTTTTTAAAATATAGAAATTTCAATTAGGTTCAAAATTCAGCTTGGTTTACTTAGGAACATCACTGCTGCTAAATACGTAAAAGGAAACTTAAGTGATCAGGTTTTAAGGGAAGCCATATAATGCTTGCTTGCAATCCTATGAAATGGGTTAGCATTGCTATCCCTATTTCACCAATAAGGAACCTGAGGCACAGAGAAGTTAAAGGACATGCCCGGGGTCTCACGCCCAGCAATTAGCAAAGCTGGGATTCAAACCCAGGCAGTCTGGTTCTAGATGTGTGCTGTTAATTACTGATCTATCCAGTGCTATTCCAAGGTGGTTGCCTGAAAGCATACTGCTACCAGCCCATGACCAGTCAAGTACCAAAACTGAGAGTAAGTATTCAGACACTTATATAGCAATCTGACATTGTTATGACATCCAAGTATGTGATCACTGGACTCATCTAGTTGGACACGGTATAGACCAGACTTGGAGTTGTCAAAGGCACATGAATAACGTAGCCCTAACTATGCACTGGTACTATGTATACTTAGTCAAACAATATATTGGTCTTAGACAAACAGGAAATTAAACAACAACAACAACAAAACACCTGGTACTTTAAATAGTTTGAGAAGCCCTGATCTATGCTGGCCTCATTTGAATTCTCAGATTATCCCATCTCAGATGGGAAAGAATACTGGGTATCATTTTTTGCCTGCCTCTGTCAGACAACAAATATATAAAGATTTCTGGGATTCATTCAAGTTTGCATTTATAAATTTAGTATGTATTTTAACGAAGATGTTATATAAAAGCATTTCAATATGAAATACATGAATAATTTGTGGCCCTTACTGCATGAAAATATAATGCTTAGTAACTTAAGGTATAAAAGAAAATACCAACATAAATATCCATCTGGAACTTTAAGCTTTCAGTCCTACTGAAAGCCTTTATAAAATGCTAAATACAATGAAAAATATTTATTAATTTATTTTTAAAAAATATTTTTATTTTTATTTTTTTTAAAGATTTTATTTATTTAGAGGGAGTGCACAAGCAGGGGGAATGGCAGGCAGAGGGAGAAGCAGGCTCCCCGCTGAGCAAGGAGCCTGATGTGGGACTCGACCCCAGGACCCTGGGATCATGACCTGAGCCGAAGGCAGACTGCTTAATTGACCGAGCCACCTAGGCGTCCCAACAATGAAAAATATTTAATTTACACTTTTATTATGTGAGACATCCACCCCCTTACCCTGCAAAATCAGTTTTCCAGAGTCTAACTCATTTTACTGGATTTTAAATAATTTGGAAAGGGATTTAAATTAGATCAGAAGTCATAAGGTAGGAAACTTGGGGCAGTAATTTTCCATTTGATTGAGGAAAAGAAAATATGTCTAAAATAATACCACAATATTGAATATATCTACCACCATGGATGAAAAAATGATATATTGATATATAATGATTATCAACATCAATGACGCATATCCCTTAAAACACCTTTTTCCTTTTAATGGAACTCTCCCTAAAATGCGGCACAAACTTCTTTGCAAAAGCACACTCTAGACATGAACCAGACAACTTTTGCTAAGGCCTGTAATCTCTGAAACAGAGACCCAGTACAGTGTGACTAACTGAGATTCAGTAAACTGTTTGCTCCCGATTCTGGCCTTAAAATGCTTCTGGGCTCCCGGGATCTCCTGTCCAGGTACCTTCCCAGGTGAATTTCTCAGGAGACACGTGCATTTGCCTCCACCATCCTTTCCTACCTTTTCATTTTTACAATCTGTTTTCCTAGGTAGCTGTAGAGAGGGAAGAACTACAGCGGAGAAACAACGCACACACAGACACACACAATCCCTGAGCTCAGTTTACACACAATTCCAAGTCAATGGAATTTGCCTTTTCTCAAAGCATGCAGTGCTCTCCTGGCTCACAGGCTTTTTTCTGTCTGCTTCTGAGATTCCTTACAGATGGGCTGTGGCTGGAAGCATGATGGCTGGAGAAGTGGGGTATTACCCGATCTTCTATCATTCTGATAAGAATTCTATGAGGCAGAGAAAAGGCATATGCCATTATCTTCATTTTTTTTTTTTTTTTTAAATGGAGAAACTGCAGCACACGAAGAAAAGTTAAGTAACTTGCCCAAGGCACCAAGCAAATTAGTGCCAGAGAATTCAGGTCTTTAAAACCCCTGCTCTTCTCATCAGATAATAATACTGCCTTTCCTCTCCTCCAATCTTTCTCACACATATTTTATTCAAGTGCGATATATATCTAAATTGTACTTTATGTATACGCACTACGAGACACCTCAACCAAATCATCAAATTATAATTTCCTATTATGTTTTCTTTGAAATGTCAGCTTTTGAAATGATACCCATAAATCTTTCAAACAGAAATTAGGAGGAAGAGGAGAAAAAGGATGATTGGAAGCAAAAAATAACAGTTTCAATGACTGCTTGGATAAAGAACCAAAAGATTAAAAAAAAAAAAATCTCGGGGTGGGGGAAGAAGGTTCTTTTTGATGGAGTATTTTGCCTCTTTGCCTCTTTATGCAGTAGGTGGAGCTATGGTACTATTCGTTAGGGTTACAGGAAGGCTATCCATGAAAAAGAATCCAATTCCTTCCTAGGATAGCCATTTTCTTTTGCATTTTCAAATAGTACTTTTCTGTTTTTGAAACGTTTTTCCTCCATGCCCTGAGAACCTTCAGGCTGCACTACCTATATCCCTTTCTTTTCTGGAATGACAGAGGGTTCCCACCTTCACTGTACATCCTTATGATGCCATTTTCAGGAGAATATGAGGAGATACAGTTGCAGAAAGCATCCTGCCTTCCTCTGCTCCATCACTCAAAAGGTTACCTCTATAATCTCCCAAAACTATTTTTTAGCTCAGAAACAGGATTCTACTGCAACTGCAACTGAAAATTTGCCAGAACCACCACTGGCATATGTCTTTTAAATGTTCACTTATAATGCGACAGATATAGATGTAAAGAACCCCTCATAAAAATACGCTACTTGTAGAAATTAAAAAGAGAACAAAACAAATTTTATTCAAAAATAAGGAATTAAAGTCCAAAACTAAGCTAAATAATATATTTTAAGTAGGATAAAAATTCATTAGAAAGTATATAGGGGGTGCCTGGGTGGCTCAGTCGGTTAAGCGTCTGCCTTCGGCTCAGGTCATGATCCCAGGGTCCTGGGGTCGAGTCCCGCACCGGGCTCCCTGCTCTGCGGGGAGTCTGCTTCTCCCTCTACCTCCCCTCCCACTTGTTCTCTCAATCTCTCTCTCTCAAATAAATAAAATCTTAAAAAAGAAAGGAAGTATATAGGAATCAAAAAAGTCTACCTTTATGGGGCACTGGGTCTAATATTACAGTAATGGTTAATTTTATGTATCAACCTGACTGGGCCACGGGATCCCAAGATATCTGGTTAAACATTATTCTGGATGTGTCTGTGAGGGTGTGTCTGGACGAGACGAACATTTAAATTGGTAGATAGAATAAAGCAGATTGCTTTCCCCAATGTGGGTCGTCTCATGCAATTTGTTGGAGGCCTATGTTGAAGAAAAGGCAGAGGGAAGAATTCATTCTCTCTGTGTGACTGACTTTGAGCTGGACACTCCTTTTCTTCTGCCTTTGGACTTGGACTTGAACTCAGACCAGAACTGGAGCTTACTCCATGTCCTGGTTCTCAGGTCTTTGGACTCAGACTGGAACTATACCATGGGCTCTCCTGGATCTCCAGCTTGACAACTGGATATCATGGAACTTCTCAGCCTCCATAACTGTATGAACCAATTCCTTATAATAAATCTTTTCATATACATAACATATATATAATGTGTAATATATTAAATATAAATATAAATATACACGTTTTGATTCTCTGGAGAACCTACACGAATACAATTATAACTTTCATGTTAAGTTGCTTTGGTTTTGGTATAAATGAGGCAAAAAAAATGTTGACATAAAATATTAATTTCTTTCTAGGTAACGCCACCATACTTGTTTTTTTTTTTTTTTTTGGTAAACAGGCATTAGTTTCTAAACTTATTTATATAAATAAATCTCCCTTATAAAAACTGTGCTTTGTCTTTTTACACTTGAGTCTGTAAATAAATGCTAACAGTGCTGACGAAAGAAAATGAGGAGTCTCCTTTATGTCTTCCTGCTATCTGAAAAAGCCCATTCTAGACTTCCGACGATGACCCACAAGGCTACCTTTATCCTCTCCCTACTAGAAAAATGTTCACAACTTTTACCGAAAAAATGGCTGTGCATCCTATTTGTGACTTTGAAGATACAGAAAGACTATGAATAAGTATAAGGGAACTTCAAATCTACAAAATTCACTATATTTGTTTACCTTAATAAGACCTCTTAAATCGTTTTTTCAGGCTAGAGTAAATAATTAAACAAAGTTATACTGACTGCCTAGCACGTTGTAGGTCAGGGGCAAGAGGCGTGGTCTGTGGACCCTTCAGGACTACGCACAAAGAAGACAAAGAGCCAGAATGCAAGTCAGCTTTCTCACCAAGCACGCACTTTTACCCTAACAAGAGTTTTTCAAAGAAGGAAGAAGAGTGTTGATTTACATCATGGCATAAGTTCCTCATCTCACTGTGGATGGTCACTTTGAGTAGCATTGTTCTAGGCAATTCTATGTACTTTCATATGTGTTATTTTGTTACTTAAAATAGCTAAGATTTCTTGAATTCTTATCATGTGCCCAACACTTGCACTAACATTTAATCCTCACAATAACCTCGTAAAATAAGTACTATTATTATTCCCATCCTACGGATGCAGAAATTGATGCCTGAAGTTTCCAGATAGTAAATAAGACATAAACAAGGCGGTCTGGGCTCTAGAGCACACTCCTACCACCTCACTAGACTGTCTCTCCTCAAATGTGAACCTTAATTTAGTTATGCAGACATTAACTGTCTCCATTTTAGAGCCAAGACACAATGCTCCTACACTGTGTGCTGCTCCAAGAGCGGCTGTACCTAATTCATCTCTCTGTGTTCTCTCGGGCAGCCTCTAATGATGCCCGTGAGCTTGTAGGCATTATGGGAAAAAGCGGGAGGGTCCTGAAACATGGTCTCTATGTTCGTGAAGCTCATATCCTCATGGAGGAAATACTTCCAATAAGTGAACCAAATTTGAGGAGGAAGGGCTTCCCTGCCCCGGGCTCAGAAGAGTGAACATGAGGACCAACGAGTTCTTTTAAGGAAACGCTCCAAACTCTAAGTCTTTTTAATTTTTTTTTTAAGATTTTATTTATTTATTTGACAGAGAGAGAGATAGCGAGAGAGGGAACACAAGTAGGGGGAGTGGGAGAGGGAGAAGCAGGCCTCCTGCTGAGCATGGAGCCTGATGCAGGGCTCAATCCCAGGACCCTGGGATCATGACCTGAGCTGAAGGCAGCCGCTTAACCAACTGAGCCACAAAGGCGCCCCATCCAAACTCTAAGTCTTGAAGGTGGACGGACAGGTCTAACCTCACAGAATTGTAAATGCCCATGTGATTTATTTGATATTTTGCCCACCCACGAGATACCGGAAGAGGGACAAATAGGTAACTTTCTGAATAAAAATGTCTAGGTGGACTCCCTGTGGGGTGTGGCTTCAGCCTTGGGGAAAAGGCTTGGGAGACCCAGCAAGGAATTAGACAAGTACAATCCCACAGAAAGCAAGGTCAGGGTGGTATATAAATTCAGCTCTCCAAATATGTGATTGAGAGAATCCAGGTACCAACCACACCCAGTCTTTCATGGAATCAACCTTGATATTGTTTGAATAAAGGAACCAATGACAGGAACTCAAATCTGAATGTCATTAGAATCAGTCTGAAAACTTTGGCAGCTGTGTGTCTTTGCATGGGCAAGGCCTTCAAGGTCAGAGCAGGGTACAGGGTGGTGGAGACTGCAGTAACAGCAGTGAAACAGGCTCATAAAATTAGGAAGACTCTTCCCAATACATGTTTACCGGAATAGTAGAAGGTTAGGAGCAAAGAAAGTCTGGCAGGCCTGGTTTAAATGCCCACTCTGTCCCTTGCAAACAGTGTGACTGTAAACAATGTACCTATCCTCTGTCAACTTCGGTTTATTCATTTGCAAAATGGGAAGATTAATATCAATTTTGAGAAGTAAATGATAAGATACATGTAAGATGCTTAGCATAGAAATCTGGCATAAGACTCAAGGATAAAAATAACAACTGACATTTACTAGGTCTTATTGTTTGCCAGGCACCCTTCTAAGCGCTCACACCTATGAACATATTTAGGCCCTGCAATAAGTCTATGAAGCAGCATGGTGGACTGCATTATTATGGACAAATATCCCCTACTCCCTTCCCTGTGGGAGAATACATCCCCCTACCTCAACGACTCTAAGGTCAGCTAGGGGATAGCCTCTGCCAATGGAACTGGGCAAATGTGACCCACCCTGCAGGAGTCTAAGAGGCACCCAGAGGCTCCATCATAATACTGACCCTGATGATGGCATGTCAACCCACATCCTGGGATGAAAAAACCGGCAGGGTAGAGCTGCAGGATACTCGTAGCCTCCATGTGCCCTGAGCAAGAGATCAGTGTCTCTTGTCACAGCCACACAGAGTTGGGGATCATTTAGTACTTTTAATATCCTCATTTGCAGCAGAGAAAATTGAGGCACAAAGTGGTTAATTCATACAAAATCACACAGCGGGTGGTCAGTCCAGTTCTAAGCCACTGCTCACTGCCTCTGAGCTTGTTACACCATCACCATCACTGATGAGGACTTGGACACCAGGGGAGGTTTATTAGCAGCCAGGCCTAGGAGAGAGACTTAATGATGGCCAGAGGCAGAGAAGAAAGCAGAACAGGAGTATGTCTGATGGAGAGAAGCAAGATCTGTATGTATGGCAAGGCGGATGCGAGTGTGAAGACCGATTATGGCAGAGGTGAACAAGGTCAGTAGAATCTAGGCTTTATGTGGTGGTATATTAGAATCCACTGTAGTTTCGGGGACCAGAGAAAATGTTGTAAGACTAATAGGCAGCTGAATAGTCTTAAAAAACATGAACGAGAGATTGAGTAAGGAGGCTACACTCCAGGCTTGAGACGGGGACCTAGGTTAGGGTGGGAGCATCAGCAGTATCAACAGAGGGGACAAGACAGGAGATGGTTAGTGACTATTTGGATTGTACAAGAGTCCCATATCCACTCACACTTCTTAGAAAGAGGGAGGGAAAGACAGATTGTAAAGTACCAAGTCTGGGGGAACTGCAAAAATGCATATTTATACGGACCCTTGGCCCTCTGATTTTTCTCACTAGATTGTTCCCAGGAAAGGACCGCACTGTGGCCAGTCACCAGAGCTAACTCAGAAAAGGTTTTCACTGGTCTTATCAGGGCTCTAGGTTTTGATGGTACTTGTTATTTGAAACACCAGAAAATCCAGTTTCAACTCTGTAATTTAACAGAGAACTACCACAGCTGAATTTTCCTTCTTTGCCCTTTTGTACCATATGCTACTTATTGCTTCACTCTTCTCCATTTGCATGAGTTCCCTGTGATGACCAGGATGGGGTGTAGATAAAGCTTAAGGTAGAGGTACAGGGTGAAGAAGAAATGTTTCAGCTTCAAAATGCCAGTCAAGATTTTTAGCAGTCTAATTAGGCTGGGGTCAGAGAAAGAGAGCTGTGATAACGGTAACGACACTGATGTTTGCGTTAATTTTTTCAGGAGAAGAAACAATGACCTGATGATAAGATCTGGAAATAAACCATTACCAAGGTGGACAGGGAGGGGCTGTGGTGCCTGCTAGGAGATTTGGGAACACTGATGGAGGAAACTGGAAACATATTCAGGATCAGGGCCTGTCAGTTTTTGAGACAGCAGGAGTCAGGAAGAGTCCAGGAGGGATGTGAGAGATGGTGGGGGGAGTCAGACTGACAGAAATAGAGACAGAACGGGAGGCAAACTGGAGGGTGGGCAGAATGTGAAGAACCATATTAGAGGTTCTGTTTCCAGAGAGCAGAGCAGAGTACTATGTCCCTCCAAAAACGAAGGTCCATTTGGGGAGCTCCTGGAACAGAGTTCAAGGGGCACCAGCTGGGATGGGGCTTAGGTGAATAATTTATGGAGAAATACCACCGCTTTGAAGTAGAACTTAGGGCATTGACTAGAAACTTAGCCATAAAAGGATATCACCCATGGAGACAGGTAAACTGGGTGATGTGAACGTGATGGGGAACAGAGAAATCTGGATTTAAATTAGAGGATGAAAAGGAAGAATTCCCCTATTAATCCCAAGAGGCTTAAAAAATTAAATGTTACTAAAACTAGGTTGCATATTGGAATCAAAGAAATAAGAGTGAGAAAGAGTCAATTCAAAGGGCTGAAGCCTGCTGAATGGAAACAGAAGGAAAGAGAGGACCCAGAAAGTCTAAATCAGTGTTAAAATAATTAACACAGCCCAGTAAGTTATAATTTACATACTTCATCTCGACACTTACTGCATGAAGACTCTGATATCACAGTGAAGGCAGGGCCCTGTACACGGCCTCTATAGGACAATGTGGATCGACAAGAAAAGAAAGGGGGTAGTAACCCTGACGACTGGCGGTTTGGCCTTTGAAGAAGACAGTCTTCCTCTAATCTCTCAAAAGCAGAGAACCAGCCAGGCAGCACTTCCGATGAGGGGTGGCCTCTGGGAGGAAAGGGAAGCTCCTGATGTTACTCTCTGGTCTCCTAGGAGTCAGGGGCTCCCCTGGCCCTCTGCCGAGTAGTGTGGCTTGAGGGGAAGGACACAAAGGTGACTTGTGGTAAAGACAGGATTCCAAAACTGAGAACATTCTAAACAGAAAAGGTTAACTACTAAACAAGGCTAGGACTTCTGGCATTTTCAAATACTTGTAGTGTACTAAAATGCCACGTGCTCGGCCACCGTCTTAACCACTGCCTATAGGAGACAGAACAATGCCATTAAAAGCATATGGACCATCAGAGCTTGACATAACTGATTGGGATCCCACTTTTTAACCTGCTGAGAAGCCTTGGGAAAGATACTCTTAGAATCTCGGTTTCCTCATCTACAAAAGGGAACTCAAATACTTCTTACTCCAGAGTGGTTGACAAGATGCTGACAGGAACATCTGTCACACACATGTGCTGAATAAACATGAACTCCCTAACGGCTACCTGGTCCCAACTGAGGGGGTCACATCTCCAATTTCTGAACAAAGGGGAGAAATGGGAAAAATGAATGTTTCTTAACAATGGACTTTATATCCAGCATAACTAAAATGGTGTTATGTGAGAAGAGCTGGTAGAAGTATTTTTAAATGCGAAGTCATTCACTCACTCATTCATTACATTTTATTGAGCGACTATGATGTGCTAGGCACTACATAATACTAATTAAAGTCTCACTCAAAATTCAAATTCTAAAAAAAATCTACCTAGTAATTTATGCTTTAAGAACTATCACTGATAATGCTACAATTTTGATTATAAGAAATACTGAAGCGCATCCTGGACACCTTGAGGGGGAAAAAAAACCAACAACAATGCAAGTTACTGACAAATTAACATAGAGAGCACTTCTGAATTTTACATTCTATTATTCCTACTCTTAGCCACAAATCTGATCAACTTGGTGTGGTCTCCAGGTGTAGTGAGGGATGGCAAATCAATGTTCTTGGGCTTATCAACTGGGATTGGTTTTATTTTTCTTCATCTTTCTCCCTTACCCAAGGGGCTGATACTGAAAGTTTATACGAAAAGGAGAGTACTTGTGACCTTCTTTTAACAAGAACTAACATTTGTACAGCTTGAAAAGCACTTTCTTTTTATCATCAAACTTAATCCTCACATTAAGTAGGCATTTTCTCCTTTTACATATAAAAAAACTGGGGCTCCTAAAAAAATGAAATCACTTGCCCAAGGTCTTGGTTTAATAACAAAGTTGTAAGACATCCAGGATTTCTGATGGAAAAATCCTATGTTCTTTTCCTGTGGTTATATGATGAATCAAAAGATCTATTCTGTAGTATTTTAAGAGCTACCAGAATTTGGAGGGGGTGGGAAATGTACTGATTAGCCATACTAAAAATGCAGCACAGAAGGGAGGGGAAAAAATGGAAAGGTTTTAAGAATTATGAAATGCTGTATATAAGATTCTCAGTCATCTGAAACAAGATACTGATTTTATACATTCTAACAACCTAGTTTCTTATTTCTCCTTTTTTTTTTTTTTCCCCCAAGACAACAGATAGAACAGGTGTATGCAGGGCAAGCAGGTGTCATAGTTCTAACAGAAGTTCTGAATAGGAGAGAAAGAAATGAAGATTTGCTACACAGATCTTTTAGCCAGAAACTTGTTGGTGTTTACATGAAACTTACAGGTGTTATGTAACCTCATCTATTCAAGAGATTCAGACACAGAGTTAATATTTGGAGAGCTGGACCCATTTCACAATAGGCAAGCTACAGGCTACTTTCATAGTTGGACTATATTTATAGTACTACTCTATAGCTTTTTAAACCAACAGTCACATATATGCCAAAGCAACCCATACATATCCCCATAAAAGATCCAAGTTAAGAATATCAGAGACACAGTGTTGGCGATGGCAGTATGTCCAGACACGGATGAAATCTCATGTTAGTGGGGCAAGCCTGAAAACATCTGTTTCTATTTTCTAGACATGATATGAAAATGGAGCAGTCAATGTATCTAAGTGACAGACTATGCCTGATGATGGTAAAAATGGGTCAATCCTAATTTCGCCTCTGTAGAGCATTCCAGGAGAGGTGTGAAACTAACGTGCAGGAAGAAAGCAGAGGAGCCTGTAATTAAAAAAACAATAGGATGAAGATTTTCTAACTTCCCTTGCATTGCCCCCAATTACTAAGGGCTTTCAAAATTGGTTTTTGCTTAAACTAAATACAAGGGAAGTTCTCTTAATAGACCCACGGGATTAACTGACACTCTTTGTGAAAATACTGTTGGAAAAGGCCGACTCACATGTGTAATCCTTCGACCCCTTGTCAGCTGTCTAAGAATGGGCCTTGGGCCTGGAACACTTCCTTATCAAGAAATAAAGGAAGTTCTCAGTCTGTGCTGGACTTGTCACCTTGTGTGGGAATACCTTTCCCTGTTTCAGACTCAGTGTGTGCTTGTCTTTGTTTTGCTTGACCATCTGTGTCATATGGCACCTGGCCAGCTCCCCTAACTCTATCTGTCCCCTTCAGCAGAAGGATGGGGTCCTTGTACTGCAGCACAAGAGGGGTGTGTACAGGCCGACTGCCCCCTATCGCCTCAAGCACAGCTACTCAGACAAGCCCAGCCAACATCAGCCAACTCCAACCCACCTCTTAGATGCATGAGAAATCATACATAATAATACTTCTAAGCCACTGAATCTTGGAGTGGTTTGTTATGCAAAAAAGTTAACTGATGTGAAGTCCTCTTATACATCTCTGTGTTTTGTGGTCAATACCACTCTACTGAGAGACTATAACATGCTCAAAGTATATCATATATGAATTTCGCTCTCACAGAATTTTCAAATTTTGCTCTTATGTAATTTTTATATAAACTTCATGTTTGCATTCAGTCATTTTATATCACTTTACCCAGTTTAGATAAACTCAACTGATATGAAATACTGATAACATCATGTTTAATATGCCACCACTCTATTTTCTAGGCAGGCGATAAGTACTGCAGAACTATCATTAGCTCTTATTGTCATCAAAGTTTCAATATATTAATGTAACTGCATGTTTTCATCATCTGATTCTTCATCTTCCCATGGTCAATAGTGACTATATTATTTGTGAACTCATCAAATTTAAGTGATTATTCTCATTTCTATATTTGATGAAGCCTAAAAGACAATATGAACTAGTAAACTGTTATTTGCAAAATATCTTAGACACACTGAAATAGGTAAGAAAAAATGTGAGTTTCAGTGAAAAGAACCTTTTGTTTCCTTAAGAAAGCTGAAACTATTTCCTTCTACATGTAATGAATGCAATAAGGATGTACCTTTTGATAATTTGAGGATGTAGAGGAAGGGAAATGATATATAGGATACAGTGTTACTCATCAATGGAAAGTATTTAATATATATTTGTAGTATATATACACACATAAGCATGGATGAATGGAAGGATGGAAGGGGAGAGAAGGAGGTCAGGATGTAGAAAGAGGCTAAAGACTGTTATTCTCACCCCAACAACCAAATCAAGCCCGATAAACTATGAAGTCATAGATTTTAGAAACCCAAGAGAGCTAGGGATGCAAAGAGACCTACCTGAACTAAATTCCAGAAGTGCATGAACCCTTCATAGGAAAGGAGAAGCCAATGGCCAGTGGCTGTTCTTATTTGGAGCATGTCAGAAGGAAGACAAAGAATCAGCTATAGATGGAGATGAGCAATCAGCCTAGCTTGTCATAGCTGCATGTAGGCTGAGTGATGGATCAGAATGCTGATAGGTCCCCCTGCAAACCAAGTCTCTGCCTGTCTGACAACCTTTTCCCATGGGTATCCACCAAGGGCTGGGGGTAGTTTACTGAATCTACAAGGTGGAACTAGAAAGTGAAGGGAAATTCATCTAAGGTGCTCTGGGATTTCAGCTTCTGGAGGCTAGGGGTGACCAGGACAGCTGAGAGAGAACTCTGCAAGGAATTCTCGGCCTTCACAGAGTGTAAGGCAGCCTTCCTCAGTAGGCTTGGGTCAGGCAGCAGGGGAAAAACAGATCTCCCAAGGCACAGAAAGCCAGGGGCAGGACTGAGAACAAAGAGAACTCCCTAGGGGCCGAAAGACTTGGCATCTAGACTATAAAGGAGAGAGAGATCTCTTACAGTTTGGAAAGCCATGTGTCTATGAATCTGCTAAATCTTGCCAGTGGTCAGAGCTCAAGCCCTGTTGAAGGGAAGGATCTGAGCTTGCCCTCAAAGGATTCGTAACAAACTGACTCACAGGGAAGCTTCAAGCTTCAGAGCCCTGCCCCAGCCCAACCATGAACTGACTCTGTCCCGGCTTCCTCCACTAGTCTAAAAGAAGCGGTATGTTCTTTGTGGAGGTGAATGTTATTTACTTAAGGCTTTACTGTTCTTTACATGCAATGTGTGGTATGTAATCAAAAAATTAAAGACACAAGAAAGTCAGTCATGGTTCAAAAAAAGCAGATGCAGGGATGACTCATATGGATGATTATTTGTTATATAATTGATGAATATTCTATTGCTGGCAGCATTTCCTTCACAGGGATACATTAATAAACACGTAAATAATTTTAGCACTCAAGGAGAGGGGCAGAAAATTTTTTTTTAATTTTCTTGTTCTAAAAACATAAAAAATTCTTAGTATTTACTCCATTCCAGATCCTGACTTAGATACTGAAGCTGCAAAACAAAGTATAGCTAGCTCATCTTTTCATGGAACTTTAGTCTCCTGGGAAAGACAGACTGATAAAATATAAACCAATCTAATAAGTGCTATAATAGAAGCATAAAAAGAATGTTACAGAAAGCATGGAAGATGAAGTTAGATGAGTCAGGGAAAGCTTCAAAGAGAAAGACATCTGAACTCAAGTTCTTTGGAATGAGTGGGATGTGTTCACAGATGGAGAAAAGAGACGGGATAAGGGAGGACATGAAAGAAAGGAAGTATGGTATAGTTTCAGGATCCTACCAGAAGTCCAGTGGTTTTAAACAGCACAGGGCTGAGGGAATATGTTGGGAGAAAGGGAGGGAGGCAGGAAGGAGATGTGATTGGATAAGACAGCTGGAGCCAGAAGGAGAAAGCCTTTAATACCACATCAAAGACTACAAGAAAGCTTTTAAGCAGGGAAATAATGAAATCAGATTTACAATTGTGACAAATATTTCTAGGACCTAGAAATAACACTACATTATTATTGTTTATAAATTAGCCTCTGCCTGACTATGAGCACTTGAAGGGTGAGAAAAGATGACAGGAATTGATCAAAGACAAAAGGAAGTAAGATTTGAGAGATGACATTAAGAAAACCCCGAGCTTTATCCTGAAATTGTGGTCTTTATGACTAAAATTATTACACAATACCATTTTTACATTTATCAACCATGAAGTTTATTAATACAGCAATCTTGGCTCAACTTATTTTCACATATGGACATACGTCAAAGTTGACTGTTGTAATTCCAAAGTAGATGATGTTTTAAAAAACACAATGCATCATTTCACGAAGACTTAGATAACTCAGAAAGAGAAGTGTATCAGTTAGGGATGTGTTAGACTGTAAGTATTGCTGAAAAATAGTGGTTTAAACAAAAATGAGGCTTATTTACTCACTCAGGTCTAAGGACTGGCAGTTGGGGACAGGTTAGTGGCTCAGTAATGCCATCAGGGACCCAGCTTTTTTCTCCATTTTCCCCCGTGCCATCCTCATATACAGCTTTTGCAGTCATACTCTCAAGAAGGCTGCTGTGCTTCCACGCCTTGTATTCACATTTGGAGCAGAAAACAAGGCAAGAGCAAAGTGCCAAAGGACATAGGCTAAAGGAACAAGTTAGCTGAGTGTGTCCATTTTAAAAAGATTTCCTGGGAGTACTGCCAAGTGAATTCCACTCGCATTTCATTGGCCAGAACTAGGTCACATGGCTGTCTCTAGCCATAGGGGAGTACAGGAAGGTGCGTCTGTTTAGCTGGGTTCACTGCCATCCTGACCAAAATTCTGCTAAAGGAAGGAGAGAACCAAGGATCTGGGAGGGTGATGAGCAGTGTTCGCCACAGGAAGTAACATAAAATCTTGCCCAGCTTTTCTATTAAGTTGCAACCCAACTGCTAAGAGACACATGCTGAACACCCTGCATGCCTATGAGGGAGAGAGATACTTTTCTCATTTGTAGGCAGTTCATGTATGCTATTAATGTGGGCTATTTGAAAGGATGTTCCCAGAATAGTATAATTTGAAGGATGAACTTAAAACACAGATAGCAATTTGGAAGTTTACCTAAATTCATCACATACAAAAGGCTCCTAGAAGTCACTACAAATGGTTGGCAATTTTATCTACTCTGTATATCAATACTAGTGAAAGTATGCCCACTTGTTACAAGTCCAAGTAGCAGAAGCACAAACACCTGCACATGTTCAATATTCTAGATGCTTACCAGGAATGGTGGGACAAGACAGCTGCTACTTTCCTTCCTGCCCAAATATTTTCCAAATATTAAGCTATTTTTGTTATTGCAAAGAGGTAACAAAATTCACAGAACTATGCTTTTAACAATTGGCTACTATATTTATGACAGATGGCTACATTTACAATTATTAACAGTCTTGCTACTGTTTGAATATAAAAACCAAAAAAGCTACATAAATTACATGCTCAGTCGCCTTATTTCTAATTTAACTTTAGGGAACAGGAATTAATTTGATCTATTTTAAATATTTGCCAACAGGATGAATTCAATGACGTATGGAAGGATAGTACTGAATTCACTGTCTTCTACTTCTTGCCACTAAACAATATATCAGCTTGCTTTTCTACTGAAATTGCATAAAATAGATAGGACAGCTAATTTAAACAGTTGTTTGCACATTCAATATTTATAACCCGAAACTTGCATGACTGACTGGAAGCAGTGAGTTAGAAGGTTTAGCTCAGCTGCTGCCTGGAGTGATGGATGGCCTCGAAGAATTTCTTGTTCACTGACCAGATCAATCACATAACAGAATAAAAAAATAAGATCAGCCTTAAACTAGATTCCCAACATTTCCATCTGTATGCAAAACTGTTGCAGGAAGAAATGTATCATAAAACATAATGTGAAGCTACTTAAAAATAATAAAAACCCACCAGAGATGCTGTAGAATACAAATAAAAAAGATAGGGTGACAGAATGATATTCTATGTTTTAACTGAATATTAACCGAGACTTTATTATATCTATAACCCAAAAGTGCTGTCAATTTATAGTGATATTTTGATCGAGCTCAGACTCATAAGTAAAAGGGTTTACAAATCATTGAAAAGGCTGCAATTTTGGGAGCAGTATTTGCAGCTAAATTTTATTTAGTTGAACTAAAAGGTGGTGGTGTGGCAATTATTATATACTGCTGTTTTTAATTATTCCAATGACCATTCTAAAAAATGAGTATCTGTTAAATAATGAGTGAACAAACATCTGACGTTTTAAATTACAGTAATCCATTCATTAATGGTTAACTCCAAAACATCAAACATCTGCATTAATGGGGGAAGGCAGTAGGACTGCACGTAGGCTGAGGCTAGTGAGGCCCTCCTTGTGTGTTTGTGGGTTTGACTCGTTTGTGCGAGTCTGTTGTGAGCATGTCTTTCTAGCTCCTCATTCGGTGATGTCAGGTTAGTAGCTTGAAAGCAGCCATAGTGGGAACGTTAACATGACAGAAATTAGCAAATGTTAAACATCCGGGCTCCTCCCTACCCCCACCTCCTCCTGTAACCTGTGTGGTTGCAGAGTTCACTGGTAAACATGTACCAGAGCATGGCAGTGTGAGCTGTTCCTAGGGTCAGGGTTGGGAGTGGGCTGGGAGGCTGAGGGGACACAGAGCTGAAGAGCATAGGTTGAGGTCTTGCTGAACAGATGCAGGAGTGGACAGGCTCAGACCCTGGATAATCCCGAAGGTGCCCTGGGGGTCTAAGGATGTCTGTAGGTAGCAACCCGGACAAGAGCAATGGCATCTGCCACTTTCTGTGGCCCTCAGGCATTCAGCTTCTCTTCTTGAGCAAGTTTACCCCTTCTAGAAGTAGAAGTGAGAGGAGGAAGAACAAGTAGAGAATTACAAGAAATGAGGAGAAGGAAGGAGGAAAAAGAAAGTAAGAGACAATGAAAAAGAAAAAAGAAGTAGAGGGCACCAGGCAAGAAAAAAAAAAAAGGTGGACCCTAAGAGAAGAAAACGAAGAGAAAGAGGAGGAAGGATGAAGAAGGAGAGAAGAGAATGAAGAAACAAGATGGAGGGAAAGAGAGAAAAGAAGCAAGAGGAGGAGAAGGGAGGGAGTCGTAGGAAGAGCAGGGAGGTGGAGAAGGAACAGGGACTTTCAGGCTTCTGCGCACGAGCAGCAGAATGTCCAGAAATACTAGATGCACGGTGGGCCCTTGGGTCCAAACTGAAGAGACAGAGGCTCTAGAGCTGAAGACAGCAACCTTTCTACCACTCAGGTGTCTTTTCCTCTTTAGAGGCTGGAGTTTACGGCTCTGCAGCTCTCAGGTAATGCGTGACAGAAATACATAAAACTGTCGTAAGCCACCTTAGCAAACCTGGCAAATACAGTATGAAACGAGCCTAACATTCTGTAGATGCTCAAGAAACCTAACCATTCTAATCAGTGCTATTATTTAGCTAAAGCAGTACTAAAAAACTATTGCTTCGTCTTTGAGTGACTGCACAAAGCAGAGCCTACCCTGATTAACTAAAGTAGTTTACACGGCACCATTGACATAACCTCAGGATTCCAGGTAAGTGAAGGACATGACATAGGACAGGAGTGGCAACAAAGTAGCTCTCACTGTAACAAAAAATTCTGGCTACCACTACCCACCCCCTGGAGGGGCTCAGGAAAATCTGCAGAGGTCACTCACTGGTAGGTGGCTGAGAAAGAAAGAGGTTCTAAGATGACTGAAAAATGCCCAGACTCAAAGGAGAGTGCAGTGGGTCTATCAGCCCATTTGCCTGACCTGCCCACACCCTCTTCTCAGGGAATCTGCTCCAGCTTAGAGCCTCCAAAGCCGAAACCGAAGATGAAGCAGCTGGCTGAAAGCCAATGATTGGCCTGGTTATAATCCTGATTATTCTTCAGATCTTTGCACTGGAAGATACACCGACTGAACATGGTCAGACAGTGACGGGTATGGGAGTTGTGGGGGCATTGAGGGAGGTACTGGGAGCCGTATTTGCCCACGCGCATAATGACAAGCAATCAGAGAAAGCTGGTCTACAGGATGAAACAGAACAGAGCGGGCTTACAGGACAAGAGATGAGAGAGGAGCTGCCAGAGAGAGAAATCAGTGACAACTTTTGCCTCCGAAGAGACCTATATCCACTTGTACAGTGGGTTCCATAAGATCTCTCCACATTCTCCTAATACTTCTCCTTTTACTTGACATAATTTAAATAGAGTAATGTCCCTAACAACCAAATGATCCTTAAAAGTAGTTATTTTTTTTTTTAACCTTGCTTATCCTGAACACAGAACACAGAATTAAACTGATTTCTGGTGCTTTTTAGAGGACAGGGGTTGGGGAGGAATAGAAACCTGGATTACAGTAACAGAATTAACTTTCTACAGTGGAGAGTCCAAAGTACTTGCAGAAATAACTTTGCTTTCAGAGTGTCAGAAACCATGATTATAAAATCATACTACATCTTTACCTTTTTCCAACGCAAGCACTAAAAGGCAGCAAAGATGCTAGAGTCAGGAGTTCTGGATTTGGTGTTGGCTTTCCTTTAAGAAAATTAGTGTCTTGAAAATTGTCACATCCCCTTTCTGAGTCTCAAGGTTTTTTTCTATAAAAAATAGGGGTTGGGTAAGATTTGTAGATTCCCTACAATAATACAGAATTGAACTTCTAAAACGTTTTTAAAGTTTATGCTAACACATCAATTTCTAAAATACAGTGAATTTGTACATTTTATTGGAAATCACTATGTTTATGGTAGAGCAATAATCACATATGGCAAAGAGAATAATTTATTATTAAATAATTTATTTTCCAAGTTATAAATCAGTGGCACTTAAGCCTTAGAAGAAAGGGGATGGTAATACCTAGGTATAGGAAGCAGAACAGCTGTTTCTATTTACTGCTAACAGATGTAATCTACCTCCAACTATACTGAGGATTTCGTATCACTGTCATTGTTTCAGTTTATTATAATAGCTTTTTATATATGAAAGATATAAAACGTAAGATCACTAATGTGTTCTAATAAGAAAGGGCAGACTACTTGGCTTTAATTAAAGTTCTCTGGGAGTTCTGTTAGGGGCTTATAATCAGAGTTTTCATCGAAGAGCCAAGTGTGATGCTCCTTAGCTTTAATCCAGCCTTGGGAACAGGTATTTGCATAGACTCCTACCCACAGAGCCATTTTGAGAAAACTCAAGAGAATGTATTTCTCCTTACCTAAGTTCTTCTGTCCTTCCTCATTCTTTGAAATAGTTACTATCCTGCCAGTAGAGGTGTAGCTAAGGGAAATGTAGTTTATATTGAGCAGGGCAAATAAAAAAAATTAAGGCTCGATCAGTAGTTTTCCAGGAACTAAGTGTTGAGAAGAGAGAAGCTGGATACTGTTCACCTGCTTCTTACTCTAATTCTCATTTCTTTTCCTACCTTTTCCTTATCCAGGAACCACCCTGACAGTATATCAATACATTTCAGTATATAATATGATATAACAAGCATTACTGAAGACCCGCCATGCACATAGAATTCTTCTAAGTGCTGTGGTGATCACAGTGATGAATAAGTTGTCCTTACCCCTCAAAGGAATCATATACACCAGTATGGGAACACTCTGAATGGAGAGACCAACTGCAACCGGAAGAGTAGGAGAGGGTGCATGGAGGATACATATTTGGGTTTGACCTTAAAGAATGATTAGGGTTTCAAAAGGTAAAGAGACAGGATCAGGTTGGGTGACAGCAAATGTTAAGAGCATGTGGGGTGTTCAGCAACCAGAGTGTCTATGGCAAAGGGAAGGAGTGGAAGGAGTCATGGAGGGAGAGGTGTCTAAGGTCGGATCCAGAAAGGCCAAGGGTGTCCAGTGACCACCAACTCTGTAGGGCTTGGGCGGTGGCAAATCTGATGGCTTCATGGATCTAGGATGTCTAAGATCGAAAGTGAAAACTTAAAAGTTCAAATACTGATCATTTAAAAATAACACCAAATGTTAAGAGTTCCCAGCAACAGAAGACTTAAATGTAGTTGAAATTTGCAACGTCAGCTTTATTTGGCTATGTACTACTACTCAGTTTTATTTATTTACTTATTTTTTTTTTAAAGATTTTATTTATTTATTTGACAGAGAGAGACACAGCAAGAGAGGGAACATAAGCAGTGGGAGTGGGAGAGGGAGAAGCAGGCTTCCCGCTGAGCAGGGAGCTGGATGCGGGGCTCGATCCCAGGACCCCGGGATCATGACCTGAGCCGAAGGCAGACGCTTAACGACTGAGCCACCCAGGCGCCCCTACTTCTCAGTTTTAAAGAGAAGGTCGAACCATCTCAGTGGACTTCAACCTTTTGAGGGAGAAACAGCATCCTCTGTTCATATAAAACATATAAACACTGGCATCCCAAAATATACGTAAAACTGCAAAAAAGGGAGAACAGACTGTTCTGTTTGAAGTAATAGAAGAGACTGACAACTGTATAAAAATCAGCGCATTAGACAATTTTAAATGTTCTTTCCAGTTACCTCCCAAACTTTATTTCAATGAATGGAAATTCTAAATACAAGTATCACCATCTTACCAATTTTAAAGCACCCATATTTTCCTTCACTTCTTCCCCCCAAAGAAGTACACCACACCACAAACTGAGACCAGCTTAAAGGAGTTTAACAATGCAAGGAATCAGAAATTGCCGAGAGAAGGAAATGAACGTTTACTACATGTGCTCTACGTGCCAGGTACTATGTTAGATCTCTGTGAACAATTCAAAGTCCAATGAAGTCTGCGGCTGCCTACTGGCAATAGCTGGGCAATGTCTTTTCACATGGGACTTAGAAATTCAAAGTTCAATGATAGCTCCATTGGGACCCAAATGCATTAGCCCCTGAAGATCTCATGGTCTAGTTAGGGTACAGAGTTGGTTGTAGCAATACATAAATAATAGGGCCATTACGTGATAAATGCCAAACAGACTTCTGTGTAAGTGCTGTTGTAAGATACGTTTGTGATTTACTACATATATTTCATTCCATTGAAGTTATTTCTGTGAGTCCAAATAAAGACTCTAAAGTACTTGTATATCCAAGTAAGAAACTCTACAATTTAAGGGAAAAAAAATTACAAAAATCAGGAATGCTAGAGATACCAGCCTTCCCCACTGGGGGCTGTTCCTTGTAATTATTACTGGATGACTTAATCAAAGCCAAATGACTTCATAAAGTTTCATGACATATTTTAATTGCTAACAAGGAATTCTTCCATATTAAAACGTTCTAGAATGCTCCATTAATAAACATTCCTAAATTATTATAAAGTTTATAATGGGGACTATATAAGTCCCATAACATACATATTGCATTGTACTTTATAGATGTTTAAAATTATTTTATTCTGGGGCGCCTGGGTGGCTCAGATGGTTAAGCGTCTGCCTTCGGCTCAGGTCATGATCCCAGGGTTCTGGGATCGAGTCCCACATTGGGCTCCCGGCTCGGCGGGGAGCCTGCTTCTCCCTCTGACCCTCGCCCCTCTCATGCTGTTTCTCTCTCGCTCACTCTCTAAAAAATAAATAAAAAATAAAAAATCTTTAAAAAAAATTATTTTATTCTGAATAACTGAAATAACTAAGTGCCAGAATAAAAATAAAAGACAGTAAGAGGGGGGCGCCTGGGTGGCTCAGTCGGTTAAGGGTCCAACTCTTGATTTTGGCTCGGGTCATGATCTCAGGGTTGTGAGATGGAGCCATGCGTCGGGCTCCATGCTCAGTGCAGAGTCTGCTTGAGATTCTCTCCCTTTTCCTCTCCCTCTGCCCTTCCCCCTGCTTGTGCTCGCTCTCTCTCAAATAAATAAATAAATCTTTAAAAAAAAAAATACAGTGCGAAGAAAAGAGAACCAAACCAGATCAAACACTTCTCCTGACAATAAAAAGTGAGCTACATATCAATGACATTGAAGAAGCCAACTCTGCCATATCAAAGAAGTAAGGGCATTTGGAAGATACGTGATTTGCTACGAGTCATCTTTAATCATCCCTGGTAGTGAAGGAGAACATGGGCAGCAGTAAACAGCAAAGGCCTACATCTTATACCTTAAGCACTGGAAATCTACATGCTTTCTCTATTTTTCCCAGGGCCTGTTTATTCACAGATGAACCTTCCTGTCCATCTGTTGTTCTACACTTGGCCTGGTCACCTGTGAGTCCCTTCAAACAAAAGCTCTGAAGCTGGGAGTTCCTACAATTGTCTTTTAAATAAGTCGCTAGCATCCATAAACATGATTCTTTTCATGTTTATGTTGACCACTTTCTTCCAGACAGAGAACCTGCATGAGTCAGGGTCAAAAAAAGCTTTCCCATCTCTCTTCAGGGACTAGTACCATGAAAACTTCACAGGGAAAAGAGACATGCCCAACTTGTCACAAAATGTTTTAGAAGAACAGGGGCACCTGGGTGGCTCAGTCAGTTAAATGTCTGCCTTCAGCTCAGGTCATGATCCCAGGGTCTTGGGACCGAGCCACATGTGGAACACACTTCTCCCTCTCCCTCTGCCCCTCCACCTGCTCTCATTTTTTTCCCTCTCTCTCTCAAATAAATAAAATCTTTTAAAAAATGTTTTAGAAGAAGGGGTACGTGCACCCCGATGTTTATAGCAGCAATGTCTACAATAGCCAAACTGTGGAAAGAGCCAAGATGTCCATCAACAGATGAATGGATAAAGAAGATGTGGTATATATATACAATGGAATATTATGCAGCCATCAAAAGGAATGAGATCTTGCCATTTGCAACGACGTGGATGGAACTGGAGGGTATTATGTTGAGTGAAATAAGTCAAAAAGAGAAAGGCATGTATCATATGACCTCACTGATATGAGGAATTCTTAATCGCAGGAAACAAACTGAGGGTTGCTGGAGTGGGGGGTGGGGTGGGAGGGATGGGCTGACTGGGTGATAGACACTGGGGAGGGTATGTGCTCTGGTAAGCGCTGTGAATTGTGCAAGACTGTTGAATCTCAGATCTGTACCTCTGAAACAAATAATGCAATATATGTTAAGAAAAAAAAAAAGAAGAAGAAGAAGGTAGCGGGAGGGGAAGAATGAAGCGGGGGAAATCGCAGGGGTAGACGAACCATGAGAGACGATTGACTCTGAAAAACAAACAGGGTTCTAGAGGGGAGGGGGGTGGGAGGATGGGTTAGCCTGGTGGTGGGTATTGAGGAGGGCACATTCTGCATGGAGCACTGGGTGTTATGCACAAACAATGAATCATGGAACACTTCATCTAAAACTAATGATGTAATGTATGGGGATTAACATAAGAATAAAAAAAAAGAATAAAAAAAAATAAAAAAATAAAAATAAAAAAAAAAGCAAATGGAAAAATCAGTAGTTTAGGACACTAAACCCCACAGGAATAAGAACAGAGAAATTCAGAATTCCTAAGCCACATTTGAGCATCCCACTTCAGGGGTCTAAGCCAAAGACAAATAAAATTGTTCAGACCACTTAAAAAAAAAAAAAAATGTTTTAGAAGAACAATCTAAAAATTAAACATCCCAGCACTCTTATTTAGAGATATAAAAATTATAAACTGACTATGCAGTTACCATTGGCATTATGAATTTAATCCTTGTAATTACTCAACAAATAGGTATAAATATCACCCCCATTGTACAAATGAGGTTGTGACACACAGAGGGCTCAGCATCTCACCCAGGGTCTTCAAGCTAAGACATGGCAAAGCCAGGGACTCCAAGGCTGCAAGCTGACCCATCACAGGACTCTGACTTATGCCCTGATTGTGTTTAGGGCAATAATTTAACTGTACAGTGCTCTAACAAATGTATGACCTTTAATTATGATTTTACAGAGTAAGAACACTTCCAAATATTTGCATATGTGCAATTTTTCTTTTGCTAGTATTGTGTTTTAGCTTTCAGAATGTACCTAGGTTATCTAAAGAGTACTGCCAAGATACTTTAGAAAAGTAAAATGAACCAAACTTAACAACCAGAAAGAAAAGATTTCTCAAAAAACATTTAATTAATAGATAAAGAATATGGCATCTGATTTATATACCTACCACATGTGTTATCTAAATCTTCTACATAAAACCTGTTTTAAGGCATGCAAATTTAATATATTATGAAAGACACTATGCAAAGCATCTTAAAGTGCTCTCCTTACTAGTGCATGTAACAAAATATACTGATTATGCAAGTACATTTAATTGGATATAATTAAAATAATGAGATTTAAATACTGATGATTTTAAAAAGAAAAAATAGAAGTTGGAATTAGCCATGAGATACATTCAAAATGTTAATGAAACTTGCACTGTCATGACTACTTTAGTACTCGATACTCCTACTAGTTTAAAAAAGAGCAACACCTGGCCATTTTTGCCAGGTTCTAAACACATAGTTTAGAGATGTGACATAAAATATTTTATTGGATAATAGAATACTTGGCTCTTGGATAATACCGTTTTTTACACATCACTTAAGAGATACATAGCAACCACTATTTTCTTCAAAGAAAGGCATCAAAATGACCAAAAAAGATAACATAAATTTTCCACAGGAAGAGTTGTGTTTGGTTAAATGGACACAATCTCAAAAGCTCTTGCCAATGTCATTCTGATGTAAAGATATCAAATTTAGGTATTCTCTTAACTCTGGTGGCTTTAAAGTGGCTGAAGATGACAGATGGCACGTGAAAAGAACAGGTCTGCAGCTGTGAGGCCATATTCCCTTCACTTGGTATAAAGTTTCAAAGAGGTCTACTGTCCCCAACGTTACTCAAGAAGAGACAGGAGCAAAATTCAATAGGGTAGAAGGGCCTGAAACTTCTATTAAATTTCTCTTCTGACCTCTTTGTCTAGCTCACTAGCAACAATACAGAAAAGGTGATACATGGAAGACTTTTATTAAATTACCTTGAGGCTAAAGCTTTGTTTTGTGGGGTGGGTATGTTTCAATTTTCCATTTTACAGAAATGGAAGATTAAGCTTTAAGATCCACATGGACCTAAACCTCCTAAAATTTCTTAGGAAAAAACCCAACATCAACGATTAACTCTGACAATTAAAACAAAAGAAAACAAGCTCATATTACCATTTACCGAAGAGGAAATTCAGACAGAAGTTAAGTGCCTGGCCCTAAGGCATATAACTAGGGGATAGAGCAAAAGGATAAGAGAAAAATTCTGGAATGAGCATCATAAATCTTAGATGGAATTCTAGGTTAAAATCATTAAATTCTACTCAGATATAAATTCAAATTCAGAATATTGGAATGAGGACATCACAAAGGATCAGTTAAAATTTGAAAGGACTAGGGACCCTTTCAGGGGTCTCTCTCTCTCCCTTTTTTTTAAGAATTTACCTTATGAGATTCCAAATGAAAGTAGTACTCCAAATAGCTAAAGTCTCAAAATGTGAACCCTTCTGACAATAATATTTCCCAGGACCTGCAGGCTAAGCATCCCCAACCTCTACAAATAGCACATGATGCCCACCACCAGCTTCATAATGCTTTCATCCCATATTCTGAAAAAGCACTGGTTGAGATGAGTGAAAATGAGAAAAATAATGTCAATTCACTAGAGGCATTAACAGTACAAAATGTCTCTCAGAATTCATCGAAATAATGACAAAATCAGGATAGAGAAAGGAATTAATGCAGCTCAACAATACTCAGTAAAATGAATGCAATTCCTGTCAAAAAATGTAATATTCCAAAATCATTTAGTGTGATTGGCAGCATCAAATATAGCAAAATGGATTTCTATTTCAAGATGCAGTTGGTTCTTTTCCAAGAGCTCAGGTTCATGGTGTTCCTCCCGTGCACCAGATGTCTGCCCCCAGGCTTTGAAACACCTAACAGCTCACATAGGGGAGCCACCGGCTTCCCACCGCCTTGTACCCATAGCCTTGTACGGAAGAGATCACAAAAGGAAAGAATTCCCAAAATCTGCTGTGTATTAAATCATTTAACTGCAGATCAAACAGTGAGACATAATACTTTGGAAATGAAAACTACAACTAATGCTAAGAAATAAGTAAAAGTGAGTTTATTTTTTATTTTATTTTTTTAAAGATTTATTTGAGAGAGAGAGAATGAGAGAGAGAGAGCACATGAGAGGGGGAAGGGTCAGAGGGAGAAGCAGACCCCCCGCTGAGCAGGGAGCCCGATGCGGGACTCGATCCCGGGACTCCAGGATCATGACCTGAGCCAAAGGCAGTCGCTTAACCAACTGAGCCACCCAGGCGCCCTGAGTTTATTTTTTAAAAAGTAAGGGAGGGGATTTTATTTTGTGGGTTGACACCAAAAGAGAAGTAAGAGAGAACTGTGTTACTTTACTGCTAATACACTATGCGTTAGTACAGTAAACATTCCCTTTTCTCTACACCCAGAATGTAATGTGTTTGGATAACTGATGGTCAGGTTACGAAGCTCTGAAGAAAGAGGAACATCTCAGAATGAAAGACCTTTCCTTCCCAGAGCTTTAATGATAGCACCGTATTTATTACAGGAAGCCCCTAGAAAAAACATAGAAGGCTTAGCACTTTTGTCTTATACAGGATTCAAATAAAATATCCCTACCACATATGTACGTATGTATAGTATGTATAGAAAGATAATATTTTCAAGTATGTCAGCATGGCACGGTGGTGCAGAGCACAGGTTCCACATTTAAACTCTAAGTCTGAATTCTAGCTCTATTTTTTTTAAGATTTTATTTTTTATTATTTATTTGTCAGAGAGAGAGAGAGAGAAAGAGCAAGCACAAGCATGGGGAGTGGCAGGCAAATGGAGAAGCAAGCTCCCCGCTGAGCAGGGAGCCCGATGTGGGACTCGATCCTGGGACCCTGAGATCATGACCTGAGCCGAAGGCAGACCCTTAACCGATTGAGCCACCCAGGTGTCCCTGAATTCTAGCTCTAAGAGTTAGTAGGTCTATAACCTGTGGCAAATTCCTTAACCTTTCCGGACTTCAGTTTCCGTAATGGTAAAACAGAGGCAATAATTATGACTACTATATAGGTTCGTTCTGAGGATTAATTCAGCTAAAACAAAGTGCTTGGGACAATGTCCAGTATACAGTAAGTGCTTAATAAATGTGAGCCTTTATTACTTCATGTTAATTTTCTCATTTAATTCTTATGACACAGCTGTGAGGTAGATATTATTACTCTCAACCCACGGGCGAGCAGAGTTAAGTAATTTGCCCAAAGTCACACAGAGGTAAAACAGGACTTGACAATGGACCTGTCCAGGTCCAAGATTATGCTCATAATTCTACCTAATACTTCCCATGTTACCTACAGGTCCTGCTCTTATATCATCATAACATTTATCAAGATGCATTTAAATTGCCTTTTAACTGATTTTTCACACTCAGAATAAACTCTTGTGAGGACAGAGACTGGGTCCTGTTCACTCATTTCAGTCCATTAGTCCCCACTGCCCACTCACCCACATTTCAGAGCTTTTGTGCCAGGCACTGTTAGGTCCTGGCATATTACACTGAGTAGAACCCACGGGTCCCTGTGCTCGTGGAACTCAAAATCTACCCCCAAAGACTGATAACCCAAGCGCACAGAATTATAAACTGGTATAGTTATAAAGAAGGAAGAACAGGGTGTTAGAAAAGATCATAAAAGATGAAACTCATTTAGTGGGGTAAAATCCAAAAAGGTCTTTCTGAAGGGACACATAAACTGGTGAGAAGACTTAGTAGGAGCTAGCAAGGCAAAGAAATGGGGATACAAACCACTTGTGCATAGGACCCTAAGAAAAGACTTCATCTGATGTGTGAGGAAGGGAAAGCCAAAAAGGCCAGAAAGGTACCTGAGCTCACAAATGGTAAGCTTAGGGCAGAGATGAGATATGATGAGAAGGGAGAGATGACAGACCGGAACACACAGGACCATCAAGAACTGGAGAGAGTTTATCCTCGGTACAATGGGAATTCCACTTGGTTTTTAGAAAGATCATGCTAGCTGCAATGTGGAGACTAAATTGAAAAAAGACAGGAGAAGAATCTGGGAAATCCACTGGGATGCTCAACAGCAGATGGGCCCTGTGATGGCAGTCTGGGACAGAAGGGAAGAAGTGGCGGTAGGAAAAAGTGTACAGGTCCAACGTGTATTGACCTCCCACCCCTAACATGCTGCCTGATAAGAACAGGGATTCAGTAATTTGTGGACTGACTGACTGATTTCTCAGGCAGGGTGGCTGCTGGTTCTAAGGCATCCACTAACCCACAGACACATGACCTCCCCCTGAGCAGTATCACCATCTAGTGGAAGTGAGAGACACAGGAAGATATTGAAGAAATGATGATTACATTGATAATCCAGCTGGCAAGACTCCACTTGTGAAAATCTCTTGATGTGGAAACGTATCTTTGTGAAACAAAATGCCTCTCCCATTCTGACAATGGAAAATTTAAGAAGCCAGATATCTTTCTGCTATATGACTTTCCAAGCTTGTTAGAGAAATGTATTATTTAAAATAGCCCGGAGCTATGCTGCTAGAAACACAGTAAAACACTAAGGGTACTGAAAAAAAGTCCTTTTATTTAAAAAAAAAAAAAAAAAAAAAAAGCTGTAGTTAGAAAGACAGTCTATACTCATTATTCTACGTTCTTTCTTATAAAAATATGGTCTCTGTTATTACTTCCTAAAATGGCAAAATATTTTGATTATCTATTAGCAACAAATTCAAATTCAGAGTCAATACTTTTCCTTAGAATCTGCTAAATTGGGTGCCTGGGTGGCTCAGTCGGTTAAGAGTCTGCCTTCGGCTCAGGTCACGATCCCAGGGTCTTGGGATGGAGCCCTGCATCAGGCTCTGCCTGCTTCTCCCTCTCCCACTCCCCCTGCTCGTGTTCCCTCTCTCGCTGTGTCTCTGTCTGTCAAATAAATAAACAAAATCTTAAAAAAAAAAAAAAGAAAGAGTCTGCTAAATTCACAAAGTCAGGACAGTGAATGTCTTCCCCATGTTATTTAATAATTTTGACCTTTTGTCCATAAGACATTTATTTTGCTAAAACTATAAAACTAAAGCCATTTGAAAATGCTTGTCCACGTGGTTATGACAACAAGAGAATCTATGACTATAGTCAAAAGAATTCAAAATCTAATAAATAATCCCATCACCCCTGAAAATGTTTTCCCATCCTTAAGTTGGCCAAGATGTTCATTAATAATAGGATAATGAAGGTGTAGTCGGACTTACTTATATCAGATGCTCTCTTGCTGAGACGAAGTTAAACCTAACATACCTGTCAATTTCTCAATAATTAAAGCTTTAGTTATTATTAACTTAGTTAAAACAGTATCTTGCCTAGGCTAGGGTGATAAGCTCAAGTATTTGTGGGCACAAATAAAGCTTAATTTTGCATAGGCACAGAATGCTCAACAGCAAGAGTCTCCTCCAAGGTTAAGCCGAGCGTCCTGCACAGCTTTGATCAGAAGGCCAACTACCGGTGCCCCTGCCGCAGCTTCTAAAGAATCTCAAAGCACAGGTGGTAGAGATCAGAAGAAAAGGCACTGCACTGGATTTCTATATAAGGAACTTAATAAGTTTAAAAATAAAATACAGTTTGCCTCTTTCCATTTGGTAGGAAACCACTTTCTCCTACATTGGAAATAAGGCTTTATGTGGTATTCTCTGTACCTTTAGAACGCCTTTAGGGTCTTGAAAATGCTTTTTCTGCAGAACCAGGGAAAGATACATAAGAGCATCAAACAGTGTTTTGGTGCTGTTACTGTAAGAACTGGTTTAAAGAATTATGGTAACCATGGCAGATGATAATAGAAAATCTTGGAAGTTTACTGAGGTTTAAAGTTGAATAAAATGAAGGTATATATTGTTCCATCTGTCCTTTCTCACTCAAGAAAACAAGATTGTATATTATCATCTAAAAATTTGTATTTTTCCAGCCTATGCACAAATCACTAATAACTTAATGTGCAAAAACAAAGACAAATGAATAACCTCAAATTTATGTTTTTCTCATTTTATTAAGAAAGTTCTTCCTTCCTCTCCGTTAGTTACCAATGTAACTAGTACAAAATTACCTTCATTAATAGAAAAATCATTTATTCCAGTGGGAAAATAAAAGACTAAGCTTAGGCCCTGGACAGCTATTAATTACAAAAAAAAAAAAAGAGAGAAAATAGCATACCTTAAATCTAATGTTTTATTAAAAGTGCAAATGTATTAATGAAATCTTAGGCAATATTCCATTTTATTTGAGCACATAAATCAAATGTTATTTTCATTCTCACAATCATCTCAGACAACAGATAGCCCAACTGAGTTAAAGTTGTATATTCTCATTTTTGCTAAACAATCTGTTCATAGCAAGGCTATTTAAAACAAACATATTCCAAGCCATTCATATGTCAACCGATATTTCTAAACTAAAGCAAATAACTTTAAAATGAGGTATTTCGATCAATTTCAATCCAAATATGGTTTTCAATAGCAGAGCACAAAATTACCCCTCATTTGAACGAAAATCTCAAACTTTGGGATTATTTGTTTCTGCATGTTATAGGCTGTTTATTGTGAAATCCACAATCCTTTGATATTTTCTTAAACAGATGAAATTTGCCTTCTTCCCCTAGGGAAATGCCAGACTATAATGATATCTGAGAAATACGATTAAATTAGTTTAATTACTTCATGTCAACTTGATAAGTCACTGCTCTTTTATGCAAAAACTGCCACTTGTAATTTAATGACTGTCCATACTGTTTCAATTGATTAAATGTCTAATACACATAAAACATTGAAAGAAGTTCTGTATATCTTACAGCAGTTCAGTGGAGAAGTCTTGTCCCAGGGGTATGTAAATCTGAAGTACAAGAAACCTCTGGATCAGTCCAACTAGAATGAGAGGGGGAAAAATATACATTCATATGTTCAAACCATTTATATGTGCATATAAACCAACACAATCACACACCATCAGCAGCCTGAAGCTTTTAGCGTTTCAGTAATATAGCACAACTGTAATAGCACTGCCCATGAGTTACAACTTCATTATAAAAGCAAAAAAGTTGATGAAAATCAAATCAAACTCTGACAACAAATGTTGCCTTTTAAAGTGCCACCTGTGGGCTTGGTGAAATTTTTATGAAAATTTAAAAAAATAGTAATTTTTTACTTACTGTTTTTATTAGGTTGCAAGAGAATGTACACATAGGACAGCATTCAGTAGAAACCTATAAAATTGAACTACAGATTCCCATCAAGGCAGCCATAAAAGCTTGTGGCAATTATTTTTATCCATTGACAGTTTTAACTGAACTAAACAACTTAATAAAAAACAACAGATCAAGAAAAACAATTCTGACAACTACAGCTGAAGGTTTGATGAGCCATATCTAGTTCATAGGATTTTAAATGTGTCCACAGTGAGATGGATGGAGGAACAAATTTTCATTTATAATGCCTTTTGTTAATTTAACATACTTTTAATTAATTCAGTGCTCACAAACTGCAAACTGACTGCTTTCATTCCTCATCACCAGCTTCATCTGAATTAAAAATATCTGAAGAAAAACCAACCCCCACGGCACTTTTAATAGCTGAAGGCTACAACTGTTTTGAAAATCAATTGATTTTATATTATCTCTTCAGATCCATTCACTTAATTCCTTTTCTCTTAGGTTTTGAACTTCTGCTTGATATCTCAATTATGATGCTCCTAATGGATGTTTTATTTATTTATTTATTTTATTTATTTATTTTTTTATTCTTATGTTAATCCCCATACATTACATCATTAGTTTTACATGAAGTGTTCCATGATTCATTGTTTGTGCATAACACCCAGTGCTCCATGCAGAACGTGCCCTCCTCAATACCCACCACCAGGCTAACCCATTCTCCCACCCCCCTCCCCTCTAGAACCCTGTTTGTTTTTCAGAGTCCATCGTCTCTCATGGTTCGTCTACCCCTCCGATTTCCCCCGCTTCATTCTTCCCCTCCCGCTACCTTCTTCTTCTTCTTTTTTTTTTTTCTTAACATATATTGCATTATTTGTTTCAGAGGTACAGATCTGAGATTCAACAGTCTTGCACAATTCACAGCGCTTACCAGAGCACATACCCTCCCCAGTGTCTATCACCCAGTCACCTCATCCTTCCCACCCCACCCCCCACTCCAGCAACCCTCAGTTTGTTTCCTGAGATTAAGAATTCCTCATATCAGTGAGATCATATGATACATGTCTTTCTCTGTTTGACTTATTTCACTCAACATAATAGCCTCCAGTTCCATCCACGTCGTTGCAAATGGCAAGATCTCATTCCTTTTGATGGCTGCATAATATTCCATTGTATATAAATACCACATCTTCTTTATCCATTCATCTGTTGATGGACATCTTGGTTCTTTCCACAGTTTGGCTATTGTGGACATTGCTGCTATAAACATCGGGGTGCACGTACGCCTTCGGATCCCTACTTTTGTATCTTTGGGGTAAATACCCAGTAGTGCAATTGCTGGATCATATGGTAGCTCTATTTTCAACTTTTTGAGGAACCTCCATACAGTTTTCCAGAGTGGCTGCACCAGCTTGCATTCCCACCAACAGTGTAGGAGGGTTCCCCTTTCTCCGCATCCCCGCCAACATCTGTCGTTTCCTGACTTGTTAATTTTAGCCATTCTGACTGGTGTGAAGTGGTATCTCATTGAGGTTTTGATTTGGATTTCCCTGATGCCGAGCGATATTGAGCACTTTTTCATGTGTCTGTTAGCCACTTGGATGTCTTCTTTGGAAAAATGTCTGTTCATGTCTTCTGCCCATTTCTTGATTGGATTCTTTGTTCTTTGGGTGTTGAGTTTGATGAGTTCTTTATAGATTTTGGATACTAGCCCTTTATCTGATATGTCATTGGCAAATATCTTCTCCCATTCTGTCGGTTGTCTTTTGGTTTTGTTGACTGTTTCCTTTGCTTTGCAAAAGCTTTTTATCTTGATGAAGTCCCAATAGTTCATTTTTGCCCTTGCCTCCCTTGCCTTTGGCGATGTTTCTAGGAAGAAGTTGCTTCGGCTGAGGTCAAAGAGGTTGCTGCCTGTGTTCTCCTTTAGGATTTTGATGGACTCCTGTCTCACATTGAGGTCTTTCAACCATTTGGAGTCTATTTTTGTGTGTGGTGTAAGGAAATGGTCCAGTTTCATTCTTCTGCATGTGGCTATCCAATTTTCCCAACACCATTTGTTAAAGAGACTGTCTTTGTTCCATTGGACATTCTTTTCTGCTTTGTCAAAGATGAGTTGACCATAGAGTTGAGGGTCCATTTCTGGGCTCTCTATTCTGTTCCATTGATCTATGTGTCTGTTTTTGTGCCAGTACCATGCTGTCTTGATGACAGCTTTGTAATAGAGCTGGAAGTCCAGAATTGTGATGCCGCCGGCTTTGCTTTTCTTTTTCAACATTCCTCTGGCTATGCGGGGTCTTTTCTGGTTCCATACAAATTTTAGGATTATTTGTTCCATTTCTTTGAAAAAAGTGGATGGTATTTTGATGGGGATTGCTTTGAATGTGTAGATTGCTCTAGGTAGCATTGACATCTTCACAATATTTGTTCTTCCAATCCATGAGCACGGAACGTTTTTCCATTTCTTTGTGTCTTCCTCCATTTCTTTCATGAGTATTTTATAGTTTTCTGAGTACAGATCCTTTGCCTCTTTGGTTAGATTTATTCCTAGGTATCTTATGGTTTTGGGTGCAATTGTCAATGGGATCGACTCCTTAATTTCTCTTTCTTCTGTCTTGTTGTTGGAGTATAGGAATGCCACTGATTTCTGTGCATTGATTTTATATCCTGCCACTTTACTGAATTCCTCTATGAGTACTAGCAGTTTTGGGGTGGAGTCTTTTGGGTTTTCCACATAAAGTATCATATCATCTGCAAAGAGTGAGAGTTTGACTTCTTCTTTGCCAATTTGGAAGATTTTATTTCTTTTTGTTGTCTGATTGCTGTGGCTTGGACTTCTAATACTATGTTGAATAGCAATGGTGATAGTGGACATCCCTGCTGCGTTCCTGACCTTAGGGGGAAGCTTTCAGTTTTTTGCCATTGAGAGTGATATTTGCTGTAGGTTTTTCATAGATGGCTTTTATGATATTGAGGTATGTACCCTCTATCCCTATACTCTGAAGACTTTTGATCAAGAAAGGATGCTGTACTTTGTCAAATGCTTTTTCTGCATCTATTGAGAGGATCATATGATTCTTGTTTTTTCTTTTGTTAATGTATTGTATCACATTGATTGATTTGCAGATGTTGAACCAACCTTGCAGCCCAGGGATAAATCCCACTTGGTCATGGTGAATAATCCTTTTAATGTACTGTTGGATCCTATTGGCTAGTATTTTGGTGAGAATTTTTGCATCCACGTTCATCAAGGATATTGGTCTGTAATTCTTTTTGATGGGGTCTTTTGTTTTGGGATCAAGGTAATGGTGGCCTCATAAAACAAGTTTGGAAATTTTCCTTCCATTTCTATTTTTTGGAACATTTTCAGAAGAGTAGGTATTAATTCTTCTTGAAATGTTTGGTAGAATTTCCCTGGGAAGCCATCTGGCCCTGGGCTTTTGTTTTTTGGGAGATTTTTGATGACTGCTTCAATTTCCGTAGTGGTTATAGGTCTGTTCAGGTTTTCTATTTCTTCCTGGTTCAGTTTTGGTAGTTGATACATCTCTAGGAATGCATCCATTTCTTCCAGGTTATCTAATTTGCTGGCATAGAGTTGCTCATAATATGTTTTTATAATTGTATTTCTTTGGTGTTGGTTGTGATCTCTCCTCTTTCATTCATGATTTTGTTGATTTGGGTCATTTCTCTTTTCTTTTTGATAAGTCTGGCCAGGGGTTTATCAATCTTATTAATTCTTTCAAAGAACCAGCTCCTAGTATCGTTGATCTGTTCTACTGTTCTTTTGGTTTCTATTTCATTGATTTCTGCTCTGATCTTGATTATTTCTCTTCTCCTGCTGGGTTTAGGCTTTATTTGCTGTTCTTTCTCCAGCTCCTTTAGGTGTAGGGTTAGGTTGTGTACTTGAGACCTTTCTTGTTTCTTGAGAAAGGCTTGTATTGCTATATACATTCCTCTTAGGACTGCCTTTGCTGCATCCCAAAGATTTTGAATAGTTGTGTTTTCATTTTCATTGGTTTCCATGAATTTTTAAAATTCTTCTTTAATTTCCTGATTGACCCATTCATTCTTCAGTAGGATGCTCTTTAGCCTCCATGTATTTGAGTTCTTTCCGACTTTCCTCTTGTGATTGAGTTCTAGTTTCAAAGCACTGTGGTCTGAACATATGCAGGGAATGATCCCAATCTTTTGTTACCGGTTGAGACCTGATTTATGACCTAGGATGTGATCTATTCTGGAGAATGTTCCATGGGGACTAGAGAAGAATGTGTATTCTGTTGCTTGGGATGGAATGTTCTGAATACATCTGTGAAGTCCATTTGGTCCAGTGTGTCATTTAAAGTCTTTATTTCCTTGTTGATCTTTTGCTTAGATGATCTGTCCATTTCAGTGAGTGGGGTGTTAAAGTCCCCCACTATTATTGTATTGTTGTCGATGTGTTTCTTTGCTTTTGTTATTAATTGGCTTATATAATTGGCTGCTCCCATGTTAGGGGCATAGATATTTACAATTGTTAGATCTTCTTGTTGGATAGACCCTTTAAGTAGGATATAGTGTCCTTCCTCATCTCTTATTACAGTCTTTGGTTTAAAATCTAATTTGTCTGATATAAGGTTTGCCACCCCAGCTTTCTTTTGGTGTCCATTAGCATGGTAAATGGTTTTCCACCCCCTCACTTTCAATCTGGAGGTGTCTTTGGGTCTAAAATGAGTCTCTTGCAGACAGCATATCGATGGGTCTTGTTTTTTAATCCAGTCTGATAGCCTGTGTCTTTTGATTGGGGCATTTAGCCCATTTACATTCAGGGTAACTATTGAAAGATAGGAATTTAGTGCCATTGTATTTCCTGTAACATGACTGTTACTGTATATTGCCTGTGTTCCTTTCTGGTCTATGTTGCTTTTAGGGTTTCTCTTTGCTTAGAGGACCCCTTTCAAGATTTCTTGTAGGGCTGGTTTTGTGTTTGCAAATTCCTTTAGTTTTTGTTTGTCCTGGAAGCTTTTTCTCTCTCCTTCAATTTTCAATGACAGTCTAGCTGGATATAGTATTCTTGGCTGCATATTTCTCTCGTTTAGTGCTCTGAATATATCCTGCCAGTCCTTTCTGGCCTGCCAGGTCTCTGTGGATAGGTCTGTTGCCAATCTAATGTTTCTACCCTTGTAGGTTACATATCTCTTCTCCCGAGCTGCTTTCAGGATTTTCTCTTTGTCTATGAGACTCGTAAGTTTTACTATTAGATGTCGGGGTGTTGACCTATTTTTATTGATTTTGAGAGGGGTTCTCTGTGCTTCCTGGATTTTGATGCCTGTTTCCTTCCCCAAATTAGGGAAGTTCTCTGCTATAATTTGCTCCATTATACCTTCTGCCCCTCTCTCTCTTTCTTCTTCTTCTGGGATCCCAATTATTCTACTGTTGTTTCGTCTTATGGTATCGCTTATCTCTCGAATTCTGCCCTCGTGATCCAGTAGTTGTTTATCTCTCTTTTTCTCAGCTTCTTTATTTTCCATCATTTCATCTTCTATATTACTGATTCTCTCTTCTGCCTCATTTATTCTAGCAGTTAGCGCCCCCATTTTTGATTGCACCTCATTAATAGCCTTTTTGATTTCTACTTGGTTGGATTTTAGTTCTTTTACTTCTCCAGAAAGGGTTTCTCTAATAACTTCCATGCTTTTTTCAAGCCCAGCTAGTATCTTTAAAGTCTGACATCGTACTAATGTCCGTATTGAGTAGGTCCCTGGCAGTCGGTACTACTTCTTGTTCTTTTGTTGAGGTGATTTTTTCCGTCTTGTCATTTTGTGCAGAGAAGAATAGATTAATGAGAGAACAAAATGCTAGCAGAGTAACAACGTCCCCAGAAAATATACTCTAAAAAAATCAGAAAAAACCTGAAGCAGTGGGAAAAGAAAGGGAAAGAGAGAAAAAAGAAAAAGAAAAAAAAGAAAAAGATAAAGATAAAAACAAAAACAAACAAAACAAAACAACAACAACAAAAAAACCAGAATGTGATCAAATATGATCAGTGCCACACACTAGATTTGGGGTGTATTTTGGTCTTTTAGAAGAAAGTGCCTCGCAAAATTTTAAAGAAAGAAAAACTTATATATGTACAAAAATAAGGGTTGATATGATGAAGGGATGGAATATGACTGTAAAGATGGAAATTATAAAAAATTTTATAAAAGGAATTAATAAGAAGTTGTTTGTAAAAAGAAAGAAGAGGATTTAAAAAAAGAAAAAAAAAGGGAGAGGATGTGATCAGGCAGGGGAATAGAAAACACCATATACTAGAGATTTCGGGTATATTTTGATCTGTTAGAAGAAACTATCTCAAAATTTTAAAGAGAGAACAACTTATATATATAAGCCAAAAATACGGGTAACTACTATGAAGGGATAGAATATGACTCTAAAAATGAAAAACAAAAATGTGTTTTTTTTAAAAAAAGGGATTGATAAGATGTTGGTTGAAAAAGGGAAAAAGAAAAATTCAAAAAGAAAAAAAGACAGTTAAAAAAAAATTAACTTTGAAAGACTACAGAATCATGGTAAAAAAGCCATGAATTCTATGTGCAGTAGTCCCCTAGAGCTGGAGTTCTGCCGTTCTCATTGATGGGTAAACTTGGTCTTGGCTGGCTGTTCTCGCTGATCTTCTGGGGAGGGGCCTGTTGCCGTGGTTTCCAAATGTCTTTGCCGGAGGCAGAATTGCCCCGCCCTTGCCCCCTCCCAGCTAAGTAATCTGCTGGGGTTTGCTCTCTGGGGCTTTTGATCCCTGCGAGCTTTCCGTACAGCTTTGGAGGCAGAGACTGAAAATGGCGGCCTCCCAATCTCCGCCGTGGAGGAGCCGAGAACTCGGGGCCCCGCTTCTAAGTGAGCCCCCAGAGAAAAGCCGTCAGTCACTCCTGTCTCCCCGGTCTCCGGCCGCACTCGTGCTCACCTGGCCTGTGACCGCGCGTTTCTATCTCTGGCACCCGACCCCGGGTGGAGTCTCCAAACCCAGCAGATCCCTGCGGTGCACTCCCGCGCGGCTCCTCCCGGGGGAGGAAGGTGAGTCTCCCCGGATCTGCCGCTTGTTGGGTCCCTGCTGGAGGAGCAGTGGCCCGACTGTGCCGCGGATCACGGTTTATGGCAACCCCGAGCTGAGAGCCCGCGCCTGGGCTCCGCCTCTGCAGCCGGCTTCCCTGCTCCGATACCTGGGAGCTCTGCCACACTCAGGCACACCCGGTCTTTCTGTGACCCGTGGGTCCTGAGACTGCACTGTCCCGGAGGGTTCCACCCCCCGCTTAGCCACCAGAGTGACGTCCCTCAGTGGAGCAGACTTTTAAAAGTTGCAATTTTGTGCTCCGCGGCTCTATCACTTGCCAGAAGCGGCCGCCGGAGGCCCCTCCCCCGCCGTCTATCCTCCCGAATATCGCCTCGGATTCACTTCTCCGCACGTCCTACCTTCCAGAAAGTGGTCGCTTTTCTGATGAGAGAGTTGTTGCTCTTCTTTTCTTTGATCTCCTGTTGAGTTTGTAGGTGTTCAGAATGGTTTGATCCCTATCCACCTGAATTCCTGAGACCAGACGAAATCCAGGTCTCCTACTCCTCCGCCATCTTGCTCCGCCCCTCCTAATGGATGTTTTAGAATCACTTCCTCCTAAAACATGCTTTTAGAAACTTATTTCCTCATGTGGGACTTTTGTAGGAAATGGAAATGTTCTGACCTATCTGTGAACCTCTCATACAAATCTTACAGTACATGGCAACAGGAGAGGATAAAAGAAGGCTACTGGTCTAAAATGCGTATTATTTTCTATTTATTCCAACTCAGTAGACTTAACAAATTTAAGTATTTCAAAGTAACACTATGTGTATGTTTGTTGTGTGTGTGTGTGTGTTTTAACAACACATGTTTGGGTAATCTACATGTATGTTCTGGTTTATAATTCCTTTGGGAAACTGCTTTTGCAACATTCCTGAACAACTTAAATAGTTCTTACATTTTACCCAAAATTTAGTTTCTACAAAACAAACATATTTGGTCAACTCTGCTTAATATCTTTTAAGTCAAACATACAATGATAACTTCTACTTATAATGCTAAGCTTACAAACTGCTCGAGAGAGCCATCCATAGAGTAGTAATAGAATGGAAACAGGGGATAACAGGCTCTGACCTTTGAAAATCCTCTAGAAACTGGATTTTACCATGTTTATGGGAAAAGCCAGTGAGGCAACCCTGAGTTCTGGACTACAAAACCAACGGGAGATACCAAAATGAGGGCAACTTCAATAAATCATCATTAATTTCTCTCCTGCATCTTCCATTGATTGACCCTATGGCGTTTTTCCATCGCACAATGGCCTCTGTATATAGAGCTGAGAGAGCACCTGGGTAAATGAAATCAGTCTTTACAAAGGTCCCTAAGTTGTGTCACAAATCTCACTGAATCAGCACAATTTTCTTCAAAAACAATGAGCTATGCTACACATACAGGGCATTTTCCTATGAACATTTTTAGATACGAAAGACACTTGCCCTCAAAAAAAGCAAGCTTTGTAATTCAACTTTCTCACATACAGAAGCCCTAGTTTCCAAAAGGCTTCACTTCTAAGATTAAAAGAAGTATGACAATACCATATGGTCACGATCTGACAAAGAAAAAAGTACTTTAATCACATTTGACATACACTGATCCTGTGTGTCAGAAATGCTAAATAAACTCTATAGTAATATTTTTTCCAGTGGCCTAGTAAATTTAAACTGACTCTTCATGTCTACATTATATTGAAAATCACTAAGTAATGCTGAATGTGAACTACTATTAGTCAAAAAATGCCCATCAAGTATATAAAATTCATAAAAATTTAGTCTTTTTACTGAAATATGCAGGTTTCTACAGTTTCATAATCTGTTCTCTGCTGAGATAAACTACCTCTATTTTTAAGGGGTCAAGTCCTTTTTTCCTTTGAATCTTTTAAAACGCATTTAACTGGTAAAACACCATCAGGTTTTTAAAGAGTGGTTTTATACTTGCTTCATTATAGCCAGTGACAGCTGTACACCAACATACACCACATGTACATCTCACAGGTGTTTGTTTCATCGTCCACGAGTTTGGGATGAGAGCACAACACAGTCATCCTTTACAGGTGCCCTGCCAAGTCATGACTGAAGCTACTTCCTGCTTCCTAGCGCAGTCCCAGCATGAACAGCACACTGAGGTGCACCTCTCCCACTTCAACCCAGAAGACAGGAAACAGGTATGCCTCTATTCTGGATCATTCCATATTCCTTGGGCAAATCAGAAGATCTCTCTGGGCTCTTTTCCTTTCAGGTGAAAAACTGGGCTGGGCAAATTAGATATATACCTCACAGGATTATTTGTATGAATTAAATTAGATCTATCATTCAAAAAAAGACTTACTGAGCATCTACTACATGCCAGACTCGAGGCAGATGTTTTTGTAGTGAATAAGACAGACACTGTCTCTGCTCTCTTGGAACCGATATTCTAGTTTCAGGAAGGAGAAAGTCAGGTGCAATGAAAGTGTATAATCCTCGGTCACTGGAGGGAAGATGAGTGAGGGTTTTTGGGAGAAATAACACTGGAATTCAGCTGGGAAGAAAGAGCAGGGGTTGAATGGGCGAGGGAGATGGAGGAACAAATGTTATAGGGAGAGGGAATACTCCATCATGTGATGAAAAAAGCCATGGTGGAGTGGATGAATCTAAAGACATAAAGGACTGGTAGGGGACACAGAAAGGGAAAAGCAGCAGGAGGTGATTCTGGCAAATAGCTAGGATCTCAATCATTCAGGGCCGTGAAGGCCATGTGAAGGATATAGGTCATCCTAAGATCAATGGGAATCCACTCACATATTCATTAATTTATTCCACAAAGATTTACTGAATGTCTACTATGTGTCAGGAACTACACTAGGTGAACAAAATAGACTAAATTTCTGTGCTGGGGGTGCTTACCTCTGGCAGCTGTGAGAAAAACAATAAAAAGAAACCTCTAAGGAACAAATAGCACGTAAAATGGAGGTAAGTACATGGGAAAAAGTAGAGAAAGGTAAAAGGGATCAAGAGCGTGGAAGGGCTATAAATTACAGGGCGGGGTGGGCTGTCATTGAGAAGACATTGTACTAAAGGCCTACAGAAGAGGAGATGGTGAGCCACGCAGCTATTTGGGAAAAGACAGCTCTAGGCAGAGGGTTACCAGCTTGTGCACAGGTGCGAAGGTGATAGGGCACCAGGCTACGTTTGAAAACAGCAAGGAGACTTGTATGGCTGCAACAGAATGAACAACAGCAGAGTAACAGGAGATAAGGTCAGAGAATTAAGAGGGTACCAGATACCATAGGGTCCCACAGATCTTTGGTTTTCACTCAGAGATGAGATATTTTCAGTAGCGGAGAGCCTTACATTTGTAAGTATTGCTCTAGCTGTGAAACTGACAACAAACTGTAGGGAAGCAAGTAAAAAAAACCAGGTGGGCCAATGAGAAGACGAATGCATGAGATGTTCCAAGCATGAGATGTGGTGGCACTGGCGGCGACAAAAAGTCGTAGTCAGACTCGAAGTCTAACCTGAAGATAGAACCAACAAAATCTTCCTGATGGACTGAATGAAGAGAAAAAAAATCAGACTGATTGAAGTTTTTTGTCAGAGCTACTTGAAAAGACAGGTTGCTAACAATGGAGATATGGCTATCTGTAGCAGCGGGAGTAGTTTGTAGGGTAAGGCTGTCCAAATAGAAATGTCATCTAAGCAACTGAAAATACAAGTCTGGAGTTTGAGCGAGAAGTCTGATTTGGAAATACATTTAAGCTGGAGTAAGACAGAGATGGTATTTAAATCTATGAGACAAGCACCGATAATCAAAGGAGTAAATACAGGTAAAGAGTGTCAAGGGTCAGGTCTATAGGCATTGCAACATGAAGCTGGGTTGGGGAGAGAAAGAACATGAAAGGAAACTAAAAAGGAAGACCAGTGAAGTGGAAAGAAAACTCAGACGATGGGCATCCAAGGAGGATGGTGTCAACTTGTTAAATGTTGCTGATACGTCAAGCACGATGAGGGCTGAGAATGAGCCACTGGATTCAGGAATACAGAGATGACTAGTGACCCTGACAAGAGCACTATCAATAAAGTGGTGAGGTCAAGATCGTTGAAAGGTTTTAAACAAAGCAAGTCATAATGACATTTATTTTAAGAAGAATAACAAAGTGGGAGTGGGAGTAGGATGGGGGGGGGCTCATAAAGATGACCTCATCCTCATCCTCCAGAGCAGCTGAAACTTAGATAAACACAAGGCTTCAGGGATGCTGATCCCAAGAGACATACCTTAAGATTCAGATGCCACTGGCAGAGAAAACAATGGATTCAAATAAGAGTCTCAAAAAGATTAAGTCCTGGGGCAGACCATCCAAATGACAGATGTTTGCGTGTGACACTGCTGCATCTCATATGGGCAGCTCCACAGCATGATCCAGGATGAAGAGCAGCATGGATTTATTTGTATAGTTGGCTAATCATTTACTTAATCTGCTTATGAGGGCGAACTGGTTACAGTTAGAAATTATAACCCAAACTGTGATAGTTTCTTAATGTGGCAAGGTAACAAACTTATTTAACACCAACTATATACGATACACCAAGTTAGGGTACAGAGTGGATGGTGCAAGATTCCTGCGCTGGAGAAGTGCACAATCTGATCATCAATATCACGCTTTCCTCTATTTGATAAGATGTAGTGTAAAAAACAAACAAAACTCTGACATTTAGAGATACTCAAATATAATTCCGAAATATCACCATTTAAAATGAAAAGTTAAACATACTTACTTTCATCATTAAGCTTTTTTCCTAACTACCTAATATAGTGGGAAATACACATGGGGTACCTAATGTCAAGTTTGCATAAATAAAGTGGATGTTTACTCTTAAAATAGGAATACGTAATGGTAACTGAACTAAATTTAGAAATGTTAATGGAAAACCAATTCTCTACTCAAGACATGCCATTTAATTTAACAACTTCACACAGAAGGTCGTTTTACACAAGTGAAAATAGCTATAAAGTTCTGTTATCAAAAATTACAAATAATTAATCTTAAAGGCATTAGTACAGGGCAGACTCTATAAGCTGTTTCATTTGTTACAGTACCACACATGCTACCAAAGAGCCAGATTAATTTTTAATTATAGGGCATTGTACAAGAAATACATTAGAAGATTCTTTTGTTTCTTCCAATTAAAACTATCATTTTTCCTTTTACAAAGCAATTATAACACATTAAGCTTGTTTTGTTTCTAAAAAAAATCTTAGATAAATGTAGGAAAAGGATGCTTGTCTTTAGTCACTGAGCCTTTGATAGAGGGGAAATCTTTCTCAGATCCAACTGAGAGAGGTTACCAGAACTGATTTGATTTTATCAGTGACATGATTATGTGCACAGACCCAAAGGGCAGTGCATAGAAGGATAGGCCAACCAGAGAACACTGGTTTAGAACAAAGTCACACTCCTGCAAATCAGATGTATCCATCTCACAAAGTCAATATCCTTAAAAACAGATGGACCATGGCTCCTGTAACAAGAATGACCTACAATTTCAGACATATTTCTCTGGCTCATCTTAGTTCACCTCATTTATAAGTATATAAATTTTTGTGGAAATGAAAAAAAAACTCTATTGTTTAAAAGGAACTATGAGGAAATCATGATTTTTAAAGTGGTAGTAAATTAATAAAAATGATTTTAACAAAGATTACACCTTCTCTTTGAGGTTCTGTTTTATTTTAGAAAGAAACACTGGCAAACTATTTTAAAATTAATCATCTTCCATCTATAATTTCTATGGCTCGGTTTACATCTTAGAAATCTATAATATGCATGCAGTAGCGTGAAGTGGTAGATAAAGCAGAGCCTGTGAAAGTTTAGAAAACCAAATTAAAACGAGAAAATCAGTTACCAAGAACAGGTCTTTTCATAGCACCTGGTACACAGTAGGTGTTCAGTAAATGTTCTTAATTAATAAAGGAATAAATAAGGAAATGATCAACATAAAAAATAACTGGCTGCTTACATTTAATAAATCACCTGAAATCTATAGTTAACACATAGGATAAAGTTGATGAAAACCGGATGAATTATTTTGAAAAATTATATATCTTAAATTGCCATCAATTTACTCAAAGCCTAATTTGGTGGCAGAGCCTTGAATCTTAACCTCAGTTCTGCCAATAATTGGGCTTCTGATTGTAAATTCAGGTTCCTTCTGCTTTAAAATGATGTTCCTAATTTCCAAAGTAAGAAAGAACTGAAAATCTACTCTTTGGGTTTTTGTTGAAACACATATTTGTATTTATATTTATACATATTAGATATTAATATTCTTGAAGGTATACAAGTTGATGTGTCACTAAGTAATGCATTCTATGGTAAATAAAATCTAAAAAAATCTAAAAATCTAAAAAAAAATACTTCTAGATTACGAATCAACAGTGAAGCAAAATACATATATAACTTAATATATATTTATATAATATTTATATATACATGAAGTCTGGCATACGGTTAATTTCTAAATTAAAAACAGACCTATCACTTTAAGTTAACAGATGCCAGTAAAAGCCAAACTAATGCCTGTGTGCTAGACTTAAAAGTATAACTTTAAAAATCAAATGTTAAGTTTTAATGTCAAAAATCTTACTTACGGATTTGCTTATTCTCCTTTGGTAACTGAATTTTGTTTGTTCGGCTGCTGCCTTCCAGGACAAACACAAAACTTTTAACTTCTTTATCAAACTCCTATAGAACAAAAATAAAAACAGTGGTAAGTGGAGTATATTTTATTTGGCTTCTATCATAAAATTGGAGCTGCAAACCCATAGGGGGAAAGGTCCCAGATTCAAATGACTTAAAAGTCAGGCCTTGATGATACTCTTACCCTGAAAACTGCTGGGAACTGGATACAGAAGCCCCACTCTATCACTTGATAAGTCCTCTATCATATCAAGAAACTCTTCCTCCAAATGATAAGAAATTCCCTAGTTTCAGGGATTCCCAAGTTACTAATTTAGAGTTTCCAGAATTTAGTTACCCTTCCTCTCCTTTAATCAACATATTCCTGTCTAACAGCACGGGCTGAACATCACTCCATGTTACCATATACAAAATTACCTAACCTATGTTGTATCCAGTCCGCAAGTTCCTGGGTGTCTGGCCATGGCTCATATGAAATTAATCATCGCCTTATTTTACTAGTGCTCTAACCTGAAGTTCTATATGTCATCTACTGAAAATCAGTACTAATTAAAGTGTCATAATTAAGGTGACCTTTTTTAAGAACTATGGTAGGAGAGGGACGCCTGGGTGGCTCAAGTCAGTGAAGCATCTGCCTTCGGCTCGGGTCAACATCCCAGGGTCCTGGGATCAAGCCCTGCACTGGGCTCCCTGCTGAGTCGGGAGCCTGCTTCTCCCTCTCCCTCTGCTGCTCCCCCTGCTTGTGCTCTCTCCCCGTCAAATAAATAAATAAAATCTTTAAAAAAACCAAAAAACAAAAAACTATGGTAGAAGAAACATAAACAGAACAAAACCAAACCTGAAAATAAAAAACCTCCTTAAACGTGACAGTCCGATTTCCATGACTCAAAGTGGTAATGTAAATGGTTATTTTTTCATTTTGAAGCAAATTCCCAACCTGAGTATAAAGACCCATTATAATATTTCACAGATCCTCCCGATCTGCCTCTCTGTATATGTTAAGAAATGCATTGTAACTAAGGCTGCTGAGCATTAAATAACATTTCAATAAATCTGTATTATGTCCATCACAACAGCATCTCTCATGTATTTGAAATGAACACACATAGACTGACTATATTATTCCATCTATACACAAGTTGGGCATATACTTAAAACCTTTCAACAGCTTACCCAAATCATCAACATGGTCCATAAACCCCCACCTAGTCTAGTTGCTGCCTGGTTTTGCAAACTTCAATCTCCTACCTTGCACTCTCTCTCTTCTCTGTATTCTGACCTTAGTAGCCTTCTTACAATTTTTTTTTTTAAAGATTTTATTTATTTATTTGAGAGAGAGAATGAGAGAGAGAGCACATGAGAGGGGGGAGGGTCAGAGGGAGAAGCAGACTCCCTGCTGAGCAGGAAGCCTGATGTGGGACTCGATCCCGGGACTCCAGGATCATGACCTGAGCCGAAGGCAGTCGCTCAACCAACTGAGCCACCCAGGCGCCCGCCTTCTTACAATTTCTTAAAAATTCTAAGCTCTCTCCTGCACAAGGAATTTGTATGTGCTTTTCCCTTTGCCTGAAACACTCTTGTCTCCACCAGCCCCACACACTGCATAGTTAGCTCTTAGAGATCCAATGTCATTTCCTTGGGGAAGCCTTAAATACGCTCCCTGCTCTATACCCTCCACATCACTGATCTCTCATTCACAAGAAGAGCTGTATAATTTTAAGCAAGTTGTTTACTCTCCCCATGACCTCAGTTTTAGCATCCAGAAAACTGGCATAAAGTACCTATCACACAAGGCTACTGTATAAATATATGTAATGTGCTAAAGCTGGGCTTGGCAAACGGTAAGCACTCAGTTAACAGTAGCTTTAAAAAGTTACCCATAAGGTCCACAGAAAGACATCTTTCTCCCAGTTCAATAGGAGAGGAGTGAAAGAGAAAGGGATAGGGATGGATATAGGTTTTTAGGTCTGGTGGCATCAGGCTGAGGTAGTTTCTATCTGATGGCATCAATTTTCCCTGTGAAATGGGGCATGAGGTCTTCCGGTGAGTCGGTAAAGAGGGCCTGTACTTGTGGATTGGGGAGGGGGGTAGAGAGTTGGGGGTTGAAAACTTGAAGATAATGGAGAAATAATCATTTGAGAGACTAAGAGAACATAAGAGGAGAATTTCCAGGTTGTTCAGGTTGAATTTATTATTAATTTATTAGTATTATTAATCTGAGAGGCTACTGATTTTTTTCCCCAAAGTTACTGAGGGGCCCAGAACTCTGCTCAGAAAAGACAGATGGCTGGGGATTCAGACATGGTTGTCCTCTGCAAGGCCAGCATGATGAAAGGACAAAGAGCAAGGGCATTCAAGGTTTTGCCTGGGAAGTGAGTGAAATCACAGACTCTGGATTCTGGGCTGGAGAGGAGAGGAAGCGAAGATAGAGAAAATACATGCCTAAATAAAACTAAGCACTGGGGAAGTAGAAAGGCCAATGGCCTCAAGGTCTCAATTAGGTTGAAGAACAAATACAGTGAGACTAAGTGAGCAAGCAGCCTTAAGAACTGAAGCTCGGGGTCGGAGAGAGATGTCTCAAGGTGTGTCTCTTAGTCATTTCAGAGGCCCTGCAGTTTACCGTGATAAGGGACAGGGTGTGACAGTGGAAGAGGTTATTAGTGATGAAGAAATCAAGAAATGAGCAGCTCAGGGTTTGGAGAGTTTCCTCACAAACACTGAAGTCACCTAAAACAACAGCAGGACTTGGCCTACAGAGAAGGGTTATGAGCTGAGTGCCAAAGTCTTGAAAGGACTGAGGAGTGGTTTCTGGGAGAGCTGCAGCCAACAGGGTCATGAAAGGGTTTTTGAATGAACAGTAAAAACAGTTCTGAAACCTTATCAAGCCCTTTTTCTTGTAACCTTCATTCTCCTTTCTTTCCAGGATTTAGATGGCTCTAACTTCAAACACTTACTTTCCAAATCACAGATGGACTGCCAAGGATCTTCCATTTTGCTCCAGGATTTTTGCCCTGGGCACTAAAGATTTCAACAAATGCACCTCCCTGGAAAATAAAAACATGTTTAAATTAAAGTGAAAGACAATGCTAAACAGGAAATACTATCCACCACACAGTCTATAACCACTGTTCCAGGCATCTGTCCGTTAAATAGATCTGGGAGGAAACATTACCCCTGTTATTAACTCCTACAGTATACCTTGATTGTACTTAAGCCACAACCACTCTGATTTTAAAAATATATTTTTTTTAAAGAATGATAAACATTAAATTGTGCCATACAAACTCTACCCTCTCTCGATGTGGGGTTCATTTACTTGCCATGTATAAATCATGCTTACAAAACATTCTATTCATCTTTGACTAAAGGGTCAACTTTAGAGCCAGGCTAACAAATTCTGGTAAGTTATCTGGGGCTATAAGCTTTCCAGTCATACTGACCCAAGCTCCAATACCAGCTTTGACATTTATTAACTATCTGACCTTGAGAGTTATTTAACCTCTTGATTCTCCATCTGTAAAATGGGTTGTTGGATTACACAGGATAGTAAACATACACCATCAAACACAATACCTTGTATGTAGCAAGGGCTCAATAGTGCCAGCAATAATTATTCAAAAAAAGGGCAAATGGAATATTTTGGTACTGGTTAATAAAAAAGCTTGGGAATGAGTGGCCATTGGGGTTTGATTCTTATTCTGAGCATTCCCATCTTTTTATATATCTAATATAAATTGATATGGAAATCTATAAAATTTGTATAAGAAAAACAGAGAATCATTTGTATAGACATGCTCTGTGTTCCCTATTGTAAACCTGAGAACATGCAAGGCCATGCTTATATAAAAGTACTAAACACATTACTGAATATCCAGAAGCTTTAATTATCAAAGAAAGGAATTAAGATGATTATCTCTGAGGAAGAGTTAATTGCAAGAAATTGAGAATATGAAATGAAGACTAAATATGGTTTTCTTTTATGGTCTGTTTTAATTATAAGCAGCACATGAGCAAATCTGTCTGATTTTTGTAAAGAATTTCCAGCTTTTAAGTTTTCTCAATAATATAAAGGTATTTTTGCTTCTCAGTTTTAAAACCATCACTTTAACTTAAGACACTAAATTTCTTCTTCCTTAGGCAGTATTATGTGCAAACTGTGTGTGGTTAAGAATTACTATAAATTACTATAGCTTCTGGGGTTAGGTCACATATCAATAAAAATTTTCAATTTGAGGCAGTTTTGTTTTGTTTGTTTTTTTAAAGAGAAAAATCCTTGTGCCTGGTGGAATACCCACCCCCTCTTCCTTCTGCTTTCTCCTGTTTTCCATTGTGGGCATATGCTTTTTTATAATAACATATTTTACCTAAATTGAGAGGGAAACTCTCTTAAATTGTTCTAACACATTTAATGATATCAAATGGGCGTAGAAGAAAGAGAACAGCAGACTACTTGAAGGACACTAATAGGAAGGCAAGTAGCATTTGGTAAAAAGGTAGAGGTAATCAATGGAGGGCTGGTCCAGCACAGGGACAATTGTAAACAGAGAATGTAACCTCAGGTAGAAGTAGGAGGGAAGGACAGGAGACTAGGGTCAAAAAAAGCAGTGGGTCCAGTGGATTCAGGGGTCCAGTGAGGTGAGAAGAGCAAGCCATGTTTTGAAGACATTAAGATACTCAAGGTGACAGAGGAAGACCCAGAAGCAGTTTCTCCACTGTGATCTTTGGACCATGTGCATCAGAATCAACTGGGGCAAGTTTTTACAGATGTTCTCATTTACTAGATGGGGGTGAGGGTCAGGAAATCTGCATTTTCACAAGTACCCCAAAAGATCCTAACCTACCCCGGTGTTAGAGAATCACTGACCCCAGTTTTAGGGAAAAAGAAAATAGCACGTAGATAAATGCTTATTTTTTCTTGGTTTAACCCACTCATGCATTCACTCACTCACTCTATTCTGAATAACTTCTAAGACATCAGTGTGCATCAATAGTGAGTACCCAAGGAACTTGTTAAAACTCAAGATTTATGGGCCCCTGCTCTAAGATTCTGATCCAGAGGTCCGATGGGGGTTTAAGATCTGCATTTTAATCAGAGTCTCAGGCAATCCATACACCTTCAAAAGAACTGAGCTGGAGATTGAACAAAAGCCAAATCATACGCCCAAACCGTGGTTGCTTACTCCTTTTTTCTTCCGGGGTCGAGACTACTCATCCAGAACTTCTTTCTCACCCAGAAAAAAACCGTGGTAAGGGGCAGTGGGGAGGGAGCTTTGTCCTCACCCTGAACACGAACTACCTCACCCAAGAGGAGAAAGCTGTAGACAGCCGTTTCGGGTTACCTGGTACTCATTTTTGAACATTCCCGCAGGGGGCCCGGGGCTTGGGGGACACGGAGTTCAGGGTGTCCAGCGAGTGGCGTGACCCTGACGGCTGGAAATCGGCGGGCGGGAGCCCCAGAGCCCGACAGCAGGGAAGGGCTTCGCGCGTCGCCCCGACTCTTCTCAGCCCCCGGTCAGCTCCACGTCGAGCCCCCGCCCCGCACCATCGCGGCCCCTGCCTCCGCGGTGCCCGGGTGTGGGAGGGCGCAGCTATCTGGGCGGGCTTCGGGCGGCCCTGGGGGAGTGATTGTATGCGTAACCTACGTAACGGGGCGCCCAGCCACAGAGCCACGGACAACCGCCCGCTCGCCTGGGAAAGACGGGCGCGCTCCCGTTGTCGCCCCGCCCCCGAATTCTATCGGAAAGGGGCGGGGCCCAGCGGCGCCTGCGTTCGGACCGCGCCCATTGGCTCCCACGAGGCGCCTGCGCGTTGAGCTCTGTGTGCTCTTCACCGACGGATAAATGAGAGTACGCGGTGACGTAGGCGTTGCTCAGGCAACTCAGGGACTCTCCTGGAGATGGTGGACCGCCCATCCTGTGACCCGCGCTCTTTAAGGTCGTGACCTCTGTCTGCGAAAAAGCCTAAAATGAGCCTGGTTTAAGAGCTACTGCAGGTGCTGGACTCTTCTAGTGAACCTGTCAAGTCGGTTTCGTCTCTCTTCTTTGTAAACACTGATAACTGGTAGGTTGCTGAAGGGAAGAGTCGTGGAAACATGGAACCCTCACATGGCCTTTGGTTCGATGGTTTCTAAAGTAGGTTTTGTTGAGGCAGGAATAGGGTCAGTTAGTCCCGTTTATTGTTTCAGAAGGCCCAAGGAAGTAGGAGTATTTACTCAAAATCACTGCAAATGTTCAAAAGCCAAGATTTTTTGCTTAAAATAACTACATGCATTATTGAGCCAGGCACTTTTCCTAAGTTTAACGATTCGGTTACTTCATTTAGTTTCTATGTCAGAACCACTCTTATAAGGTAGGTATTATTATCACTTTTTGGCTCAGAAAGCTAAGATAGCTTGCCCAAGATCACATGGCCAATAAGTGATGGAGCTGGTTTGGAGCTCTTGTCTAATGCTGTCCTCAAGGCTGAGTTAGGTCAGTGGTAAGCATTATGAATACCCAGGTACCACTCATGGAGCCCCTACTACAGGCCAAGTGGTTCACAGGTTCACAGCCATGTGAGGTTAAGGATTAGTCTCCTTTCAGTTGAGAATATTTCATTTCTAGAATTGATTAGGAATTTACTCCAGGATGTGATGTTACTTTTTAGTTATGATTGAGCCTGATATTCGAATTCACCCAAAAGTCTTAAATATTTCTGTTCCCTACAATATGCCAACCACTCTGGATCATGTACAGCATGAGAAAATGAATGCTTTCTGCACCTGCTCCTTATCAGGGTTAAGAAAAGAAAAGCTGGTAAGGAACAAACTTACTAGAACACACTAAGTCTAATACCAGATGTGTACAAAGGCAGAAGTGAGGTTGTCATATAACTGTAAATTGCAGTACAATATCCAGAATCCAGAATCCCTGATTTCTAGAGCTCAAACCTAGTTCAACAACAGTTTTTGGTAAGACTCTTTGCTGGAGACTTTGGGAATTATGGGCAATAGACATGGTCTCTTGTCTTGCAAGACTTGTTATCTACTGGGGGACATTTATGCATTCATTCATTTAACAGATAATTCCTAGGGATGTAATATATTCTAGATATTACGCCAAGAGCTAGGGTGTACAGGGAAGGCCCCATCTTCATGGAGCTTACACATTAATAGGGGTGGGACACAATAAACAAGTGAACAAATAATTAGAACTTGTGATAAATCCCACAAATCTGGTGATAGGGAATAACATTGGAAGGGTCTATTAGTTTCCTGTGGCTATTGTAACAAGTTACCAGAAACTAGCTGGCTTAACACCACAGAAATTTATTCTCTTACAGTTCTAGAGGCCAGCAGTCCAAAATCAAGGTGTCAGCAGGGTGACACTCTTTTGGGAAGCTTTGGAGGAAAATCTACTCTTTGCCTCTTCCAGCTTCTTGTGGCTTTTGGCATTCCTTGACTTGTGACTGCATCTCTCCAATGTCTGCCTCCATGGTCACCCTGCCTCTTCCTGTGTGTGTCTTCTCTCAGTGTCTCTTATAAGGACTATTGTGATGGCATTTAGAGCCCACTTGGATAATTCAGGGTTATCACTCTATTGCAAGATCCTTAACTTAGTAACACCTGCAAGAACCTTTTTCCAAATAAGGAAACATTCACACGTTCCAAAGGGTAGATTTAGGCATCTTGGAGGTGGGGGAGGTCACAGTTTTTGACCTAACACAAAGGGTGACTTGTACTATATAATACAAAGCAGTTTTAGATAAATGCTGTAAGAGAAGCAAAAAGTCAGTGGGAGTACAGGAGGAATCTAGGGGACATCCTAAGGCTTTTAGCATCTACTTGGGTGTATGAAAAGCATGTTTTAACACCAAAGCTGAAGAGAAACTCACAACTTTGTCCTATGTTATTTTCTTTCTATTTTTATCATTATCTGAATTTGTTTGTTTATATGTTTGTCATCTGTCTTTAGCTATCATAAGGTAAATTTGATGAGGGCAAGAGTTTTTTCTGTGTTCATCATCACCAACCTCACTAATACCACAATGCCTCCTGCATCCTCACTCCCTGTGGTATAGCAGCCTCCAAAATGACCTTCTGGTATATTTGCCCTTTGTGTAATCTCCTCTGTAAGTGTCCTGGACCTAGAGACTCACTTCTAATGAATACAATATGATGCTGAGATGTCATTTTTAACATTAGGTTACAAAAAGACTGATTTCCTTCTTGCTTGGCTTTCCACTCCCTTGCTGTGGTTCTTCTTCCCTAACTCTGTCCTTACATGAAGAAACCAGTTGCTCTATTGTGAGTACCCCCCTGGAAAGGTCCATGTTGCAGGGAACTGATGTCTCTGGCCAATAGTCAGTGAGAACTTGAGGCCTGTCAATAGTCACATGAGTAGGCTTCGAAGTGAATCTTTCCCTGGTCAAGCCTTGAGGTAAATGCATTCCTGGTCAATGCTTTGATTGCAGCCTTATGACTAAGCCAGAGTCAGAGGCACCCAGCTAAGTCATATCCTGATTCTTGATCTACAGAAATTATGAGATATTTATTGTAAACTGCTAAGTTTTAGGGTGATTTTTTTATATAGCAATAGATACACTCCCCATACCCAATCCATCACCCGAACCTAATTGTTTTATCTAAATACCTCTAAAATCTACTTACCTTCCCTCTGTATGCTGTAGTCTGTACGCTGATTTACCTGTGATTTGCTCTTCTCTGAACTACTATGATAGCCTCCTAATACACCATGTTGACCTCCCTTCAAATCCATTTGCACTTTGCAGTCAGAGTCATTTTTATAACAGACAAATTCAGTCGTATCAGTCTCTTGCTTCTAACCCTTTTGTGACTATAGAACCCGTCTTCCTCTCTAAGTTCAGTATATGATACGCAGCCCCCTTTATTTCAGTCACATTGACTTTTCTTTTAGTTCTTCATGTTCAACATATGTGCTTCCACTGTAGGGCCTTCATGCTGTTCTCTTGAATAGATTACTTTTTCTACCTTTTTTTCTTTGATTAATGCCAACTTCTGTAAACATAGAGTTTAGATCAAGGGTCCCCTTTTCAGGGACACCTCCTCTGATTTCCCTGACTTGATCAGATCCCCCTATTTATAGGTTCTTATAACATCTTAGCACTTAGCATTACTGAAATAATTGAAATTTTATTGTGTTTATAATACTGGCCATCTCTGTTGGACTGTCGATTTCAGGACAGTAGGGACCATGCCTGTTTTGTTCACCCTTGCATCCCTAGTGCCTCGTATACTAGTTCAACCTTGTACCTAGTATAACAAATAGTAATCCCCCTTTGAATGAATGAGTGAATGAGGAAGGGAGGAGATGAAGGATGAATATATTCTTGAAAGACAGCCATAGGCTTTGGTGTTGAGAAAACAAGAAGAAAGCAACTGAAAATACATTAAGGTAAATGGGTGAATTAATCATCTCAATTTATTGATGGAAAAACTAGTTATGGAGTTGAAATAATTAATCATAGTGTATCAGTAAGTCTCATTAATCAGGTGTTTTTGTTTTTTATCATCTGTTTGTTCAATTTAAGGCTAGAAGGAACCAGTATAGTTTATTTCAATCTCCCTATCTCCTTGAGAGAAAGTAATTGTCCGATGCTCAATCATCCAAGGATTGGGTTGTTGGGTCATTTCCTAACCCTCCTAACTCCACAGGTTTAGGAGACTTATAATTGGACTTTGATTAGCAAATGTGGGATAGGGCCTGTCCAGGCAATTGGCAGTTCCAAAGGCTGCCTGTCTCAGATCGAAGTTGTTTTGTCTATGGTGAAATCTACCCTTACCCCTGGCAGTGGTGGCTGTAAAGCAAAATTAGAATGTACCCTACTTTAACAATATGAACTCAAAACCAGAGATGGGAAGGGATCCAATTTTATAATATCAAATGCTGTTGTTTGATTTGGATGAATGCAAGCCATGACTAAAATCTTGGATTTGACTATGGCATCTGATTCTTGGTTTTGGCTCAGGTCATGATCTCAGGGTTGTGAGAATGAGCCCTGCATTGGGCTCTGTGCCCAGCGTGGAGTCTGCTTGAGATTCTCTCCCTCTCCCTCTGCCCCTCCACCCGCTTGTGGTGCATGTGCCTGAGCACACTCTCTCTCTCTCAGATAAATAAACCTTAAAAAAAAAAAAAAAGAATGGCTACCAAAATTCAGCCCTGTCACCAAATAAATAAACGAACAAACAAAAAAACCCCCAAACAACAACAAACCAGCCTGCCCAAACAACTTTGCTTAAGCCAAGTTATTTGTGTGTGTTATAAAAGACAGTGAAACATTTTCTCTAATTGCTACAATTTTTAAAGAAGTCAGTACATTTAGTAATTGCGTTAAATTGCTTAACTTAATTTGACAACATTAAGAATTAGTCACTTTACAAGCTTTAAAAGTGCTTGTCTTTGTTCTACAAAGAAAGTCATTTGGTGGTGTATTAATGTTATTAAAGCATATTGGATGATATTTAAAATGGAATAGACTACAGTTTTTGAGGGTGGTGGAATCTTTGTATGTCAATGTAGTCATTCAAATTAGGTGCTATGATTATCAATTTGACAAACAATAGTATTCTTTTGAACTAAGAATATACAGTATTTACTACAGTATAGTTGTAGTTTGTATTTTGGTTGCAGTTCATAATCAAATTATTTAGCATAATGGGAAGGAAAAAAGATACTGGTTTGATGATCAGAATTTGTTTTGCTGCACAATAATCTAGAACTGTTTAATACTCAGAGGGTTATTTAATTTTTTTCCGCATTATGGATTAACTTTATGAATGGCAATAATGCCAAGTTGATAGAATAATTTAGAAACTGACTATTTTACAGTTTCAATGAATTGAGAAAAATTAGTGATACCTGAGTCATCCATTGACTTTTGATTTGAGAATAGTGATGTCTTCCTTTTTCAAGCAAATGTGGTATGGGGAAAGATTTTGAGGATTTTACTGATGGTAGATATTTTCCCCCCCTCTCTAGTCTCTGAGGTTCTAAAGTGACGCTTTTCCTGCCTGTACCTTTAGATGACCAAATACTTCAAAATTCATGTATAAACTTGAAATTTCCAAAACTAGCTACTACCGGACAATTTTCTCAGGGGAAATACAAACAAACAAATAATGCTAGTAAGTGAATATTTAGGTATGAATACTTCTCTAACTGAAACAGTTTTGTGGAGTAAGCACTTAGATTTAGAGAAATGAAATATTTGTAAAATACGTCTCTGAAAAGATTAAATGAAGTGAGCTGATATTTAATACCAGTTTGTTTTTAAATATATAAATGCTCTTCTTTTGTCAGAAAAAGTTAAGTTAGATCTCAGTAACAAGTTTTTCTTACATAACCATCCCTAACCTAAAACCAGTTAGTGTTGACTCATGGTAAGAAGGCTATAGAAAACTGGATACCCACATGCAAAAAAAAAATGAGGTTGGACCCTTACCTTATGATACATAAAAGAAAAAAAAGAACTCAAAGTGGATCAAAGACCTAAACATAAAACTTAAAATTATAAAACTATGTTTTGGAAGAAAACATAGAGGAAGAGCTTCCTGTCACTGGATTTGACAATGATTTCTTGGACGTGACACTAAAAGCACAGGCAACAAAGTTAAAAAAAAAAAGATAAGTTAGACAACATCAAAATTTAAAACTTACATGCATCAAAGGACATGATCAACTGAGTGAAAAAGCAACCTATGGAATGGATATTTGTACACACACGTTCTTAACATTATTCTCAACATTCAAAGTGGAAGCAACCCATGTTCATGGATGGATGAATGGATAAACGAAATGTGATATATACAATCAATGGAATATTATTCAGCCTTAAAAAAGAAGGAAATTCTGACAAATGCCACAACATGGATGAATCTTAAGGATATTATGCTAAGTGAAATAAGCAAATCACACACACATACACACACACACACACAAATACTATATGATTCCACCTATAAAGTATATAGAGCAGTCAAAAATCATAGAATCAGAAAGTAGAATGATGGTTGCCAGGGAATGGGTGGACTAGGGAGAAGTGGGAAGTTGTTGCTTAATGGGTATAGAGTTTCAGTTTTGCAAGATAAAGTTCTGGAGATTAATTATACAACAGTATGAATATACTTAATAATACTGAACTGGATACTTAAAAATGTTTAAGATGGCAAATTTTATATTATTTTTTATCATAATTAAAAAATTTTATGGGGGGAGAGGAGCTAATAAGGAAAAAATATCTAAAAAAAAGGCTCCTTAGAAACAGCTTGAGAAATGCTGGTATTAATATTTGTACATGTGTGCATGCATGTGTCTGTATGCATGCCCAGGCATGTCTATTTAAGCTGAGTTATTTAAAGTTAAAGTGCAGGCATCATAAGACTTATTGCTAAATACATAGCATAATAGCATGTATCTCCTAAGAACAAGGATGATCTCCTACATACCATTTTATACCATAACACTACATGTATACTATACCTCAATATCATTTTCACATTCAAGAAATTTAGTGTCGAACAATAATATATTTTGATACAGTCTATATTCAGATTTCTCCAGTTCTAATAATTGTTTTTTTCCACACAGGATCACTCAAGGGTCATACTGTGAATTTAGTTGTAATGTAATTATAGTCTCCTTTAATTTAGAACAGTTGGAGTATTTTCAAGATATTGGCATTTTGGATAGTTCACACCAGTTGTTTTGTAGAATGTCCCTCAATATGGGTTTGTCTAATTGTTTTCTTATGACTAAATTAAACATTTAGGGCAAAAATTACTATATAAGTTATATAATTCATCCCTTTTGGAGATAAATAATATGCTTGTCCCATTATTGTGATATCGAGATCAATAATTTGGTTAAAGTGGTGAGTAGATTTTTCTACTGATATTTTTTATTTGTTTCTGATTAGAAAAGGCATATATACTTAGTTCAGAAAACTTGAAAAATGCAAAAGGAAAATCACTGTAATTTCACTACACAGAAATAAACATTGTTAATGTTTTATGTATATCCTTAAGCAATCTTCTAGTGTTCCACATATAGTTGTTCCAACTTTTTGCTATTTAAAATTTTTGCTTTTGTAAATAACCCAGTAGTGAACATCATTGTTGCTCTTCAAATCTTTGTCCTAATTTTTAAAAATTATTTCTGTAGGATTTCTAAAAAGTCAATTGTTTGATTAAAAGGTAGTAACTTTTTAGATTGTTTCACATTTCCTGATATTATACTCTCTCTGAGATTTTTATTTAGGTATATAGTACTCAAAAATTTCTCATCAAATGTAAACACTGTTGTTTCAACAGAATAAACAAATTAGTGTAAGAACCTGGTAGAGATTATCTATCCTCATTCCATGTACCTAGTAGAGAAGGTCTTAATTGGCATAACCCAGTCTATGGTAAGGTTTTTTTTTTTTTTTTTAAAGTTTACTTTTAGAGAGAGAGAGCAAGAGCAGGGCCAGCTGGGGTGAGGGTGGGGGGAGGAGGGGCAGAGGGAGAGAATCTTTCAAGCAGGTTTCCTGATGAGCAAAGAGCCGGCTGCTACAAAGGGCTTGATCCCACAATCCATGAGATCATGACCTGAGCTGAAACCAAGAGTTGGGCTGCTTAACCAACTGAACCACCCAGCACCCCTGTGGTAAGGTTTTTCTGAAGTCACATATCCACAGGTGATCCAATCAGCTGAGGACAGGGAAAATAGTGCTGTTAACGGAGCGGATTTTCTGAAGGGATGATGTAGCAGGAAGAAATATTTGTTACTTTTAATATGTTTAGTTTAACGCTTGGTTTAAAGAAAAAACACTCTTCCTCAATGTGTTTGTTTTTGTATTTGGCACCTAACATTCATTAAAGTATCATTTCCCTCATGTTTTCTACCACAGTTCAGGTCAAAATAATTTTTGATCTTTGATTAACTCCATTCCATCCTCCATTATATGGTAGAGTAATCTTTCTACTGTACAAATATGGTCTTTCCCTTCACTGCTTAAATGCTCTTTAGTGATTTCTTATTGCTGTTAAGATAAAGGCATGGCTTACAAAGCCCCACTTGGTGGTTGAGTGGATGTGAGAGAGAAGGAAAAGGGAGGATTTTTTTTTTTTTTTTAAAGATTTTATTTATTTGACAGAGAGAGACACAGCAAGAGAGGGAACACAAGCAGGGGGAGTGGGAGAGAGAGAAGCAGGCTTCCGGCCAAGCAGGGAGCCCAATGCGGGGCTCGATCCCAGCACCCTGGGATCATGACCTGAGCTGAAGGCAGACTTCCAACTACTGAGCCACCCAGGCACCCCGGAAAAGGGAGGATTTAAGCATCTTATCAGTTTATTGTTCAGATAACTGGGTGAATTAAATTCAGATGGACTAAATTTGAGGTACCTGTGGGACATAAAATTTGAGCTATTAAATAGGAAATTGGGTATATGGTTCTAAAGCCAAAGATGGAGATTTGGGCTAGACATATAGAATCAGGAGTTATCAAAATACAGATGGTAATTAAAGACCCTGAGATAGTGGAGTAGAGAAACCAGAGACTCTAGAGTAAGAAGAAAAGAAAGCTTGGGCAGAAATGACATGTAAGAAATAGGTAAAGGATCAAAAGTGACAAGTCAAAAAAGTAGGGAAAGACCACATACATCCGGTGACTCTTGTGCCAATGGTGTAAAGGTCTTTCAAGAAACGGGTAGGTCAGCAAATGCCTGTGCTTCTTTTTATTATTATTATGTTAATCACCATACATTACATCATTAGTTTTTGATGTAGTGTTCCATGATTCATTGTTTGCGTGTAACACCCCATGCTCCATGCAGAACGTGTGCCCTCCTTAATACCCATCACCAGGCTAACCTATACCCCCACTCCCATTCCCCTCTAGAACCCTCAGTTTGTTTCTCAGAGTCCATAGTCTCTCATGGTTTGTCTCCCGCTCCGATTTCCCCCCCTTCATTCTTCCCCTCCTGCTATCTTCTTCTTCTTTTTTTTTTTTTTAACATGTAATGTATTATTTGTTTCAGAGGGACAGGTCTGTGATTCAACAGTCTTACACAATTCACAGCACTCACCATAGCACAAAGCCTCCCCAATGTCTATCACCCAGCCACGCCATCCCTCCCACCCCCCACCACTCCAGCAACCCTCAGTTTGTTTCCTGAGATTAAGAAGAAATGCCTGTGCTTCTAAGATGTCAAATAAGATAAGGCTTGAAAAGTAACATGGAGATCAACAGTGACCTTTACAAGATTACTTTGTTGGAGCCATTCAGATAGAAGCCAGATTCCAGTAGACTGAAGAGTAATTAGGAAGAAAAGTGGTGAGAGCAAGAAATTTGATAGTGAAATGGAGTAAAGAAACTTTAATCGCTAGTGTTAGGCAGTTTACACAGTTTTTAATTATTATTTATTCCCAATGGGAGAGACTTGGATTTTGAAGATACAGAGGAGAGAGATAATCACAGGGAGAACCCTGACAAGGAAGAAGTAAATGAGACTTAGCACACAGATGGAAGTATTATGCTTAGACAGGAAGAGAAGTGTATGATTCATTTTATTTTATTTTATTTTAAGATTTATTTTGTGGAGAGAGAGAGCACGCTCGCGAGTGTGCAGGATGGGGAGAGACAGAGGGAGATGGAGAGAGAAATCTCAAACAGACTCCCCGCTGAGCGCAGAGCCTAGTATCAGGCTCCATCTCATGACCCTGAGATCATGACCTGAGCTGAAATCAAGAGTTGGACACTTAACTGACTGAGCCACCTAGGCACCCCTGTATGATCCATTTTAATGAAAGAGAATGTATAATTCATAGAGAAGCTAGCATGTAGACTCATTACATTTTCCTGGATTATTTGAAATTTAATTTTATATTCTTGAATAAAATTTTAGTATGTGGACTCTTTTGAAGGTTACAATTATATCTTTACACCAGTAGTAACAAAAGCAAAATAATTTTTTTGTGTATGAGAGCCTTACGTTAATGTGGTTTAGTTGAGTATTAAAGACCTGTTATATAGACTACTAATGGCTTTTTTTGTTCAAGTATTATGAATAGAAATGTTTATGTGGTGATCTTTAAAAGAAATGTTCTTCTGACATAATTCTGTGAAACTATAGAGAAATTTACAATTGAAGGCAAAAAGGAAAAGCTTAGTGCAAAAACTTACAAAGGGTCAAAATTATGCAGCAAATTAATCTGAAAATCAAAGGACAGAGGATAAAATTTATTTGTTATTATAAATTCTCTCAGGAAACTCACCTTTTTCATGCTTTGTCAAAAAACCTTAAACATTCACAGTTTAAAATAGCCTATTTTACAGTTTTATAAAACAGATTATGGTTTACTTTTTTAAAAAATTTTTTATTGTTATGTTAATCACCATACATTACATCATTAGTTTT